>NW_006922069.1:1223636-1234400 GCF_000298275.1 Orycteropus afer afer | reverse complement strand
GGTCTTCCTTATTCACTGTGTAGCTCTCACATGCTGCACTGTAGTAAATTACATAGTGTGAATTTTCTAGCCCTAAGTCTTTGTAAATTCCTTGGTGGAATCTGCTGGGAGCAACTGAGTAGCTTCTGGTTGTTAAAGTTATCCACCTGAGGTATTTCTGTTGGGAGCAACACCGAGTAATTTTCTGCAAAGTTCTCTCTGTCTCAGGTATGTGTATAGAATTCTGATGTTGAGATTAGTTTATTTGGCCACTCTGCCAGGCTCAAAAGGAGCCCTCCTAGAGGCAGAAGGACTCTCCGCCAGCTGGGAGATGTGAGAGACACGCATTGCTGAGAAAGAGACATGCACTGCTGAGAGAGGCACTAAGAGACACACATTGCTGAGAGAGACTGAACATGTTCCTGAACTTGAATTGTAGCCTGTTGCTTCTCTAATAAATCCCATAATCTGTGAGTTCTGTGTGGCTGCTGCAGCCAATTATCAAACCCAGCAGAGAGGTGGTGGGGGGTGCTGTGGTAGGAATGGTTGGTGTCAGGGTTGGTGATGGCGGTGAGTTTGAGTATAACAGACTGTAATATAAAAGAAAGGAGCTCTAGCATGGTGGTTAAAACATTCAGCTGCTAACCAAAATGTCTGCAGTTCAAAACTACCAGACACTCTGTGGAGAAAGATGGGGCAATCTGTTTCCATAAAGACTTACAGCTTTGGAAACCCTATGGGGGCAGTTCTACTTTGCCTTGTAAGTTTGCCATGAGTCACAATCAACTCAATGGCAGTGGGTTAATACAGAAGAGGTACTGTAACAGACTGTAAACTCTGAAATACAGAATGAGCCTTTTTTTTATTATTTCCCACAGCATTTAATACCATCTGTGGGCTCAAAAAGAACTCTCAGAAAATCTCAATTATATAATAAACATAAATGTATTTGTAATTTATCTTTTTGTTCTTGAATGGAATGATATAAATTGATGTTTTCAAATTCCCAACAGCCAGTCAAGGAAGCAAGAAACAAACACCCATAACAGCAGGGATATGTCTGCTTTGTTCATCTCTGTGTCTCCAGAGCACAACACTGGGCCTGGCACATAAGAGAAACATAACAATTGTCTGCTAAATAATCAGTCATTGCCCTTAAGGAACATGTCTGTCAACCAACTGTCAATGTTTCTAGTGTCCTCTCCTAGTGCTTGTGGAAAAGATGCTGTGCGGCCAAGGCCTTAGTACCCCCAACTCCTCCTAAGACATCACTCTACCACCAAGGCAAGGGCATGTATCAACAGTTCTATGAACATATATGAACAGTTTACAGAAATGTTGTGAGACCCAACTCCATCTCTTAGTTCATGGCCAGGGATACCCTCAGTATAGCCTTGCCACTCTGGGCCAAGGGTCATCAGACCAATGATCACTTCACTCAGCAATCAATTTGACATGAAAGGCAGAAGGTAAAAATAAGGTGCAATGAATTGTTCAAGGTAATGAAATGGAAATCACAAAGAACCCGTGCCTGAGAATAAGACCTGTGGTTCTGAGAGATGGCATATACTCAGCCTCATGGTGGTCAGCCCTTCCTCACCTCTCTGAGCTTTCTCAGAATTGCTTTGTCTCGGGCCTGGAAAACACAGCTCAGTACTTGGTTTACCACCACCTCATAATACTCATGTGGCTTCAGATCCTTTCTTGAATCATGTGATATACAGATGACATTTCATGCACAGGCATACCTGGGAGATACAGTGGGTTCAATTCCAGACCATCACACCAAAGTGAATATCACAATAAAGCAAATCACACAATTCTTTTTGCTTTCCAGTGCATACAAAAGTTATGTTTACACGATAATGTAGTCAATTAAGGGCATTTGGCTGCTAACCAAAAGGCTGGTGGTTCCAACCCACCAGTTGCTCCATAGAAGAAAGATGAGCAGTCTGCTTCCATAAAGATTGATAGCCTTGGAAACCCAACAGGGCTCATCAGAGTCGACTCGATGGCAGTGAGTTTGGTTTTTGGTTTTTTAGTATTCTATTAAGCATGTAGTATAGCATTATGAAAAAGTTTGAAATATTTTGAGAATTAACAAAATGTGATACAGAGACATGAAGAGAACATATGTTGTTGGAAAAATGGTGTCAACAGACTTGCCTGATGCAGGGTTGCCACAAATCTTCAATTTATAAAAAACACACTATCTGTGAAGTACAATAAAACAAGGTATGCCTGTATATACATCTTACTTATTGGGCAGGTAGGAATGTCCTCAAGAACAGAATATCCCCTTCCCCCTCTTACTTCTGATGGTACAATTATTGCCTCACCACCTTGAGGGGGGAACCCTTTCTATATTATCTCTCCACTCCTAATATCTTGCTTCTCCTTCCTCTTTCTCCTTCGACCTATTCTTTAAACTTTCTCTGTAAACCTATTTCCTCAAATTGTGCACTCCTAAAATATATATATATATAATCCTCTCTTGACTCTGTACCCTCTCTCTAGTGACCATCCTCTCTTCCCTTTTTGGGCCATCTGAATTTCTCAAAAGATCTCTCTATATCCATTGCTTCCATTTTCTTATATCTCAGTCACAGCTCAACACACTCCAATCTGTCTTTTGCCCTAAGGACACAAACACCTTCCTGATTGCCATATGTGAAGAAAATCTTTAGGTCTTTATCTTTGCTGACCTTTCAGATATGTGAAACTGTTGGTATCTGCTTCCTGGTGTGTGTAACACCAGTCTCCCAATCCCTCTACCCCACTGTCTACTCCTTGTCAGGCCCCTTTGTGAATTTTTTGCTTTTGGCAGTTTTAAACAGTGAAGTACCACTGGATTCCATTCTACTCACTCTTTTTTACACTATATTTAGTTTTTTCTCTGATGACCTTACCCATTTTCATAGATTATTTATTAAATATTTATACACACACACACACACACACACACACCCATGGCTACCAAATTGGTATTCCTCAATCAAAACTTTTCATTGTCTTCATAACCACAGCACTTATTTACTGGGCACTTACTATAGATACATTCTCTATTTCTATAGAGGCATCTTCTGCAGTACTGGGCCTTTCTACTTGGATTTCCAGTAGGCACCTCAAACTCAACATGACAAGCAGAACTCATTATCTTGCCGTTAAGTCTTTTTTTCTTTTTATAGTCCCTTATAGTTAGTGGCCACTCCTCGGAAGGAAGGTTGGGCAATCCTACTTCCGTAGTGATACTGCCTCGGAAACCCAAGGAGGGGTCGCTATGAGTCAGGGCTGACTCGACGGCACATAACAACAACAACAACATAGTGGCATCACCGTTTATCTCAGAGATGGAAAAGTGGTGGTCAGGGGTCTAAATACAACTTGCCATTGTGCTTAGCTTAAAAAATAAAAATAAAAAAAAGTATGGCGTTACTGCATTTATAAATTGGAATACTGCACATTAAAGTTCTGACTTCTCTATTTCTGAAAATGGAGATCTAGCAGCCCACGACTCACGTACATCATGGCAACAATGCCTAGAGCTGAGCCGCTTCCCTTCAGAAGGATCACGTGCCTGCCAGTTTACCATAGTCCTTACTCCTTATACTCTGTTACTCTTTCCTGCCTGGTCCTGTGAAAAGTTGACTTGGGAATTCATATTTATCTAGTCAACACAAGCTAGAGCCTGACATCATACCCAGCTTTGCCCTTTCTCACACACATCTAATTAACTATAAAGTTCTACTTATCTCTTAAACATTTCTGAAAACTTTTAGCTTTCCAGCTCACTCTCTTGTTATTCAGTCTAACAATCTGTTAATCTTAAAACAGACACATAGACACACACACACACCCCCAGCTGCCATCAAATCTACTCTGATTCATGGCCACTCGTGTGTCAGAGCAGCACTGTGCTTCATAGGGTTTTCAATGATGTTTTCTAAAAGCAAATTACCAGGCCTTTCTTCCAAGGCACCTCTAGGTAAACTCAAACCTCCAACATTTTGATGAGCACCAAAGTACATTTTTGCAATTTGATTTTAGTATTTTTCAGTCTCATTTAGACTCTGGTTAATGTACACTTGTCTATTTCTCCAATTATAATGGAAAGGCAGTACTGTGCCTCATTTATACTTTTATTCCCCATGAGGCTAGAACAGTGTGGTGGGCATTTAATAGGTCCCAAATTAGTAACTGTGGACTTCTTTAATGTATATAATAATTGTTGTTGTTTGCCGTCGAGTCAGCCCCGACTCATAGCGAGGTTTCCGAGGCAGTATCACTATGGAAATAGGATTGCCCAACCTTCCTTCCGAGGAGTGGCTGGTGGGTTTGAACCACCAGCCTTCTGGTGAGCAGTCAAGTGCCTTAGGCACTATGCTACCAGAGCTCCTATATAATAATTAGTAAATCATTAACTTTAAAATGAATTGCAGGGAAGATATGATTATACAACACGCACCACTAGATCAAATATATCTGAAGTGTCACATTTGATAAGTTAGTGTCATGCACCTATGCTTTAGGAAAAGAAATAGTTTCTTGTTCACGATATTGTAAATAAATTGACATCACAAAATTAACAAGAAATTTATTTTTGTCATACTATTTTAGAAGCATCCAATATCTCAGTATACAAGACCATTTCATCCAGCAGCTTCCCTTCATTTAGTCATCTCTAATAGAATCATCACTATGAGTCAGAATCAACTCAACGGCCCACAGGTTTGGCTTTCTGATTTTAACAGAATCATCTGCTTGAGCATGTCAAAGGTCTGTTAATAGCAGACTGCTGGCCGGCTCTAGTTCTTCACAAATGTTTCCTTATACTGAATTTAAATAGTCTTCTCACAACTTCTACACATTAATTCTAGCCCTGCGATTTATATTAATGAGGTTTCTACCCCAAGGAAATTTATAATTAGAACCACAGTATTCTAAAAGCAAACTGCACCCCCTCCCTCTCTACCAGTTCAAACAAAAAGAGAGAAAGAATATTGGATTTATAGGAGAAAAGATTTTATTGCTTACTCTCTTTTAGCTGAAGTGACACACATGAGTTTCAATGAATGGTAGAGAAGTGTGCTGGAAGGACAGGAGATAAAGCCTAGCAGGCAAATGCAGTGAGGAGATAGCAAGCAGGGAGGTGCATGTAAAAATAAAGCCTCCAGCCAGACAGCTGTGCTTACTGGACAACCTAACCCCTCACGGGCCATATCACATCAGAGATTCCAATACTTTGATATCTTCCTCCTTCCTTAAGATGAGTGTTCTAGGCTGTACTTGGTTTCTAGCTAGAGGACATTAATAGTTGACTGTTTTCTCATCCTTTCTGCTCCATAAAATGAGCCCATGAAAACCCTCAGCAGGTTCAATGCATTTCAGTTACATTCAACACAAACTAGAATTAGAAAATAGAAAACAAATGGAACACCGTGGCCTAAAGGATGGGATCACTATTTGCATAATAAACAGCCCCTGCCATCTGGGCAAGCCTTTCTTCTTAGATTATTTCCTTATCAAGGAGTGTTGCAACATGGGCCTACAGATCAAAAAGGCAGCCTTAGAGAGCAACTGTGGCACGTTGTATCTGCTGAACACTGTTGTTCCAGCCTTGGAGAACAGATCTGAGGACTGCAAAGTACGGTTACATATACTTTTTTCTACTGCCTCAGAAAATCTAAAAGCAGACTTTCGAGAGGCTGCATTCACTGGCTTTGTATTTAGCCCTGGCAAATATACAAGCCAGGAATCCTAGTAGGTAATACTGAAGGTGAGAAAGTTGAAAAATCCATAGTGATATGATTCCGATTATTTTTCCATTTTTAGATTTCTATCATTGGTAGCATTTATACGAACAATTGTAACTCCCACCTCCCACTGTGTTCAAGCCTACCCTGCCCATGATTCCATTAACCAGAAGACACCAAGCTTACTCATGTTAGGAGATTCTGACCTGTCTCAAGATAAAATAAACACACATCCTTTCAAATATTACTAGGATTCTGTCTGCTTCGAAGCAAGTACTAATGCTAAGAAATGTTCTGTTTCTCATTAAACATGCCTAGTTTATTTGTGGGAAGCTCTGGTAGCATAGTGCCTAAGGCACCTGACTGCTAACCAGAAGGCTGGCGGTTCAAACCCAACCTTGGAAGGAAGGTTGGGCAATCTACTTCCGTAGTGATATCGCCTCAGAAACCCAAGGAGGGGTCACCACGAGTTGGGTCCGATTCGATGGCATATAACAACAACAACAGTTTATTTGTGAAGAGTGTCTGCAAAATATTCCGACCATTCATCAATGTTTACTGTGAACATTAATAAAACCCAGGCAATATTGCATATGTCCCATGTTAGAACCAACTGGGCTTACTGTAATGGCCTCCATTTTAAGCACAGCTGGTGTCCAAAGTAGGAACAGCCTGCATTACAGAGTAACCTACAAATTACCTGGAAGTTTGAATCTACTCCCCATCCCCAAACCCTTCAAAAAGGTAAATACATAATAAGGACTGCATTCCTACATTGGACAACAAAAAAAGCGTATGAAATAAGGACAGTCAGAGCAGCAGACACTTATAAAAATTTTACTATGTGCAAGGTACTGTTTAAGCACTTATACTTAAATCTCTTAATGACAATCTTGTAAGGTAGCTACTATTACTATGCGTGTTTTACAGATGATGAAATTGAAGCAGAGAGAAGAGCTAAGCAATTTGATCAAGGTCACAAAGTTGATGGGTGGCAGAGCTGCTTCCTAACGTGGGTAACTCTTCATGACACTAGATGAAATAAGAATTGTTTCTAAAGCTCTTCTAAAATGCATCCTTTCCGAATGTTCCTTTCTCTAGTCTCCTTATTCTCCACAGCCTAATGGGACACTTGTCTAGATTTACTTGACATCCTACAGCCAAGCCCAACCTGAAACCTTTGCTCTAGTCCTGTGCTATCCAATATGTCAGCAAGTAGCCAAATGTGGCTATTTAAATTTTTTTAAATTAAAAGTAAATAAAATTAAAAATTCAGTTACTCGGTCACACGTGTAGCCAGTAGCTACCATGCTGGAGAGAATATAGATATACTTCCATCTTCACAGAACATTCTATTCAATTGCTCTGCTCTCTGACAAACTTCCCTGCAAACAGCCAAACAGTAAAAGTTTGTGGGCCATACAGTTTTTGTCGTAGTTACTTAACTTTACCACTGTAGTTCAAAACAAGCCATAAACAATATATCAACAAATGAATACAGCTGTATTCCAAAAAAATATTATTTACAAAAATAGGCAACTGTCCTGTGACCTGTAGTTTGCCTACCCCTGTTCTAGATGGCTTTGGATTTTTCACTTGGATTTTCTCTTGATTTTTAATCTCTCATTATTCTGCAATCTCTTTCCCCCAACCAAGAAAAAATTTGCAGTAGGACCACAGGATCTACTTGAGCTCCCTGCTGAGAGTAATGTGTCTTATTTAACTCTATTGTCATTTTTTCATCTCTTTCCCTTTACAAGGGCAAGTGTGATTACTTTAACCTAGTAGATCTCATGAAGCTTAAAATATAGATTTTTGGATACCATACCTAAAATGATCAGTGGTGGAGACCAGAAACCTGCATGTTAAATGAACATCATGATGATGCTAATCCTGTAAAAAAAACATTGCTAGCCTTTTAAGGCTAGCTGGGAGAGAGTGAGGTGATATACTAACCTCCAACTCACAGTGACCCTATAAGACAGAGCAGACATGCCCTATGGTGTTTCCAAGGCTGTAAATCTTTATGGAAGCAGACTGCCACATCTTTCTCCCATGGAGTAGCTAGTGGATTTGAACTGCTGACCTTTAGTTAGGAGTCAAGTAGTTAACCACTGCGCCATCGAACCAAACCGAACTGACTGCTGTTGAGTCGGATTTGACTCACAGTGACCCCTCCTCGGGTTTCCGAGGAGGTATCACTATGGAAGTAGATTGCCCCATCTTCCTTCCTAGGAGTGGCTGGTGGGTTTGAATCACCAGCCTTCTGGTTAGCAGTCAAGTGCCTTAGGCACTACACTACCAGAGCTCCCTTTTTCTTATTAGCACTTATTAAAAGACATGTAATAGATATGCACAGAACGTTTATGTACATCAGGACTTATCCACTAAGATATAGCAAATGATTAATAACTATTTGTGAAATGAATGAAGAACATGAATTTAATGGACCCTTATTATGAACTTTGTAAAGGTCAGGTAGTCAAATGTTTTAGATTCTGTCACTTTTAATCATGTGCATATATTTAAATTGTTGGTGTTACTGTTGTTAGGTGCCCAGGAATCAATTCTGACTCATATTGCTATGTATCCTATGTACAACAGAACAAAACACTGCCTGGTCTTGTACCATCCTCATAATGATTGCTATGTTTGAGCCCATTGGTGCAACCCCTGTCTCAACCATCCATCTAGTTGAGGGTCTTCCTCTTTTCTGGTGACTCTCTACTTTATCAAGTATTATGTCCTTCTCCAGAGACTTGATAATGTATCCCAAGTAAGTGAGGTGAAATCTCACCAATTCTCGCTTGTAAGGTGTATTCAGGCTGTACTTCTTCCAAGTCAGATTTGTTCGTTCCTGTGGCAATCTATGGTTTATTCAATATTCTTTGCCAACGCCACAATTCAAACGCATCAATTCTTCTTTAGTCTTCCTTATTTAAGGTCCACCTTCTGCATGCATATGGGGCAACTGAAAATGCCATGGCTTGGGTCAGGATTTTCAAACTAGTATCTAGCTAATTCCTATCATCTGAATGTACATTGTATAATTTTGTATAAGTGCAAAAGATTCTAATAAGCTACTTATATAAAATAACATTGGTATCTAACTTCATTTAAGTATATTATTTACCCTCATTATATTCCTGAGGAATAAGGACAGAATAGATATTTCCTCAACAAAATAAGAAAAAAGGTACAGGGAGGTTCTCTGGTTCTCACAAATGCAGATCAGCAACAGAATTCTAAATAAGAACTCCTTTCCTCTCTAATAAGCTCTGCTCAATCATCAGATCCCAGTCATTCAAATTTCACTTATGGGATATATTCCTATTATTGAAATCCTGAAATGATACTAACCTTTTTACTACAGCAAAGTCTTAGTAGAAGTAAGAACTAAACAGATAAACATGCTCACCAACCAATTTATCCAGCCTTTCCTTCCAACTCCTTAACGTAATAGTACTACTGCTTAAGGCATTATTTATACTTTCATCTGTGAATAGCAATTATACATTTTAAATGCCACTTTTTCGCTACAAGTCAAATTGGACATCTACAATTCATTTTATCTGTATACTTTGTCCTGCTAGATGACACTGACATCGTATGTCAATATATGCTGAGTGGAGTGGACAACAGGATCGACAGAAAAATGGCAACATGTGGCCCCAACTGTCAAGGAAGCACAGAATTTTTTGTAGGTGATAAAGTATATTGACGTATCATAATATTCCTCATCACTCCTGATATAACAGGACACATCCAAGTATAACACCCCTTTCAATAAAGAAAAAATAGTTTCTTAGTTCTGAGGGAAATGATTCATAAAAACTGAAATTTTACTAGACCAGATAGTCCAACTCCTTCTCATTACAGATGGGAAAACTGAGGCCCAGAGAAGTTCAAAGTCCAAAGATCCACAAGCTAGTATTTAGCAGAATCTGAGCTAAAACCCAAGTTTCCTGCCTCTGAATCCAGGGCTCTACATTTACAAGCCACATGTTGTTGCTGGGTGCTATGGCACAGATTCGAACTCACAGCACCCCTTGAGATAGATTAGCATTGCCCCCACAGGGTTTTCTTGGTTATAATCATTACAGAAGCATTGGTCTTTCTTCTGAGGAGCTCATAGGTGCATTTGAACCACCAATCTTTCAGTTAGTAGCCAAGTGCTTAATAATTTGCACCACCCGTAGTTGTTGCTGTCGTTGTTACGTGCTGTTGAGTCGACCCCAACTCATAGCGACCCCTCCTTGGGTTTCCGAGGCAGTATCACTACAGAAGGAGGATTGCCCAACCTTCCTTCCGAGGAGTGGCTGGTGGGTTTGAACCGCCAGCCTTCTGGGAGCGTCTTTATATAATCCATATGAAGGAGTCACATACACACACACACAAGAGGTTCCACACTTTCCCTACTACTTTCTTCCCTTTAGCGATCTTTTCAGTTGGACAGTCATTAACAATCAGTCATTAAACAAAGTACCCGTAGGCTTTTCATTGTAAATGCTCCATAAATACTCACATGAACGAAAGAGAATCTTGATATGACTTATCCCTATAAGAAGCAGAATGCTTAATAATACTTTAGACTATCCCATTTTAACAAAAAGACAAACAATCCAATTCAAAAATGGACAGAAGACATGAATAGACACTTCACCAAGGAGAATATTCAAGCAGCCCACAAACATATGAAGAAATGCTCACAATCATTAGCTATTAGAGAGATGCAAATCAAAACAACAATGAGGTACCATCTCGCTCCAGCACTAGTAGCAAAGTTCAATGAGACAGAAAATAACAAATGCTGGCGAGGATGTGGAGAGATTGGGACTCTCATACAACTGCTGGTGGGACTGTAAAATGGTACAACCATTGTGGAAAGCAGTACGGTGAGTCCTTGAAAAGTTGGAACTAGAAATACCGTTTTACCCAGCGATTCCATAACTAGGTATATATTCTAAAGAAGTGAGAGGCATGACATGAACAGACACATGCACACCCATGTTCGTCGCAACACTATTTACAA
>NW_006922069.1:1221314-1222721 GCF_000298275.1 Orycteropus afer afer | reverse complement strand
CTATACGACTTTGAGACCAGAAGAATTAGATGGTGCCCGTCTACTACTGTCAACCACTTGCAAGAGGATATATGTAGGAGATCCTGGATAGAGAGGGAGAACAATGTGGAACAAAACTCAAAATCATTTGGAAAAAAAAAGGGGGGGACCATGTTTGCTGGTCTGATAGAGCCTGGTGGAACCATTGAGACTATGGCTCCTAGCTTCCCTTCAGGTCTGGAATTGAACCCATGCCTGTGGCTTCCAGCCAAATAATAGACATATGAGTTGAACATTTACCTGAGGTAGATACACTCCTTGGAGAGAGCAATCATGGATGAAAGAAGGGCTGCTTATGCACAGGCAGACAGCACAGGGGGCAGGAGTGCATGGAGGGATGGACACACGGAAGAGGTAACTATTGGAAGAAAGTAGGAGGGGAGATGTTGCATTGTGTGGTAAATTGTGGTCAATGTCATGAGACAGTGTATGTGAACTGCTGTATGGAAAGTATACTTGCTCTGTAAATTTTCACCCAAATCACACACACAAACAAAAGACTATCCCATTTGTGATTATTGGTTTCCACAATGATAAAGAACATTAACTGCTATATGTGGTCTGGCTTATATCCATGAACAAACATCTCCTGATGAAGGGCAACTTCCACAAGATATAATTTTCCAAATATTTCAGATAACTGATGAGGAAAAAAGAAATATTCTCCAAAGAAAAGATTAATAACTGATTAGGTCATTCAGCATTAAAAGACACTCTGAATTTGCTATGATATAGGTAACACTCTGCCCTTACAAATTTGTATTAGGAACATGAGAGAAAACATTTGGATTCATTGACAAAATTAACAGACATGATCATAAAAATCAGGACTGTGAGAACCATACCATGATTTGATTTAATAGCCTAAATCAAGTTTATTTTCAATCCTACATAATAATAAACAAAAATCATATTTTACTTCATTCTGCAGAAGGGTCCTGTTTTATATGAATAATAGTAACAACGCTCCTTTACTGTATCCTTATCCACTTCGCAGCATATTTGGACTTTAAAATATACTCATGTGTCGCTTATCGTCCATGATTCATTCTGTGAAACAGGACGTTATGTGATTTGGAGGTTGTGTGAGCACCACACTATACATAGGCAGTCCCCAGATTATGAATGAGTTCTATTACTAAATCTGTCTTTTAAATCCAATTTGTATGTAAGTTGGAACAGTTAGGTACAGTTCTTATCAGACATCAGTTGGTCAAATGTTTGTTTTAGTATACAGTATTCAGTATACCTTTCTATGCAAAAAAAAAAAAAATTAAAGAAACACTTCCAGATGTGCCAAACTTTATGAACCATTGTATGTACATCAGATATTTAATAGGCTTTATTTAATTGGGGTTAGGATCCCAC
>NW_006922069.1:1218448-1218949 GCF_000298275.1 Orycteropus afer afer | reverse complement strand
AAGATTGTAACTCAGAAATTTATTTTGATCTCTTTCTTATTTTGTAAGTTTGTGTTGACAGTTTTGAGGGGCTGATAAATCAGAGAAAAAGAAGAGTTCAAAAACGTTTCAAAGAGGACAGGCTGAATTAGTATCTTGATGTTCCCTGGATCCTTATGAGCTCTCCCCTGCACAATTACAGAAGCTCTATATACACTGTCTCTAAGAACATTGCAACAAGATTGCCTTTAGTGAGAACAAGGCAACTGTTCACAGTCTGGACAGAATAAGTAAATCTTTTGCACTAGAAGCTTGGTTGTAAAATAGTTTAAAAATGAATCGTTACCCATCTTCAGTCACAAACTACTGCCACTTAAAATTCCCAATATTCCATCCCAATTTTAACTCCACATTGAGCCTCTCTCAAACTTGTTGAAATTAAACAAAATATTGTTAGTTAAAAGTTAAACTTCTTAAAATATTCATTCATGCAAGCATTAAACAAGCATTATTATTATTATT
>NW_006922069.1:1200256-1216168 GCF_000298275.1 Orycteropus afer afer | reverse complement strand
GGAGCTCTGGTGGCGTAGTGCCTGAGGCATTTGACTGCTAATCAGGTTGGCAGTTCAAACCTACTAGCTGCTCCATGCAAGACTGGGCAATCTACTTCTGTAAAGATTTATCACTTCAGAAACTCAAAGGGAGTCACAATGAGTTGGAATCAACTTGATGGCACCAAGTTTGGTTTTGGTTTTCTCTATACCTGGTGCAGTGTAGATGCAGAATAGAGCAGGCACAGTATGGCTATGCATGTCAGGTAAGACAAGAAAGGCCAAACGAGGGAGAGAAATATGAACACACCAGCATTCACATTACGGAAAGGTAGTTGTATTAAGTAGGGAGACAGAACCCAGAGGACAGTTAAATCGTGAAATGTGGATACCATTATTTCTCCAAAAGATAGCACAGAGGTAGATCTCAACATAAGGAAAAGACTGTATTACTTAAATATGGCTATCCTTAAAGAAACACATCTTGGAGATATGGAATGCAGAATCCAAGGCTAAGGAAAGCAAAATAGACAGGACATTGCAGATTACCACTGGTTTGGTAAACGACAGAACAAAGTCCTGGTCACTACAAAAAAAAAAAAAAAAAAAAACCCAAACCCACTGCCATGGATGGAGTCAACTGCGATTCACAGCAATCCCCGTAGGGTTTCCAAGGGTGTAAATCTTTATGGAAGCAGATTGCTGTGTCTTTCTCCCACAGAGAAGTTGGTGGCTTCAAACAGCCAACCTTTTGGTTAGCAGCCCCATACCCTAACCACAGTGCCACCAGAGCTCCTTACTACATGGTAGGAGGACTACCATAAAGTGTAAAAAAGGCATCAACAGTTAGCTGCCTGTATTCTCCACCACACCTGGCAGTTTTAGACATCATGCCTTGGCAATGAATGGTTCGAATAGATATGTAACATCTCTGAAAACAACTAGCAAATACTCTCTCTATTCCATTTTCAGATAAGAAAGCTGTCTATCATGTATCCAGGGTTACCCAATTCAAGGGGCACTTAGTAGAAAAGCACCATGTGGTTAGCACCACTTGGTCAGCATGCTGTCAGTTGATAATCTGCATTAAAAGTACGGCTTAAACAATTTGTCCCAAATCAACTTGGATTGAAGTTGGAGACAACACTATATATACTCTCAGGAAAGTGATTCTATCTGGACCCAAAGTCATCTCCCAATTTATTAAATACAAATTTGAAATTCTGCAAGAGATAACAAAGTACTGACGAAGGACGCATTCATGGAACATATAGGGGGAAAAAAAAAGGTCCCAATGCCAATTAAAAGCAAAAGCTGTAAGTGCCCAGAAGACATGAATAAACACTTCACCAAAGAGGATATTTGGGCGACCACCAAATATGTGAAGAAATGCTCATGATCATTAACCATCAGAGAGAGAAAAATCAAAAGAACAATAAGATACCACCTCACATTAACAGTAATAGCAAAGTTCAACAAGACAGAAAATAACAAATGCTGGCGAGGATGTGGAAAGATTGGGACTCTCACATACTGCTGGTGGGACTGTAAAATGATACAACCACTGTGGAAAACAGTATGACGATTCCTTAAAAAGCTGGAATTAGAAATACCATTTGACCCAGCAATCCCATTACTAGGTATATTACTAGCCATGTTCATTGCAGCACTATATACAATAGCAAAAAGATGGAAACAACCTACATATCCATCAACAGAAGAGTGGATAACCAAACTATGGTACACACACACAACGGAATCCTATGCAACACTAAAGAATAACGTAGAATCTGTTTAACACTGCATAATGTGGATGAACTTGGAGGACATTATGCTGAGTGAAATAAGTCAATCACAGAAGGACAAATACAGCATTAGTTCATTTTGTAAAAAGTTAAAGAAAGGTTTATATATGGAAGGAAAGTTTCTTTGTTGGTTATCAGGGGTGGAGGGGAGGGGAGGGTATACTGCCCACCCTCTCAAAAAATGCATTGACCCATGTCACTTTAGTTTTGTGCATTTCACTGTACATGAATTATATTTCAATAAAATGTACTTAAAAAAGCTATAGGTGCCCAAAAGCAAAACTGAAGAAATATGAGGTAACATTGGAATGCAAACAAGCAAAAACAAACAAGCAGAACAAACAAGACAAAACAAACAAAAACCCCTCACAATCTACTAAATGGACTTTTACCATAGAAAAAAGCCACTAAGAATACTGAAATAAATCTACTCAACACATCAAACCTCAGGGAACCAGGTAACCAGCATCATCAACATTTTGCAACCAAATCATTAAGAAATTTTGTAACAAAGTTGACATAAATCATTAACTCTTCAAATGACAGTTAAGTTGTTTTGTTAGTGTTCCTGTAAGTAGCAGAAAGAAACTGGAGTGTTAATTAATGAAACTGAACACCATCAGAGACCTAACAGTAATTATGTCCTGTGTAAATTAATGTAAATGCAAACAGTATAAGAACTCTAAGCTTTGAATTCTGTTCAAGTATATTTTAAGAGTAAATATGTATTCTTAGGAGAGGTTATCTCCTGAATATTGAAACCCCCAAAATCGGCTATGTACAGGCACTTACTCGTAAGAACAGTACTTCTGTGTGTTTTTAATTAATCATTAATGACACTGTTCACCAACTCAACCTCATGTAATCATCTACTTACTTTCCTTAACAAAGTACAGAATAGAAACTTTGTTACCTTATATTACCCATGAGACTATGACATTTAACCCTAGATATACATGAGATAATTTGACAACTCTGTAAACATAAGACAGCTGCAAGGAAAAGACAAAGATAGTCATCACACAAATTCTTGGGGTCTGTACCTTCTAGCAGTGGCAAATGAACTTTTCTTCACTAGCACTGTATCTGTAAACAACTTACATAACTTTGCAACCTTGAGGCAAGAAGGAAACAACCCGGGAAGTCACTCATCATCTACCACTTCAGCGCTCAGTATCTCATCTCAGAAAGAGATTTTTAAGTAGAATTGCACAGTATAGTAGGTGGAGTGTTGTAACAGAAACTATCCAATATCAGTGCTTCCAGGAGGAATGAAATGTCCACAATACTACCATACTAGTTCATTTGCAAATTATAAAACTTAACACATGTTCAAAGAACCAAATTGGGAGGGGTAGCCAGTTCCAGATTGTCTCTGCTCCCACAGGTCCGTTTCTCTTAAACTAAAGCTCCATCTTGGGGAATCTCATTGGGACTGTACAACTGCGAATGCACCTGTGTAATCAGATTTAATGTCTTTGCTGGGAGTGGGGGCGAGTATAAAATGTCTCTCACTTCCTCAGCGACATGTTGTTTCTTGGGTTTCCCTTAAATAAAAGAAAATTTCTCAGAAATGTAGGAAGATTTTGGTAAAAGTATTAATGGCTTCACTAAACCATTCTCTAGCCTTATAAAAATGCCTGAGGCCAGAAGAAACATTAGTGTTCATGAACTTTTCAGAAAAGCTAAAAGGCAGGCAAATGCAATTTAATTTCTTTTACCTTATAACTAAGTTTACTGAATGCCAAAGATCAAGAGAATCACAAAAGGTTCTCAGAGTACAGCCTTGGACATACGTCCTAATTCCTAATTCTAACCAGTTGTCATTGAGTTGACTCTGAGTCCTGGCGACTCCCCGAGTGTTAGGGTAGAACTGTGTTCCGTAGAGTTTTTAATGGCTATTTTTTTGGGGAAGCATATCACCAGGCCTTTCTTTCAAGGTGCCTCTGGATAGACTCAAACTTCCAACCCTTTGGTCAGCAGCCGGGTGCATTAATCACCTGCACCACTCATGGACTCCATTCTTCACTGTGTATCTCCCCAAACTCTGCAGCCTGCATCACTGATGGCACCTTCACCATATCTCCCAAGCTAAAATTCTAGAAGTTATGCTCAAGTCCTCTAGCTCGGGGGGGGGGGGAGGCAGGAGTGCATGGGAGGGAAGGACACAGGGAAGGGGTAACTATGGGGAGGAAGTGGGAAGAGAGGTGTTACATTGTGGGGAAACTGCACCATTTGTCATCAAAGTGTACGTGAAATGCTGTATGGAAAACGAATTTGCTCTGTAAACTGCCACCCAAATCACAATAAAATTAAAAAGAAAAAGAAAAAAATGTCCTCTAGCTCTCAACTCTCACATCTGGAAGGTTACAAGTCCTTCTGGATATGACAGTCCTTAGAAATCTCTCAAACTGGTGCCCTCCTACTGCCTAAATTCAGGCCTTAATTCCCCAAAACTGTAGCCCCTATCACCCATCTCTACCCACTCCTCTCCCATTTATCCTCCACAATCCCACAAGTTATGTTTCTTCAGAAAAGGAAAAAAAAAAAAAAAAACCACCTCGCATTACTCTCCCAAGATTAAAATCCTCTGCTGGTTCACCATTGGCTCTAAGATAAAGTGCAATCTTCACCAGGTGTATAAAAGGTTGGCACTACCACGTCAGGTCAGCTGCAGCCACACACCCTAGGAGGTTCCTGTCATATTCAATTGTACCTTCAGTGAACAGGCCAAGGTAGCAATCACAAAATATCAGTCAAAATAAGGAAGTATTATATACATATACAAAGTTCTCATTTTACAGCTTCCAAATTCCTGCTACACAGAATCAGAGGGATATGGAACATTATTTTTATAGAGAATACTGTGGTTAAAAGCATTGGCTGGAGGCCTAGAGTCCTCCCGATCCTGCCTCTTTAGAGTTGGTGTGATACTGGGGAAAGTTACTGAATCATCTTCCAGGTGCTGATGGGCCGATTCCACTTCATGGCCACTCGTGTGTCACAGCAGAACAGGACTCCACAAGGTTTGCAATGGCTGAATTTCAGAAGTGGATTGCCAAGGCTTTCTTCCAACACATCTCACAGTGAGCTCAAACTTCCAACCTTTCAGTTAGCAGCCAAGCATCTTATCCATCGGCACCACAAAGGGCCTCCTACTTAATCATGCTGAGCCTAAATTTCCTTTCTTGTAACACAGGGTAAGAGGAAGACTGACCTCACTGAGGTGCTATGCCAATTAAATGACACAATGATGGTATGCTGTTTACCTCAGTGTTTGGCATAGAGTTAGACGTCTATAATGGATTCTCTATTATTATAAGAAATTATTTGTTTTATTTTGAAGGGAATAAGTATAATATATTTATATAAATAAATCTCATTGGCATAGCTTTTGCATGTCTGTGATGGTAGTGGTAGCAGAGATTAGGGAGATATTTTAGAAGAAACCTGTATAATCTAAAGGGACCTGGAAGCTTTTAAAAACTGAATCTACGGATGCTTACTTTTGCAACCCTTATTTACATATGCAGTACAGTGAATTGCTGGGTATGACCCTTCTAGCCATTTCTTTGTGATTCCCACCAGATAACTAGGTGGGACTATGCAAATGTGAAGTGCTTTTAGCCCACCAAGGGGAATGGATAGTTTGCCAATAACCTAAATGAGGTACATGGCACCCTTGTGGGAGTGGGTCCATGCAAATAAGGTATACAGAACCCTAACATGGGGATTGGTTAGGTTTGCCATTCCACTAGGCTTAAAATGAGACAACCCAGAGGAAGAAAGAGGGAATCTCACTAACATCAAGAAAGAAGAAGCCAGGACTGGAGTGTATCCTTTGGACCTGAGATCCCTGTGCTGAACCTCCTTGACCCAGGAAACAGAGAACTATGACACCACATATGGTGAGAAGCAGTAGCTCATTAACATTGGCAGCAGAACCAAGAGAGAGACCTGCCTTCGGGAACAGGTGAGGGGAGGCTATCCTGATCAAAGAACTGTATCCTGAGTGAGTATTCCTGAACCTGAATTGTAACCTGTAACTTCCCTAATAGGTGCTCTGGTGGCGTAGTACCTAAGGCATTTGACTGCTAACCAGAAGGCTCAAACTCACCTGCCACTCCTCAGAAGGAAGACTGGGCAATCTAATTCTGTGGAGATACTGCCTCAGAAACCCAAGGAGGGGTCACTATGAGTCGAATCGATTCGAGATCAGTGAGTTTGGCTTTTTTGGTTTACCTTCCCTAATAAAGCCCATAACTGTGAGTATTGTTTGTGAGTGTTATGTGGCCATTGCAACAAATTACTGAATCCAGGGGAGAAGTAAGGAATGCCATGGAAGGGGCAGTCAGTATCACAATTGGTAAAACGGTTAGGAGGAGGAGGCATGTCTGACCTTTGCCTCATGGGAATTAGCATTGGCTGTTGATGTTGCTCTTGATCGTTCTCCCCACTTGTGAAGTTAAAGGAGGTCAGATGCTGCCCCCACACCCTTTATACAACATAATTTAAAGTTCTCTACAAGGAGTATTAGCTTCTAATTCTTACATTGTATGATTCTAAATTCTTAGTTTTTCTCCTGCATTCAAGGTTATGTCCTCTTCAAAACCAAGAATAAATACTTTGTGTCAAACATAAATGAGATTCTGGGGAATACAAAGATGGCTTTTGTATTCTCCCATTCATTGGCTTGGTTGAGCTGTAACTTAGCACCTTGAAAGAGAATCTTTTATATTTGGGCCCAACTTCCACCTCCTTTTCCTCCCTTTGCTTATCAAAGACAAAGGCTCCATTTAGTAAGTTCCTGAAAATGAGAGATTGTTAAGCATCTTCTTTTATTTAAATTCTGACCTGCCCATAATCATTCCTTACAATGAGGTCAGCCATTTTCTCTCAATTTTCCAATATTTGAAATCATAATAATGTGGCTCACAATTTCTATCCTGCAAAAATTAGGTTATAATCCCAAGGGTCTAGGAAAACTTCAAGGCTAGAAAAAAATGTTTCAATTAAATGTCTTCACATGAAAAGATACTAGCTGTTTCAGAAAGCAGTTGAGCAGTTCCATAAAATGTTAAAACATATAATTACCATATTCACTCAATGCCACTGAGTCAATTCCGACTTACAGCAACCTCCGTTGGATTTCAAGGCTGTAAATCTTTATGGAAATAGACTGCCTAATCTTTCTTCTGGGAAGTTGCTGGTGGGTTTGAACCACCAACCATTTGGTTAACAGCCAAATGCCTTAACCCTACACCATCAGAGCTCGTTATACAGTTATCATGTTGTTGATGTTGTTATGTGCCGTCAAGTCAGACCCTACTTATATAGCGACCCCTCCTTGGGTTTCTGAGGCAGTATCACTACGGAAGTACCTAGAAATTCTACTTCATGCAAAAAAACTCATAAAACAAATATTCGGAGCAGCAATGTATATACTAAGCAAAAAGTGGAAACAACCCAAATGCCCACCAACCAATGAATGAATTAAATGTTATATATCTATCAACAGAATACTATCGGCTAATAAAAAGAAATGAAGTACTGGTACATGCTACAATGTGAACAAACCCTGAAAACATTATGCTGAGTGAAAGAAGTCAGTCACAACGGACTTCTTACTGTATGATTCCATTTGTATTAAATGTCAAGGGCAGGCAAATCTCTAGACACAGAAAGTAGATCAGTGGTTGCCAAGGGATAGGGGGTGGGCGCTGCGTTCTGAAGGAATGGGGAATGACTGCTAATAGGTACAGGGTTTCTTTTTGGGGATGAAAATGATTACAGAGATGGTTCTACAATACTTTGAATATATTAAATGCCACTGAATGGTACACTTTAAATGGGAAAATGGTATGGCATATGAATTACATCTCAATAAAGATGTTAAAAATATATACGAAAAACAATTACGTGACTTGCTGGGTCCTTAAGCTAAAGCCATGTTAGGTTTGACTTAATAAAATACCTTTAATTTTGGGGTCTACATCAGCATAAATGGGAAAAAAAAAAAAAAAAACTCACGCCAGCAAGTTGATTCCAACTCATAGTGACCCACTCTGGGTTTCTGAGGTGGTAAATCTTTATAGAGGTAGACTGCCCAGTCTTCCTTCTGCTACATCAGCATGGTTTGCATCAATTTTCCTCTTAATGATAAGTACAAGAATCTGACAGACTTGAAATCTTCACTGCCTCCCTAATTCTCCGTGTTTCTTCTACTGTGCTCTCCCTACATTCTCCAAGCTCCTGAATGGTAGGGCCACACGGTTACCCAGCTAACCAGAAATAAGTAGAGACTCCAAGAGAAAGCCTATATGATCTGGTCTCAAGACCAGAAAACAAAGTTTTCTCATTCCTCCCACCAAGAAGGGGC
Source organism: Orycteropus afer afer (assembly GCF_000298275.1). Taxonomy (NCBI): domain Eukaryota; kingdom Metazoa; phylum Chordata; class Mammalia; order Tubulidentata; family Orycteropodidae; genus Orycteropus; species Orycteropus afer. The sequence goes on along the minus strand of NW_006922069.1, from coordinate 1,208,005 downwards.
TTTGTAAGATGCATACATAGGCCAAGAGGTTAGAGAGATGTAGAAAACCAAAGGAGTAGACCATATGAGGCAGAACACGTCCAGAAACAAAACGATCTGGCTATATGTCTGTACACAATCCACTAGGAGTCCTATAAGCAAGTGTTCTCAAACTAAGATCTAAGGATTCTTAGAGGACCACAGATACTTTCAAAAGGCTCTGAGTTTTCCTGAATGATCTTTCAATTTTATATTTTCATTTCAGTGTTAATCCAAAAGAAAATAAATACATATAAATATACACCAGATCATCTGAATGACCCCATTACAAAGTACTGCTGCTCCTTCAATGCTCAGATTTGCATGATGACTGCCATGGCACCAAGTGATCTCTGTCAATGATATGCTTGTAAACATACCTGGCAATGATAAAGTGCAACTGAAAGACATTTTCACTGAATAAGACTGTGGTTTCATTACACCATAAAAATCACGGGCAGTGAAGTAATGTACATATACCAGAGTGGAGTAATACAGTATAAAAATTGCTACAAGCTAATGAAAAAAGGACAGAAGCAGACTTGGTGCACAATCGATGCAGTCGTATTAAGTAGGTCAAGTGACATGAAAGCATATTCCACGCATGAAGGTGCTACAGAACACAGGTTTTGTTTTAGTGGTTCAAAAATTACGAAGAGAAGGCAATGAAAAGTTATGTTCAAGTCACTTTCAAAACAGTGTGAATGAGTCATTCTTATTATATGTTAACTTCCTTAACAGTCTGACACTTAGATGCATGCTGACACTTTAAAAAATTCCCACGTTTATAAGAAGAATTAACATCGTATTTCTGTTCCTGATTAGAGCAATAATTTAATAAAATACATATTTGATATTGATTTCAGAAAGTCTGCAATGCCAACCTTATCTCTGAGTGATTAAGAGAGATTTATAGCATTAGTAAAAAAAAAAAAAAAAATCAGAAAACTTTAAAATCATTACAATGATAACTCCAGGGCTGCTCACTGGCAGAGAATCGTCAAGTGTTCTTTGAATTACTTTTCCCAAAGTGAAAGGACTCATTTGCATTAAATATACACTTGGACTCAAGGCAATAATTTTAACATTATTAAAAACAAAATCACACAGGTGATTCATCTTCAGGAAAATATTCATCATCACATCACTATTATTAATGTAAACTGTAATGGTTTCGAAGTATCATTTGCATTTACTTGTGATTTTTTTCAAATGTTTAAATCATTGTTAAAAAAGTTATAAGCAAGGAGTATATCTCTTTCATGTTTGTACATGTTTCAGTAAAATTAAGCATAACTAATTTAAGCCGACTCGATGGCAAATAACAACAACAACAATTTAAGTCAACAGAAGGGATTTGCTGAAAACCCCTTTAAAAGAAATAAATTCATGAACAGGCTGTTTGATAAGCACTACCATAAGTAATATGGGACTGATTTGAAACAAATTCATTCACTTAACAAACATTTATGATGCTACTGTATGCTAGGCTCTAGGACACAGTGGGAACAAGACAATTATATGTCAAAAGATGGGTATGTACAAGGCACAATAGGAACGCTCAGCAGGGAAACCTAATCTGGTGTATGGGTTTGAGAGGGCCTCTTGAAGAAGCTGACCCAAGCTGTGACAAAAGAAACAGGAGTTACAGTAGACAAATGTGAAACAGCAGAAGGGAAAAGAGAGTTTTAGCTACCAGCTATACTCTGTTCCAAGGTTTACTGTTGTTAAGGATTGAATTGTGTCCCCCTGCCCCAAAATATATGCTGTAAATCTTAACCTCTATGCCTGTGGAACAAGGCATTAGAATTGAAGGAAGACTCACTAACAATCTGCCATATGCAGGTGACATAACCTTGCTTGCTGAAAGTGAATATGACCTGAAACGCTGATGAAGATCAAAGACAACAGCCTTCAGTATGGATTACGCTTCAATACAAAGAAAACAAAAATGCTCACAACTGGACTAATAAGCAACATCATGATAAACAGAGAACAGATTGAAATTATCAGGGATTTCAATTTACTTGGATCCACAATCAACATCCACGGAAGCAGCAGTCAAGAAATCAGATAACATATTGCACTGGACAAATCTGCTACAAAAGACCTCTTTAAAGTGTTAGAGAGAAAAAGATGTCACTTGGAAGACTAAGGTGCACGTGCCCCAAGCCATGGTATCTTCAACAACATTTACATCTGAAAGCTGGACAATGAATAAGGAAGACAGAAGAAGAACAAATGCCTTTGAATTGTGGTGTTGGTGAAGAATACTGAAAATACCATGGGCCTGCCAGAAAAATGAACAAATCTGTCCTGGAAGAAGTACAGCCAGAATGCTCCTTGGAAGCGAGAATGGCCAGACTTCATCTCACCTACTTTGGTCATGTTGTCAGGAAGGACCATTCCTTGAACATGGATGTTTCCTTGAATGTGGATGTTTAATATGCTTCTGGAAGGTTTTAAAAGGAAATGGTGAACATGGGATTGGACAACTGAGGAAGGGCTATGCTTTTTAACTTGTCTGAATTATGTTCAGGTGTTTGTTGGATGGTAGAACTGGTAAGTTATGAACATGGAGATCTGCTTTCTATGTAAGATCTTAAAAGGGACCATGTGGTTTCTTCTTGCTACTTACAGTAAAACATGACAAAGTAAGATGGACTTAAAATTGAATTGTGCAAATAAATACTAAAAACAAAACTTAAAGAGTTGGAAGATTCTGGAAGTACAAACTAAGGACATATGTCCTAGAATTTTCACCAAGAATATGGAAATATAATCTTCAGTTAAAGAGATTAAGTCTATGACCGATGATCTAACCAACTATCACAGCAGAAAATCCATCAGCTGAGAATGAAAAGGACAGAGAAAGAATGAATGAAAAGAATGTCATCTGTCTCTTGGAATTGTACAGGCAGAAGACATGCCAAAGAAGCTTCATTTGTTGGCCTTCAAGAAAAGAAAAGAACCATACCTGCTAAGAAATCAGCAGAATTGTTGGAAGGAGTTTGGATAGCTGAGTTGCCTTGGTCTCAAAGGGTGGGGCCACAGCCTCTAAAGTGTCAAAGGGTATAGCCAAGGCCTCCTAGGAGTTAAAGAGTCAGATCTTCACCAATGCAGTTCCAAAATGTGGGGCTGCTATTCAGTTTGGCCAAGAGGATGGAGTTGCTTCCCAAGGCTAGAGGGGCAGGGCTGCCATCCTAGGGGCAGGAATGGGTCCTGCCTGGGCCAAGGTGGTAAGGTTACCACTCAGAGAGACTAGTAAAACGAGGAAGTATCAAGCCAAAGGAGAAGAGTTCCCACTCCAGTGGGCCTGGAGGCAGAGCTGAAGCCTAGGGATGAGGGTGTGGCCATAAGCAGAATCCGGAGGGCAGGGCCATTGCCCAGACAGTCCCAGAACAGAAGATTACTTTCAAGACTTGCAAAACAAACATCATTTTTTCTTCTGGGTTTTGGATGTGCTTGGTGCCTGTTATCCCTTCTTTTTCCAGTTTCTTCCATTTGTAACAGAAACATCTACCTTGTTCCTGTTCTAACATTATATTTTGGAAGTTGATAACTTTAATTCTAACTTTCACAGAAAAAGAATTTTACCCCAGAATGGACTATGCCTAAGTCTCACCCATATTTGATTTAGATGATTCAGAAGATGAAATTTTGGACTTGGACTTAAGACTTGTGGGATGATGTGATGGGGTGAATGTGTTTTACATATGTCAAGGACATAAATTGGGAGGGCAAGGGCATGGATTGAACTGTACCCCCCAAAAATACATGTTATAAAATCTTTACCTCTATGCCTGTGGTTATAACCTTGTTTGGGAAGGAACTGTCCATGTTATGTTAATGAAGCAGGAATAGTATAGAGTGTATCTTGAGTTGATCTCTTCTGCAGCATAAAAGAAATCAAACACGGGAGTAAGCAAGCAGAGATGGTAGAGATAGATTCCAAGCTACATGGAGATGTTTAAGGAACCAGAAAATAGAAGCTGAAAAGACAAGGACCTTCCCCCAGAGGCAACACAGACAGAAAGCCTTCCCTTAGAGCTGGAGTCTTCAATTCAGACTTCCAGCCTTCTAAGAAGTGAGAGAATAAATTTTTGTTTGTTATAACCATCCACTTGTCGTATTTGTTATAGCAGCCTTAGATAACTAAGACAACTGTCATGAAAGTTCAGCAGACAAAGAAATGTTCTGTGAGGCTGTAAAATGGGATGTGTGTTTCAAGGATGGGGGATGTAGGAGCAATTCTAAACTGGAAATGTAAGGCCTTAAGAGTTTGGACATTATTCTGAGAGCTATGAGTAGTCACTGCAGAGTTTTAAGCCAGTCATTGACATCATGCATTCCGATTTTACAAAAAAAACCCAGCCTCTGGTATGTGGAAAGTACACTGAAGGTCAGAGGCAGGGAAGGCAGGTGGTGGCAACAGCAGTAGTTCAGGTAAGTCATTATGGCAGCCACAACTGTGTAGTGGCAAACAGAGCCGCATACTGGAGAGATTCATGAGACATGAGAAATGTATAAGGCAGAATTGGCCAGACTTGGTGGTCCCTAAACAAAACAAAAAGACACCCAAACTAGTTGGTTGATTCTGACTCAGCATCCTGTGTGTCTTAGAGTAGAACTGTGCTCTACAGGACATCAGTGGCTGATTTTGGGATGAAGATTGCCAGTCCTTGCTTCCTAGGTGCCTCTTGGTGGACTCAAACCTCTAACCAATCTTTCAGTTAGCAGCCAAGCACATTAACCATTTGCATCACCCAGGGACTCCCATAGGAAATCGGAATTAAATGAGAAAAATACGTTGTAGATAATATCCCTGATGCTGCCTTCGATAACTGAGTAGATGGTGGTATCTTTCACAAGAGGTAGTAAAAATTCCAAATCTTGTAAATTGAAGACCACTGCATTCTCAGGCTGCTTTGCACAAATTGTTTCAAAAAGTATTTTTGTTTTCCTTACAATTTCATACTTTTGCATCTATTATGGACAGTTTTATAAAAAAAAAATACCAGTGACTTGCATAATCACTCAACACCCAGAGGCGGCAATATTCAAAAGAAGTTTCTGTTCTTTATAGAAAGTCTTGGTTCAAAGACAAAAAAAAATAGAAAACAGACAAGTTTTTTGATCCTAACTATTGGCACGGTGACTTAATGCAAACTCAAGGATAATGAAGACTTTTCTTTGATGAGACAACGGGCAACAGTTCAACATAGCAGGAATTTAGGTTTAAGGGACTCCCACATTGTACTTTATACAGAAGAAACAGGGTTATAAATATCAAAAGGACTGGGAATTCAAGTTCAAGGACCGATGCACCTGGCAGAATTTAACCAAGCACAAGCCCTCATCCATGTAAACTCACAATTTTGTACAAACAGACAACTCTGGGGAATTTTTCCCATGACCCACCCCACCATGAACATTTTTAGTATTTTAAAAATGCTTAAAAACTAGAACAAAGCAACCTAAAGTCTCAAAGGGTCAGAACAACTGGAATTAGTTTAAGAATGCATTATACATAAAAGACACCAAGGCTTTATAAACAGGGCATCTTCTTCACACCAAAACACAAGAAAACAAAGGAAGAACTAAACTAACACAGAAAATATCACATGAAAGGAAATAAAGGTCTGCCCTGCAACAGAAAATCTCAAACAGATAGACTTGGTTTCCCTAAAAGCAAGGAATAGGAAAAGAAGAATCACAATCATTTTCAGTATCTTGAAAGTAGGATTTGATCTACATTCCAGGTTACTAGGAATATTAAGGAGGCATGCAGAAACAGAGTCTGGGGCCACCCTCTTCTGCCTGTTTTCCACACAGCCCGGCCCAAAACCCACTGATCACACAGCATGTTATAGATACTGGGTCTGCTTCTACCTTTTCTTCCAGGGGCGACAGATAGAAAGTCCATTTACAAATGCTAACTCAGTCTATATGGGTGATCCTTTTACAGATCCTTTCACAGAAGCACAACTTCTGTTATGCTTGTTATGTACCAAGCGCTGTTCTAAATACTTTTATGAACAAACCCACCCCACTCAGTTGATTCCGACTCATAGTGACCCTCACTGGGTTTTCAAGATGGTAAAGCTCCTTTAACTTAACGAATAAGAATTATTATTCTTGTTTTGTTGTTTTAAGGAGCTCTGGTGGCACAGTGCCTAAGGCATTTGAGTGCTAACCAGAAAGTTCGCAGTTCAAACCCACCAGCCACTGCACATAAGGGAGATTGGGCAATCTACTTCTGTAAAGATTTACCACTTTAGAAACCCAGTGGGGGTCACTATGAGTTGGAAATGACTCAATGATGGTAGGTTTGGTTTGGTTTTTGGTGGCACAATGGTTAAAATACTCAGTTGCTAACCAAGAGGTTGGTGGTACAAACCCACCAGCAGCTCTGCAGGGTAAAGATGAGGCAGTCTAGTCTGCTTCCGTAAAGATCATAGCCTTGCAAACCCTTTGGGGGAGCTCTACTCTGCCCCACAGGGTCACTATGAGTCAGAATGTACTTGATGTCAAAGGGTTACTTTTTGGTTTTGTTGTCAGCTGTCAAGTCATTCCAACTTATGGTGACTCCATGTGTGAAGAACAGATGTTCCTTAGAGTTTTCAAGGCTTTGACCTTTTGCAAGCAAATTGCTAAGGCTCTCTCCATGGCACTTCTGGGTGGGTTCGTACTACCAACTACCCAGCTAGCAGTTGAGCACATATATCAAATCTACCATGTTCAAAAACAGAATCATGATTTCCACTCATAAAACCTGCACATCCCGCAGCTTTCTCCATTTTAGTAAATGCCAACTTTGTCATTTCAATTGCTTAGGCTAAAAGTTCTAGAGTCATCTTTGTTTTACATGAGAAACTGAAGCATGGAAAGTGATATAGTTGAGATTTGAGCCCACTCTTAACCGTATTAAAAGGCACAGTGATTAAAGCATTCAGCTGCTAACTGAAAGGTTGGCAGCTTGAACCCACAGCCATTCTGCAAGAGAAAGATAAGGCTGTCTGCTTCCCTAAGGATTTATAGCCTTGGAAACCTGATGGGGCAGTTCTACTTTGTCCTACAGGGATGGAGCAGGTTTGATTTTGGTTTGATGATATGACTACAGAGCTGTAAAGATTATTTTAACTTTCTCTTTCATTTTCTATTATTTTCTTTAAATGACAATTTGTTAATTTGATAACAATAAAAATTAAAAGGTCATTTTTACTTTGAAATAACAAAAAATAAAAATAAAAGCAAAGCACCAGATGTCTCATTTATGAAATCATAGGAAAAAATACTTTATTTGAGGGAATCCAAGGAGCTGGAATTGACAATTCCTATGAGAGCATCTGTAACCCTGAGATTTTCAATTTCACACCCAGTTCCCACTTTACACAAAGTCAAGAAGGGGAACAGAGAACGCTGAGCAGGGCGGCAATTACAAACAGGTGCTCTGGAAATCCAAGCTAGATTCCAGTTGCAGCTTATAAACTGTATAACCTGGGACATCTAGCCTTGTCCTCAGTTTCTTACCTGACAAATGGGTATAGTTATACCTGTCTCATAGTGTAACTCACACAGGGCATAGGAACAGAATAGTGCCTGGCATAAAGTGAAACGTAAAACAATGTTAACTAAGCAAGAAAAGCCCACAGTCACCAGAAGGAAGGAAATAATCAAGATTCGAGCAGAAATCAATGAAACAGAAAATAGAAGGGCTATAGAAAAAAT
>NW_006922069.1:1179281-1196511 GCF_000298275.1 Orycteropus afer afer | reverse complement strand
TATTATTACTGTTGTTGTTTGTTATTATTATAAAGGAGCTCTGGTGGCATAGTGCCTAAGGCATTTGACTGCTAACCAGAAGGTTGGCAGTTCTAAACCTACTGGCTAATCCAAGGAAGGAAAACTGGGCAACCTACTCCTGTAAAGATTTACCACTTGGAAACCTAAAGGGGGTCGCTGTGAGTTGGAATCAACTTGATGGCAGTGAGTTTGGTTTTTTTTGGTTTTTATATAGGGTAACTAAACTAAACTAATTATTTGTCTAATTAGATTATTCCTGGGCCAGAGCCAGACAAACAAGTCCAAAATTTCAAAACATCATCAAACACGGACAAAGGCAAGAATCTCAGTAAGAACATGGAAAACTTTCATTAACACCTTAGTAAGCTATTAGAACTAATGGAGGAGAGCCCATCTCTGACCCATAAAGAAACGACTCTCTGGTCTACAGGCTGGAGTCTTGGTGCTACACTGGAATGTAAGAAAATAACTACAATGTTAGAGGTTCTATCTCCCTGATTTACCAGGTGTGTGTGTGTATGTGTGTGTACACACACAGAGACAGAGAAAGGTTTCAAGGAATAAAGCATTTGTGCCTCTCTTTCATTATTTATTTAAAAAAATAATTACACTGGGTGATCCCCCTAAGGTTCCTTCCAGCTCTAACAATCTTTATTTCTCCAATGTTATAACCAGATTTGTATCACGAAATAAGTACCTATGAGGTTCTAACACATCTTTAAGTAACATTTCTCTACCAAGTGGGTCTTCAAACAGCCAGTAATGGAACATATTATGTTCCCCTTTAGGGCTCAGAAGGAGCCCTGGTGATGCAGTGGTTAAGCACTCAGCAGCTAACTGAAAGGTCAGAGGTTCAAATCCACCAACCACTCTGCAGGAGCAGCTTCTTTAAGATTTACAGCCTTGAAAACTCTATGGGGCAGTTCTATACTGTCCTTTGGATCCCTGTGAGTCTATGGCAACTGGTTTGATTTCTTTGTTCAGTACTCACAGCCACTTCCCAAAGTTATGCTAAATTTTCCTCCTAAAGAAAATACTTTCGGCACTTCTGTTCCTGATTATAATTCTCTCTCAAATACAACATTTGCAATTAGGAGCCCAGCTCCAAAATAGAAACTGAAATAGGGGGAAGAAATTAATGCCACCAATGTAGATTTCTACATCTATAACCACTGTATGAAAAGATTTCTCTCTAAACATAACCAACTTCTCTTGGACGCTTCCAGGATCACCAATGATGGAGCAGAAAGAGCAAAAACTCATGGGAAAGCTAAAGAAGTGCTGTGTCTTTACTTTATCAAGGTCCTCAGGGCTGCCCCACACACCAAATAAAGAGAATACACAGCATCAATACCTATTCATTAGCTTACCCTGGAGCACAGCAGCATGGCTGGCCCCGGGATCAGACCGACTTGTGATGGTAATGTCATCATAGGTGTTCAGGGCATCCCTGGGCACACCTGGTAGGCGCTAAGGCACAGGTAGAGAAAGAGAGCAATAAAAGGTGAGAAAGTAATTAGAGGTGCTAGAAGAATTAATGGGAAGGCAGGGGGAAAAAAAAGGCAAGAATCTAGAGAAAAGAAAGGCGGCACAGAGTGAAAAACTATAGAATGACAAATGCAGTAGGAGGAATAACTCCACTAACTGTTTTACATTCATTAAACTCAACACACTAATCCTCACGTCATTTCACCTTCATTTTAATGCTGAGGAAACTGAGGCTTAGAGAATTTAGCTTTCTTTCCTAGCGTCACACAGCTAGTATGCACAAGACTGATATTTGAACATGGGTTCTTTTACCACAAAGCTAGAGACTAAAGGATATATACACACTGTACGACCTCAGAAAGCCTCTTGGGTTCATGGAAGGTTTCAAATCTCTCTGTGTCTCCACCCAGGAAGCATAGGCTCTCCAGGGCAGGCCCTCTGCCAGGGCCCTGGACAGCCCCAGGCAACTTGGTGCAACTCTGTAGGGCTTTGAAGATTTGTTTCTCACATTAAAGCAAAGCCTGTCTCCCTGCAACTTCCACCTGCCTTTACCCCTGGAGATTATCAAAGTACTTATCAATCCCTTTCACATCTGTAGAAGTGAAGCATCCAATCAAAAATCTCATCAATAAATTTAACGAGGGGAGTTCTGGTAGCATAGTGCCTAAGGCACTTGACCCATAACCAGAAGGCTAGCGATTCAAACCCACCAGCCACTCCTCGAAAGGAAGGTTGATACCACCTCAGAAACCCAAGGAGGAGTTGCTATAAGTCAGATCCAACTCAATGGTACAAAGCAACAACAATTTTAACAAGATGCAATGAAGAATGTTATAAGGATTTCAAGGAAATTCTGGAAAATGGTAGTATTTTTTTTTTTTTTAAAAAAAGGGACTTCCAAAGTAAAGGCAAAAGGCCCTGGAATTAAAAACCTATTAAGGAGAAGGTTGAACATGGGCCTGTCTTTGGTTAACTATTTCATGGAGAATGGTGTGTATTTGTTTACAAAGGAATCAGAATTTACTTAACTTTAAGCATGAAAGATTTAGTTAAAATATTATCAATTTGAGAGAGATGACAGAGTACAGCGATTTTTATTTCTTTCAGAGAAGTTTCAATTGTACCTCTGCTTTATCTCAGAATGGTTCGATATAAACCTGCCCTCAGAAGACTAATTAAAAACTTTCTTCCCCAACACTGGGTGCTCTGGTGGCATAGTGCCTAAGGCATTGGACTGCAAACCAGAAGGCTGGCAGTTCAAACCCACCAGCCACTCCCTGGAAGGAAGACTTAACAATCTATTTCCGTAGTGATACCGCACTATGGGTCAGATCCGACTTGATGGCAATGAGTTTGGTTTTTGGTTTGGTTTTCCAACACTGATGATAACTTACTTAGGAATGAAAAGTTCATCTAATGTGTGATCTTCAACTCTAACTATTCAGCTATTACATTCCATCCATAAAGTGGGCATAATATCTTATAAACAGTATTTAAAATTATGTAGATGCAGCTGCTTTTTTGGTCTTACTGTTACTGCTTCCCAAAATATGCCAATTATTCATCTAGAATTGAACACTAAAAGGGCAGGGAAAGTTAATTTAGTAATTAGATAAATACATGAAATACTTAATACATTCTGTTTTTACACATTATATACAAATAATCATGTATTAATTCATCAATTATATAAGTATGATTTCAGTGCTCAATGTTTTTACAGGAATATTGCCAAAATAATTTTTGTAATTTTTCATAATTTTCCACTTCACTGTTTATTACCACCTTTGAAAGCACAAAATAAGAGTTAGCCTTTTTGTCAATATGCTGCTCTAATAGCTCAATCTTACATCAGGCATTTGTGACAGGACTTATCACAAGCTCTAACGTCTTTCAAAGAGCAAATGACTAGGAAACACACAGAGGAATCATCAGGAAACAAACGGATGAAAAACCAAGTCAAATTTGGTGCCTGCCAACCTTTTCCTAAGAGCAGTTATTAAAGCGCTATGGCTTCCATTTGTAAAAGCCAAGATAACCTATTATACTCTATTCTTTGTAAGGAAAAGCTCAGGATTGCAGATAATCCTCTTTGCCTGTATTTAACATAATGAGAAGACTACTTCTTTTCTCCATTCAGTTCTTGCCCCAAACTATTTCTCAAATAATTTTCACAGCTGTATCTAAGAAGCAAAAAGGCAGGCAGAGATTACAAAGCAGACTTTGACAAGACCAGAGGGAATGGACCAATGTCGGTAGGTCAAACACACCAAGGCCAACACATGTGATCCTCAGACAAATGGGCTAAAATCGTTAACAACTCTGTAATTTTCCTCATTGTTCCTCCACTAATAATAACTCTTTATATCAAAAGTCTCTTGTCCAGAAATAAGTAAAAATAGGAAGAGTCAAATTGCCTACCCTTACATCCCACACCTACAGTCAGTCTACTAATATGATTTGTACTGTAAATACTAAAAATTCAGTAATATTTTAAGCCTATCTAGTAAATATCCCAGAAACTTGATTTCTGAACTACTTTTTGTAAAATATTTAAAATCAAAGTATCATACAGAAAATCTATTAAATTCTACTCATACTTCCTACAATAGCAATTATTTATAGTTTTGTGGTCCCTTCCAAAATTTTATACATTTTAACAGATGAAATAATCACTGTGTAGTGAATGAATTCTTTTTCACATTTATTTCATAATTGTTCTAATTCTTACATTTATATCACAATGTTTAATTCTATTAACATTCTAATAGAATGATTACTATTTCATTTCTTCCCTTTAATTTTTTATTCTGAAAATGAGATATTAAAATAGAGACCTATAATTTTCACAGGAAGTTGAGATAACAGGAGCTTTTATCTTATAACGACTCCCTTATTTCAGAAGCTAACAACTTCACTTCTCATTTGTTTACTTGAATGCAGCAGGTAAGCATCAAAAGACTGCTGTTGTGTGCTGCTGTGTCAATTCCGACTCTTCACAGGGATTCCCAGGCTGTATAATCGTCAGCAGAACGCCAGGTCTTTTCTCTTAAGGCATGGCTGGTGTGCTCGAACCCCTCTAGCATCATACACTTAACCATTGTACCACCAGGCAGCAAAAGATAATGATCCTAATTTTACAGGCTAATAAAGGTATTATGAAATGTATAACTCTTGAAAACATCTGAGGCTGTTGTTGTTGTTGTTGCTGTTATATGCTGTCGAGTCGGAGACAACTCATAGCAACCTCTCCTTGGGTTTCTGAGGCGGTATCACTATGGAAGTAGACTGTCCAACCTTCCTTCCGAGGAGTGGCTGGTGGGTTTGAACCGCCAGCCTTCTGGTTAGCAGTCAATTGCCTTAGGCATTACACTGTCACTTAGTATTACATCATGTTTTAGAAAAAAATCAACATACCATTTTTTTACATTAGGCCATGCCACTTTCATAAACCTTAACTGGGGTTTAGTTTACATGTAAATCCAAATAAATTCAGAAGACATAATCAACATCTCAAGAACAGTAATGTTACTTACCACAACAGGGCAGACTTCCTTCAAATTAGTTACAATCTCTTCCCCTATTACTATAGTTACCACCACTGACACCACCCTTCCCTATCCCCCTAACCACCCAAATGCAGAGCAGGTTTCATACCAGCAAACCAATCAACTAAAAATTTTGCTTCTAAAGCTATACTTTAAACTGGTTTTTAAATGCTCTTATTTTCTTCCTTGTATTTTGAAAGACAGCTTAAAAGCATGAAGACAATCCATTAAACCTCAATTACAGAAACAGAGGGGTCTAGTTAACTCTATAGTAACTGGAAACGTTTTTTGTTTCTTTTTTTAATTTTTATTGTGATTTGGGTGAGAGTTTACAGAGCAAATTCATCTTCCATACAGAAACTCACATTCACTTTGTTTCATGACATTGACTGCAATTTCCCACAATGCAACAGCTCCCCTCCTACTTCCTCCCCACAGTTACCTCTTCCCTGTGTCCTTCCTCCCATGCACTCCTGCCCCGAGCTGTCTCCCTGTGCATACACAGCCCTTCTATTCTCCCGTGATTTATTTCTCCAAGGAGTATATTTACCTAATGTAAATGTTCAGCTCATATACTTGTCCCGCTTGGCTGGAAGCCACAGGACTGGGTTCAATTCCAGACCTGAAGGGCAGCTAGGGGCCACAGTCTCAGTGGTTCCATCAGGCTCTATCAGACCAGCAAACCTGGTCCCTTTATTAAGTGGATACCTTTTTATGTCAAGCCACCAACACTGGAAGGATCTCAAGTCACTGTCTAGAGAGAATAATAGAAGAGTCAGCAACCTTCCCAATGCAAGGGAGAAGAGGCCAACCACTTTACTTTTACTACCTGTGGAAGTGCAGATGGCTGTGGAACAACGAGCTTATCTCGGGCTACAAGCAGAGCGGGGTGAAAATTCTAGAACTGGGGGAGAAGTTTAGCTTGCTTTGCTGTGATTTGCCCCTTCTTATCTTGTCAAAATGAAAAGAGCTTTGCTGCTTTTCAATATAAAAGTAATAGGTGGCTATTAAGAACAAAAGATATTATAGCAAGCTATGTAAATAAGAAAGTGAAAATCATGTATAATCCTACCACCCAGATATAACTAGTCTTAATGTTTTGGTGTATATTCTTCCAATTTTTCTTTTTTCTAGGTATACCCCAAACCCAAAACCAAACCCACTGCCACTGAGTCAATTCCGACTCATAGCAAACCTATGTAAGACAGAGTATAACTGCCCCGTAGGGTTTGTAAAGCTGTAAATCTTTATGGCAACAGACTGCCTCATCTTCCTCCCATGGAGCAGCTGGTTGGTTCCAACCAATGACCTTCTGATTAGCAGCCAAATGCTTCAACCACTGCACCATTAGAATGCCTTTCTAGGTATACACACATACATAAATATGTTTTTGTTTGTTTAGAAACTGAGATCAATTGTAAACTATAGGGCAACCAGTAAAAATTCTTTGAAAAGAAGTATAACTGATATGCTGAAAGGCAAAATAAAATAGAATCACATAAAATGCTCCACCAAACCAGAGATGTTTGAAAGCAGAAACTCAAAGACGCTTGAACACCAATGTTCACTGTAGCATTATTCACAATAGTCACAGGGTGAAACAACCTAAATGTCTATCAGCAGATGAATGGACAAACAAAACGTGGTACATACATACAATGGAATACTATTCACCCAGTAAGAAATATGAAGTTTTGATATAAGCTTCAGTATAGACAACACTTGAAGACATTATACTTAGCAAATAAGCCAATCACAAATGGGCAAATATATGACCTCAGTTATATAAGAAGAAAGGGAACTGTATAGAGAAAAAAAGTTTATTAGTGGTTACAGGGGCAGGAAAGAAAGAAAAAAGGAGTGCTAACCATGATAGAAAAATCACATTGATTCAGGGTAAGGCTGCACAGCCAATTATTGTTAATTGCTGTCAGTAAGTTGTATACCTATAAAAAGTTGAATTGTACCCCCCCCAAAAAAGGGAAAAGAAAGAGCAAATGCAACAAATAGAAAACAGCTACAAATATGGCACTGTATCAATAATTACTTTAAATGTGAGTGACAAAAATACACCAATTAAAAAACTGAGGTTATCAGAGTAGATTTAAAAACAAGGCCCAAATAATGTTTTCTGCAAGAACCAAAAAACAAAAAAAAAGGAGCTCTGCTGGCATAGTGCCTAAGGCATTTGACTTCTAATCAGAAGGCTGGTGGTTCAAACTCACCAACCACTCCTTTGAAGGAAGACTGGGCAATCTACTTCCCTAGTGACAGTGCCTTCTGCAAGAAGGTCCCTTTAAATATTAAGACTTAAGATAAAAGGAAAGGAATGTCGAAAAACAACTGCCATCATAGGCTGTAAATTGCACTGAAATTTGCTTTTCAGTCTTTTTTTGAAAGACAAATACAGTAAAAAATAAATCTAGTCTATTGAAAACTTCAATAAAATTCTCAATGTATGTAATTTTCCCAATACAAACCCTGTTCAAAATTTCAAAATGTTGACTTATTTTACACTATTAGGAGAATACAGTATTTTATACTATTAGAGCCCCCAAATTGATGATGAAGAATATAAAATATACCCATTTCTCCCTAATCTTGCTGGTGTTCTACAAACAAAAATTTGCTCACTGTAACAGAGTTGATTACCTTCTATTAAAAGAAGCTCTAACCCCTTGTTTCTGGAAGTAGTACAAACACTAATAGATGTCTTCATCCTGACCTGAGAATTCACAGTGAAACCTGTCAGAGCTGAAACTCAACAAGGCTGCCTGGTTTTACCAGGTCTTATGAGTTGCCTTGACAGGATGCAGTCTTAACCATTTTTCTACAGCTTGTTTTAGAGGAAAATATTTACATTTTTCTCATCTGACAGGTTTCAGTCTTAACATTGGTTCCAGCTTTCTAAGTTTTACTATAATAGAGCAGATTCCTTCTTTAGTGTAGTTTAATGCTCAACATGAGTGCTTTAACTTTTCTTACTAATAATGCTATGAAGTAATTTACTGATCTTGCAAGTTTAAGTTCATGCTTAGATGCTATATGAATGCAGAAAGTCAGTGGTTTTTCTCTATTCTTACTAAACTTCAAGCCTAAGAAGGATATTTTCATTGCTGCATGTCTGGCAAGCCCATACTTATCAAATGTATCTTGGAAATGAATTCTCAAGGACATATTGGGTAGTGAACATTTAGGCTAAAACACAGACATTTAGGCTAAGACATCATGGCATATTCACATATGCCAAAGATGCATTTCTGAAACGCATATACACTTCCTGGTGTCTTGCACACACACACAAAAACAAGTCTTGATTTTCTGAGGTTAGAAAAATGATTGAAAATTTCCTATTGTGTGAAGATAGAATTTTTGAGCTCTACTGCTCTGAGTTCATAGGCTATTTCGTTTATTTTGATAAATCAGACCCTTCCTGTTGTTTCTCAGGAAATGGAAGAACACACTCACCAACTATGTTTTAATCTCAAGTTTAAATGGTTTTAATTTTTTAACTATGTTTCACTTTGAAGAATATTTAATTATGTGGGGAAATTTCAGATTTTAAATTAGATCAGTGGGGTGGAGAGAGAATGGATTGTCAGCCTTGAGCTAAAAGGTTGAATTTTTTTAAAATGTCTTACAAAAATTGTTACACCCTGTTTCTTCCTGTGAAGAATTTTCCAAGCATTAAGTTGTGTAATAGCTTAAAGGCCGGGGGGCGGGGGGGGGGTCCCAGGTTTCTCTTAAATCTTTAATAGCAAAGAGAAAGATTAGTGACTTAATTTTTAAGAGCATCCTATCTCTGGAGCCACTTTTCTGACCTAGATTCACCTTTTAATGCTAACTACTTCTAGGGCTTTAGAGTGTCACATTCCCTGTTCTTAAAAGGAGGAAAAGAAATGGCTTTGAAAACTAAAAACTCCAGGAGAACATACTCAACTGAGTAATGAAATGCTTCCAAACCTTTCTGATTTCTCTTCAGACAAAGAAAATCAAGAGGTGGTGAAAGATGAGGGAAAGAGAAATGACCCTTAAGATAAGACGCAATAAACATTCTTAGCCTCCTCCAACTGTTGGATTCTCCTCTACAGTGCCATACTCTTAACTAAGAGGAAGAAACAAGCCTGGTAAAAAGAAAATGCAACCAGAGAGAATGAGAACCATCACAGGGAAACAACACAGGTGATGAATGCAAAGGCCATGCACCACCTTAAATAAATGATCGTACCATCTGCCTCCTATAATTTCTTGGGAGCTAGCCAGGCACACAGCAGGAAGGCAAATGACGAAATGAGCCTGTCTACCTCTTGCCCAATTCCCATCAAAGCCTCATGCTCCTGTTATTCCCCTCATCTGACCTGCTACTTCTCTGCCACTGCCACACTCAGCCACATTAGCAGACACTGAGGTTGGTTATCTGACAGCTGTCCTGGTCTCATGCTTCAACTTCCCAGACATAACTGAGAGTTGCTATCAGAAGACACATAAATAATGACAGGAATCAAGCTACTCCTATGCTCTTCTCGTTCATATTTGTCTAATGGTACACAATAAGTCTCACTAAAATTCTCAGCAGTCCCAGGGACTTGAGAAAGCATTAAATATAACTTCTTTGACTGAAAGATGAGGAAACTGAGGCCCAGAGAGATTAACTGCCTTCCCTAACATCCTCCTGATTAATGGAAAAACTAGGTCTAGAACTCAAGTTCCCTAATGCTCAACCCTCCACTTCTTCCATCCCTCTTTTCTACTTTTCTCTCCAGATCCTAAAGCTTCCTTAAATTATGATCTAATCCTATCGACCATGTGTTCAATTTTAAAAGATCATTTATGTTACTTATGTTAAATGAGAAAAAAAAAAAAATCCACCTTCAGCATCGAACTGTCACCAACAAAACCCCAAATGAGCCCTCAATGATGCACAACTGCAGTGCAGTGAACTACTTAATAGGGCCCCTCTAGCCACAGTCCTTTCAATTTCCACTAAATGACTGGGAAGGATTGTGCAAGTATGAGGTGCTTGGGGCCCACCAAGGGGACTGGACAGCTTGTTAATAACGTAAACAAGATGCGTGGTATGCTCATGGGGATGGGACAATGCAAATAAGGTGTATGGAACCTTAACGTGAGGATTGGTCAGTATGACATCCTGCTAGACTTACAATGAGCCATCCTGAGAAGTGGAAAGGGGAGAACCTGACTACCACCAAGAAGAAGAGATAGGAGCACAGTGCATCCCTTGACCCAAGATCCCTGCTCTTAGAGCCTCCTTGGCCTAGGACACAGAGAGAGAGCTACAACACCTTGACGAGATGGAGAGAAACAGTAAGTAAGAGAAGCAGAACCAGGAGACCAGCAGGAAACAGCTTCCCTTCAGCCCACAGAACGAGAAAGCTTGAAGCCTTTGGGCAGGAGGCTTACTGGCAGAGTGGGGTGCCTCTGAACACTTGTGGCAGAGCTAAATGAGCTTTGTAACACTTGTGGGAACAGGTCAGAGGTTAAAGGGCCCTGGGGGCCAGAGATGGGCATGCCTGTAGGCACTGCTAAGAAGAGGTTGTCCTGGTCTAAGAACTGTATCCTGAGTCATTTCTGGCCCTGAATTGTACCCTGTTACTTCCCTAATAAACCCCATAACTGTGAGTATTGTGAGTTGTGTGTGGCCAGTGCAATGAATTACCAAACCCAGCCGAGAAGGACTGAGTGCCATGGGAGGGATGGCTGGTGTCAGAACTGGAGGAAAGGTTTGAGGGTAGAAGCATGGCCAACCTCTGACTCAGAGGAATCAGCCTAAGGCTGTTGATCTTGATCCTTTTTCCCTCTCTGAAATTAAAAGAGGCCAGATGCCTCCACAGAGTCATTTTTGCAACTATTACTATCGGGAATCAGTGAGCTCTTTTTTCCAAGGTGATTGGTACAAACTTTCAACTGTCTCCTCAAGGCCCTCTTACTTTCAAGCAGGATTGTATCTTTTGTTTCACTGAGAAAATCCAAGTTATGAGAAGTGAACCTTCTCAATTCCCTTCTCCTCCACATACACACTCATTTTGAGTAATGTACTTTTGTTCTCCCTTCCTGTATCAAAGGAATGAATGTCTGCACTACTTTCTTCCAAGACAACCCCATTCAAGTATGATTTTTCAAAATCATATGCAAAATAATTTTATTAGAAAAACAATTTAACTCCAAATCCCAGACCTCAGCCTCCTATTTTTTCTGGAACCTTATTCCATTAGTTCCACTACTCATCTGTCAGTTTGTCATACTGTAGCAACCTGCATATTGCTGGGAGGCTAGAGAAGGCTATGCTACTGCTATTTCAAATACCAGCAAGGTGACCCATGGTAGACAGGTTTCAGGCAGACTGGGAAGGACAGGACCATCCTTCTCAAAGAACTGGTCACTGAAAACCTTCTGAAGAGTAGTGAATCACTGTCTGATACATTACTGGAAAACTTTAAACATTGAAAGTATTGCGAGGATGGTGCAGGACCACACAGTGTTTCATTCTGTTGTAAATAGGGTTGCTATGAGTTGGCGTCCACAGCACCTAACAATAACAACATTCCATCCATTATTCTCTCTTCTACTTTTAGTCCCTTCCTTTCCACTATTCTCAACCAAAATATAAGCTCCAGTCACCACCACGCACAAAACATATTTCTTCATAGGCAAACACGTTAACACACGCATGCACTCACTACTCGGTGTACACCCAAATATGCAACTTCTAATCTCTTCTCAAGGAAGGGGATCTGGCTTTAGACACTAGAAGTCTTCTGAGAACCAACCAAATACCTAATTGCCAAAGCCAATGTCCTATTTTCACTCTTCATTGCACCTGACCTCCCTGTAGCCTCTGACAGACCTGACAGTTTTTTCTTATTAACAACCTGGGCACCTTGGAAAGCTACTTACCTGCACTTTAGATAACTTATCTGTTCAACAGAACAACGATAATTATTTCAGGAGGCATTGTTGTAAGAATTACATGACATAATAAGTGGAGGCATTGTTGTAAGAATTATATGACATAATAAGTGGGACAAACAAACAAAAAAGCACATAGTGCTCAACATTATCATTTTTATTCACAAGTGTCCCTGACTCTCTATCTGCCTTCTTTTGTCAGCTTAGTCTTTATCCTTTGGCCTTCCCTGAGGATACATTCATGGCTACAATGATCAGTTCCACCCACTTCCCAACACATCTCCAGCCCTGACCTCTCTCCATGGCCCAGACATCTCAAGACCAGCTGATGTCCCACAGGCATCCTGACTTTATTCCAAACTGAACTGGCATTTTTCTCTTCAAACTTGTTCCACCTGTATGTTCCATTCTGACCAGAGAATCTGCACAACCAGAAAAACGCAGTCATCTTTCTTGACCCTTCTCCTTACTCCCCCCCCATCTTCCTTCTAATCGGTATATCAACTCTTTCTCGTTTGTTCCTCAAATCCATCTTCTTCTTTCCTTTCCCATTACCATCACCTTAGCTCAGGCCCTCATGATCTCTACCTGGATTACTGTAATAACCTCTGGCCTTCTCCCTGCTTTCCTTCTACATATCTGAAGAAATTGGTTTAAGTATTTATTTCACCACTGGTGACTCCACAAAGCTTTCAGGAGAAAGTCCAAGCTTCCAGAAATGGCATACACGGCTTTACCCACTGGACCCAGATTTCCCTGCAGCCTCTCCTCCTGACCACCCCATGGTCTCTATGCTCCAGTCACTCACACTGAGTGTGCCTCACACAGCAAGCTCTTCAGAGTTCTGAACCTGGGCTGCTTCCTCTGTCAGGACTGCTCTTCTCCTGCATAGTCTGGTAAATAATCTTACCTCCTCCAAGATTCTGCACCAAAATCAGCCCCTTGATGAATTCTTTCCTCAGAAGCAAGAAAGAATAAATGGCTCCCTCCTTTGTGCTCTACTCTCTGTCACCATCAATCACAATGTATCACTGTAACCAAATCAAACCCACTGCTATCAAGTCAATTCTGACTCACAGCACCCCATAGGACAAAGTAGAACTGCTCCACCACAGGGTTTCCAAGGCTGTAAATCTTTATAGAAGCACAATGCGACACCTTTCTTCTGCAGAGCAGATGGCAGGTTTGAGCTACCACCCCTCATCAGTTAGCAGCCAACTGCTTGAAACACTGTGCCCCCAAGGCTCCTTAAAGTATGGGGATAGGTGCTTTGAATCCTAAATACCCATTCCTGGTTTATGTGCCTATCTTCTAGGGTCAGGCACGGTGTCATATTCACGTTTTATCCACAGAATTTAGCAGAATAACTAGGAACACAGCAGGTACGAGGAAGAAAAAAAAAAGAGAATTAATATTGAATTGTCTGGAGCTCAGTAAATGTCTGTTGAAGGGATGAAGGGCCTTGGCTGTCAATTATATTAGAATAACTGAGTAAGAGAGGAGGCTGGCAGGACAGGTGGATATGACAGCTGGTGAAGTGAGCATAGAGGAATCTGAATGAGAAGTGGAAAACATCCAGACTGATGAAGTCCTCTGATGAATATGTAAGTTCAGTCAGGTCAGTGCCTGGGGCTGTTACAATCAAGCTCAAGTGAATACCTAATAAATCCTGTTTAAAACACAACAGAACAATTTCAACAGTCCAAGGACATTGGTCTTATCTGTCTAAGCAAGGCTTAGACTCTAGAACACTGTAACATGAAGATTTTATCAAACTTTATGCAAGCTTAGTAAATTTCAGTCATTAACTAAAAAGACTGCAACCTTCTCCAATCTCCATAAAATACCTTATGGACTACAGACAAAATAGAATAAAATATAGCTTATCTCTTATAATCATAGTACTGATAGCCAAGGGTAACATCTTTGACCTAGACTAATCATATCATGTCATATCTATTTTGAGAACATAATTTGTCACCCACTATTATTTCAAAATTATTTCTAATAAGCCATGTTATATACAACATGCTTTTGCCGTATTTTATAAACTAAGAAAAGCGTATACTGTACCTTGCCTAGGCATGCAAATAGCTACTTACCAAGTAAAGTGATCTTAGCATCCAAGTGTGACATAAATTGGAGAAGGGA
The DNA here is from genome assembly GCF_000298275.1 of Orycteropus afer afer. NCBI lineage: Eukaryota > Metazoa > Chordata > Mammalia > Tubulidentata > Orycteropodidae > Orycteropus > Orycteropus afer. Next base: position 1,182,376 of record NW_006922069.1, on the reverse strand, counting down.
GAATGAATGAGACCCAGCACATAACAACAACAACAACAACAGTGAACTGAAAACAGAATGGGGCAAAGTAAACTTGGAGAAAACCAAGCTGAAACCAATGGTAATGTTCTCCAAATAACAAAGAGACATCTATAATTAACAGGCTTTCAAGAGTATTCACCCATATGTTATAGCATCACACCTTATAAAACATTCATTCAAAAGCTATACCAGAATGAACATCACAGCTCTGTAAGCACATTCAGAGTGCAGAAGAAGAAAGGGAACCCTTTGAAGTGAGACACCCATTACCCCATAGAGATGGCCAGTTGTGAAGGAAAGCCGTAACTGCTTTAAATGAATAAATAAAACGGAGAGAAAATGTAATGTTAGGAATGTTAAAACAAAGTTATTTTACCAAGTAAGAAAATTAAAGAGTATTCCCAGATAAGTAAACATATTCTATAAAATACATTGGCAAATGTAAAGAGTTAACACACATGCAAATAAGTGCAAGAAATTTTAAAATAATCTTAAACATGTTTGAAGTATTCAATTTATATTAATATATGAATCATAGTAATAGGATCAAGTTATATAAATGTATATGCAAATAAGTTAGTTTTCAAAGCCATGGTAATTAAAACAGTGTGTTAATAGCCCAAACCACAACCAAACCCACTGCCATCTAGTTAATTCAGACTCATAACAACCCTGTAGGAACAGAGAAGAACTGCCCCATAGGGTTTCCAAAGCTGCTTTACGGAAGGAGACTGCCACATCTTTCTCCCAAGGAGCAACTGGTAAATTTGAACCACTGACCTTTTGGTCACAACTGATTGCTTAATCACTGTGCCACCAGGGCTCCTTTTTTGTCAACAGCCCAGAACAGACAAATAAGCCAAATGAACAAAGCAGATTTAAGAAAGACATACACATACACACTTATGTGCCAGAGGTGACATGAACAGTCTCTGGAGAAAGGCTGGATTATTCAGCAAATAGTGTTCTGGCTCACAATACAATCCAAAAACTCCAAATCAAACTCACTGCCATCGAAATCAATTCCGACTCACAGTGACCTCTACTGGGTTTCCGAAGTAGTATATCTTTACAGATGTAGACTCCCCCATCTTCTTTTTTCAGAGCAGCTGGTGGGTTTGAACCATTGACCTTCTAGTTAGCAGTCAAATGCCTTAGGCACTACACCACCAGAGCTCCTTACACAATACCATCAGTTTTTAAAAATAAAGGCCAAATCTATACCTCACATCACTAATTTCAAATAGTTTAAAACAAAAGTGAAAAGAGTAAGTATATAAAGCTAATTAAAAGAAAGTAAGGAGTATGTATTTGCGATCCCAGAACAGGAAATCATTTCTTAAATGATTCAAAATGCACAAACCATGATAATAAAGATTGATGGGTTCAGAAAATACATTAAGTATTCTTTTGTTAAGAAAAGGTATCACAAAGTTATCAGAGAAGTAACATACTGGGAGAAGGTACTCCTGCCATCTAAATCCAACAAGGAATTAAGTTCTAGGAGATGTAAGGACCTATGTAAAAACACCTTCAAAGAACTTCTTACAAGAAAAAGGCAAGAAGCCTAGTGAGCCCCCAAGGGTATGGCCCCTAGTTATTCTTCAGGTCTGGAACTGAACTCAACTCCTATGGCTTCCAGCCAAACAACAGAAAGGCGCATAAACTAAACATTTGCATCACGTAGTTACAATCCTTAGAACAATCAATCCTGGGAGAACAGAAGGGCAGTATTTGCACAGGGAGACAGCTCAGGGGGCAGGAATGCATAGGAAAGAAGAATTCAGGGAAGAGATAACTAGAGGGCAGAAGTGGGAAGAGAGCTGTGGGGAATTGCAGTCAGTGTCATGAAACAAAATGTGTATAAACTACTCTTTGGAAAACGAATTTGCTCTGTAAACTTTCACCCAAATCACAATCAAATTAAAAAAGGAAAAAGGCAAGAGACCCAATAGAAGAAAACAGGCAAAAGTTATCAACAATTAACACAAATGAGAAATAAGATGAAGCAGATGAAGAAATGCTCACCCTCAATACAAATAAAAAAATGCAAAATAAAACTATGAGGTACAAGTAACATCTATCAGATTAGCATAATAAAAAAGACATTCTCCCATAGTAATGATGGGGGTATAAAATTGACAACAATATGCACAATTCTTAGTAAAATCTATGTTTTATAATCTATGCTGGATTAAAAGTCTGTATTTTCTCATCTAGTAATACTGCTTGTGGGCAATACTGTCTCAAGAAACTCGTACAAAGGCCAATAAATTTCATATACCTAGGCTCCTTGGGGAAAAAAGGAATACTGCATAAAAGTCAAAAACATTTATAAAATGTTGATCCTTTTATGTCACTATTCCTGCATGATTTTAACCTTTGCAAAAAAAGGTGAGCAAGACTAAATAAAATGTTACCCTTTGTCTGCATAGGTTAAGGACAGAAAGAAGCAGAAGATGGGATGGAAATGGTTCAACAGACACTGCACACATCTGGATCATAGTCTAGCCCTTAGCGTATCCATGTGACTCAGATAATCTCTGCTTGCCTCAGTTTCTTCACCTACAAAAGAGCTAATACCTACTCTGCACAATACCGAGAGGCCTGGAGACAATCCATGTGTTATGTCTAACAAATACGATGTGCTCAATAAATAAAACCAGTTGCTGCCGAGTCAACTCCAGCTCATGGTGGTCAGTTTAGAACAGTGCTTCACAGGATTTTCAATGGCTGATTTTCTTAAGTAGAGCACCTATGAGTGGACTTGAACCTCCAACCTTTTTGTTAGCAGCCAAATGCTAAACTGTTTGCATCACCCAGAGACTCCATTCAATAAATGGGAAATGATTATTTTAGCAGAAAGAAACCCTAATAGTTGTAAGTGCGCTGCCTGACCCCCCTGAACAGAATACCAGAGCCATACCAATAGGCAATGAAATGAGAGATTAAGTCAATATGAATTTTTATGTCAGTTTTCCCACCGTAGAACAAGACGAAATAATACCTCCACTTTCATAAAATTAACACAAATGGTGATGGTTAATGTTGTTGTTGTTGTTGTTGTTGTTGTT
>NW_006922069.1:1177099-1179151 GCF_000298275.1 Orycteropus afer afer | reverse complement strand
TCTGGTTAGCAGGCAAGTGTCTTAGCCGCTATGCTACCAGAGCTCCCGATGGTTAATGTTAGGAGGCTTCATTTAGCTTCTGAGAAATAAATATAAGACAGTCGCTGGTGGGAGTGGTGACAGTGGAGATTCTGCAATTGGTGTCATAGCCCAGACTCTACAAATACAAGGAAGGGACGGACAGTCACAGAAGCACCACAGAGAGAATGCTCACAGAAGAAATCTAGTTAGTCACGACCAAGTAGCAGCAAAGACCTCAAAGCTAATGGTGAAAAACAACTAATTCGGAAACAAGATCAGATCCAAATGTAAAACTTCCATGTTATCTATTTAATGCAAAAAAAGAGAAAACGTTCTACATTTAAAAATCGAGGGCTAACATAATGTAAGGAGCTCTGGTAGCATAGTGACCAAGGATTTGACTGCTAATCAGAATACTGGCAGTTCAAACCCACCAGCCACTCCTCAGAAGGAAGGTTGGGCAATCTACTTCTGTAGAGGTACTGCCTCAGCAACCCAAGGAGGGGTCGCTATGACTCAGGTTAGACTCGACGGCACTGAGTTTAGTTTGGTTTTTGGAACATAATGTACATTTTAATTTTACATCACCAGTTCAGCATTTTCAGTTTGGAACAACTGTTTTACTTTGGCCCTGATTTCTAACCTATGGGACTTTGGGCACTAGTAGATGTGAGTAGACAGAATGCCCTACCTTGACCAGTATGTACTATTTTAAAAATTTAACAAGATGCTATGTTCATTATTTATAACACATATCCATTTGCATGATATTAAATTGTTACTTTGTCACAATTTGTCAGTATCATGCCATTAGAGACAAAAAGTAAAGATTCTTAAGATCTTTCAAATTGTTTAGTGTTAAATAAAAATTTTCAGAGTTTTGTAAGGATTGAGAACCACCACTGCCTTAAAGTTTACAGTTTCTGGGAAGATAATTTTCATTTTATAATAGTCATGAAATGTGCTCACATTTATCTCCACTCCTAGTCTTCTCTTGACCATTAACTTTTCCTTGGCATTTAACATCAAAGCCAGTTACCCTTTTGCTCTGACCCTTTCTGTTGGAAAACACATGGCTAGTTCACAAGTCACTGCAACTCACCAGTACACACAGAAATAGCAGTGCATTGTGTATTAGGAAAATATGCATTCCTCACTTAAAAAAGAAAGAACACTCACTTTATCTCCACCCCCACCTCTCTCCTACATGCTTGACACAATTCTATGGAAGGCAAGTTACAGACCACCACAGAGACTGCAACTACTAATGAGAAAATCCAGTATTTCACAAACCATACTCCAAATTTTAATTTATATTCTTCTCAATGCCATATAAAACCCTAGCTAGGGAGAGAGTCTTAACTTTAAACACTGCAACAGTATTTATATTTGTATGTGCTATAAACATATCCATATATATAACAGAGCTAACAGGGGGCTAAGTTACAACTTCTTAGCCATGACCAAACTCCTTGAGTTCCTGGACCTGATGGCTTAGGACCATGGCCACAGGGGACATTAAGCTGAACTGGCAAAACACAATACACAAAAACACTGCTCCACACTCTACTTTGATGAGTAGCAACTGGGGTCTTAAAAGCTTGCGAGCTGCCATCTAAGATGCAACTACTGTTCTCTCTACATTCAGAGCAAAGAAAATCAAAGACACATGGAAACAACTAGAACAAAGGACTACTGGACCACAGCAACCTCAGCCTACATGACCCTGAGACAAGAACTAAAAGGGTGGCCACCTACCACCACTGCCAACCACTCGGAAAGGGATCAAAACTGAAGATTCTGGATAGAGTGGGTGAAAAATGTGGAACAAAATTCAAAATCATAAAAAAGACCAGGCTTACTGGGACTGGGAAACCCTCAAAATTATGGCCACTCGTCACCCTTTGGGCCTGGAAATTGAACGCATTCCCATAACTTTCAGCCAAACAATAGACAGGACTACAGGGCGAACAATTACACCAGGGAGGTGCACTCCTTAGAACAAATATTAAAGTTAAAAAAAAAAAAAAA
>NW_006922069.1:1121134-1176854 GCF_000298275.1 Orycteropus afer afer | reverse complement strand
CCAGCCTTCTGGTTAGCAGTTAAGTGCTTTAAGGGGATAGGTGGTTGTATATGGTGCTGATGGTAGTGAGGTCTCTGGAAAGTCATATACATTTATTAACTTGTTAATGTATTTATTTTCTGGGATGTAAACTGTTCTGGGGAAAATCAGAAGTTAGTTTGTTTTTTTCCTTTTTGTAATACTAAACAGGTAAATGGAAGGAAGGTTGGGTAATCTATTTCCATAGCGATACTGCCTCCAAAACCCAAGGAGGAGTTGCTATGAGTTGGGTCTGACTCGACGGCACATAACAACAACAACAACAAAAAGGTAAAATATGCTATTTTGACCCTTTAAAAAGATACTTACCCACTAAGACCAGACTAAAGACAACTATAAATCAAAATATACCATTAGAATTTTGGCACAATACAAATCACTTTGATGCAAACACAGCTAAATCTAGTCACTGGCACAGAAGAAGCATAAATTTCAAACATACGGGGGATAAAAAAGCCAAAAAACTGGGCTTTGTGCAGCGTTTGAGTGGAGAGGAGTGAGAGACACCTGGAAATGTAGGCAAGGCTTAGTCTACAGTCAGTGCTTCTCAGCTCTCTTTGGACCATGTGCATCATCAGCACCACTATCTTTTCTTAGGCAGCAAGTTGCCAGAATTAATGATTATAAATCCAAACGCCCTTTGTTCAAATCTCAGTAGCTCAATTTCCTAATATGACCATTGACAAGGCACACACCATCAGCCTCAGTTTCCTCTCTCCAAAAATTGGAATAAATGAACTACATTTCATCAGCCTGTTAAAAAAAGCAACAAATCATAAATGAGATACAGAAAAAAAGTTCTGCAAAAGAAAGTGGCAGTATGTTGTTGTTAGTTGCCTTGGAGTCAATTCTGACTCATGGCGCCTCCACGCGTGCAGACAGAGTAAAAGTGCTCCACAGGGTTTTCAGAGCTGTGATCTTTTGGAAGCAGATCACCAGACATATTCCAAGGGCCTCTGGGTGGGTTCAAACTGCCAGCCTCTAGGCAAGCAGTCAAGCACTTAATCATATGAAGTGGCAATACAGAAGCCAGGTATTATTATTCCCAGGTTTAAATTCCACCAGGGTGGGGGTCTGGTGGTTAAGGCATTTGGCTGCTAACCAACAGGTCAGTGGTTCGAACCTACCAGCCACTCCACAGGAGACAGATGAGGCAGTCTGCTCCCATAAAGACTGAGAGCCTTGGAACTTTATAGGGCAGTTCTTTCTGTCCTATAGGGTCACTATGAAATGAGTCAGAATCAACTTGATAGCAGTGGGTTTGGTTTTGGTTCTAGGCTGGGAGTAAATCCTGTTCCTAGATAGGTATCAGGATTAGAGGGGTCCCTAAGACCTTTCTATTGTATCCTGGAACAGAATGACAAATGTAGAAGAAAATCCCCAAATAAATTTAATGAACCAAAGGACAAGGAATATAAATGGGTGTAGAAATAGAGGACAACACTGAAGTTGTACAGGTCTTTTTTATTGTTTTCACTTTTAATCTTGTGATGCATATGGCAAGAGAGAGGCATAAATACAGACATCTCACAATCAAATTCACAATTAGGAAGCCCACATCTATCTATCTAGTAAAGATGAAATTAATTGCTCTGTTCTTGTAGTATAGCTGGGTTACTTACTGCTAATACAATTATGCCAATTATTGATATCATCACAATGCTCAAAGCCAATGCATTTTAAAAGAGATTAAAGTTCTAAAGAACTATTAGAATAAGGATCTTATAATTCAAATTACTTCCCTACAGCTAATATGAAAAGGTGTGTGTGGGGGGGGTGTTAGTATAATTTACCAGGCTGACTTCAAAAGATTTTCCTTTCAAAGTAAAATTAATTATATAGAATATATATTTTATTATACAATTTTCAGGATTTAAAATGTTATAGTCAATATCCCACATCATGAATTTAAATTCTATAACTATCCTTGCCTGCTTTGGTAACTTGGCTCCCCAGTGAAGTGAGGCACTAAGTGCACACCATAACGTGATTATGTACTCTCTCTGCTCTACAGAAGAGACCCTTCTTTGGTGGAGTCTCACTCTTCTGCCTGACCAGTCATTGGCTCACTTTTTATCCTACAACATAAACAGTAAAGTGATGCCATTGGCTTTAACACTGTTCAAACATTTCATCTGAAGCCATCTAGTTTTACCATCAAGCAGATTTTCCTCAATCATTTTACCTCCCTTAGTGTGGCTGTAAGACTGGAGTTTTCCCAGGTACATAAATAAAGGCAGGGAGGAAATAAGGCTTGCTTTCATTGGGGGAGAAGTCAACCTGATCTAGAGTCTGCAGAGGGAAGAGCAGCCAGAGAAATGAAGAATCAAAAAAACTGTAGCATAAAACCACTTTCCCCTAGCATTCTGTCCGCCCCCCTCCCCTCCATGAACACTGAAGGTGGAGCAAGGCATGGATGGGAAATTGTGATCTACCTGATAAATTTTAGAAATGTCTTTCTCACTTTTACTTTTATGACAAATGGAGCTTAGTAAAGAAAGATGCCTGGCTCATACATTTAAAAGTACCTTCTGTCTCAGCAAGGGGAACCTAGCCAAGAAACCACACTGGAGTTAACAAGCCAGACAGCAGACTAAACACCTCAGAGCTCTAGGTCCCTCATTCCTGGTGGCTACCTTTCCTATGTGTGTCTGCATCACTAATTGTGATGGCCTGACTCTCCCAAAATAGAAGAGCGGGGCTCCACCGTTTCACCAGGTGAAGAGGAGGGACTACTGAGGCTGAATGCCAAGACTCCTGCTTTCCTTCCCACCTTACACCTTTTCAGCACTACTCATCCTCTCCTTCTCCCTACCCTGCCGCCCCTCACACATCATCCTTAATAAAACCTAATTGTATCAAGCTTCCCAGAACATTTATGTACATAACCCCAGGCCAGTGAGGGAGGAACAAAGAGCTGCTGCTTCAGGCAGCAGCAGCCGAAGGAGGAGGAGAAGGCGGTAGCACAGTCCGGGAAGCAGAAGGCAGGGGCAGCCCAGCCTGGAAAGCTCCCTCCTGCCCGCCGGGGAGAGCCCTGGTGATTCCCGCAGGCACAGCACGCTGCCCAAAGGTGCCCGCCTGAGTTCAACACAGCCTGGGAGGTGGCACTAAGAGTTTTGCAGAGATCTTTGGGAGAAAAAAGCAGTAAGAGGGGCAGGCAACATGGAAAATATACCTAAGTAAGGCTACAGCGTGGAGCTGGAGATACTGCTCAGCTGCACACGGGGCGGCGGCCAGTGACAGCCCCGCGCCCGGCCCTATGGGCTCCCCAACCCGGCCCTACGCACCTGGACCAGGCAGCCACCCTGCTCCCTCAGGGCGCTCTCCGGGGACTCAGCTTCAGGCGGGTTCCGGAGGCTGGAACCAGCAGCTACGGGGAGACTTCACTCCTCCATTCTAGGACCCAGCAGCACGCTACAGACAGCCGAGCACTTCCTGTTTGAAAACACAGGGGAGAGAAAGAGCGAGAGATCCTAGTGTTGGCAGAGTGCAGGGAGGGGGCGCAGACTAGAGGGGAGGGAGGGCTAGGGGGTTGTGAATTGCATAGCCGGCCAACTCGCCATTGTCGCCACCAGACGCTCTCCCCAGCGGGCGGCCACCCTGCGCACCAGCTACCCCCTAGGCGGCATGGCCTCAGCCCCGGCCTCCCCCTGCCGGTGGCCTCGCCTGGAGCGCACTCTCAGCCCTTCCGTTTCCAGCCCAGCCTGGGTTCGCCCTCTTCCCACATGGACCTACAATCAGTGGACTCTGAGCTTCCTCCCAGCGCCCGAAGTCTGCCTTCTTTTTCCTCCTTTCCTCTCTCTCCGCCACACCTCACCCCCCAAAAAAATCACCTCGGGGAAGATGTAAAGACAAGACAGAACCTTTCCAGGGGAGTGGAGGCTGGATTTATGCAAATTTGAAAAGTTAACATCCACATCCCAGTAAATTCTAAATCCAGCAGCTGAAAGAGCTTTAGGATGGGAATATACTTGTCTTATGCCTGGCTGATTCAAAAGGAAACTGTGCAAACAGCTGCCACAAACTGAGCAACTGAGCTGCCACTGAGAAAGAGAGAAGGGGAGAGGCAGAAAGATAGAAAGCCAGCCACAAAGTATTCTGATTCCTAGTGTCTCCCAACCCAAGTAATTTCAACCTCACATCCCATAACATTTACATAATTCTATACCATAATATTACAGTGCATTGTTTCAGAAAACTATTCCATATTTCTCTGTGTATATGAGTCACTGTATGGCTCCAAGGTTCTGGGATAACTATTGATACTGACTTAGGCAAACTTCAGGGTCACTCACTGCCATCCAGTCAATCTTAACTCTAAGACCCCTCCTTGGTTTGAGGCAACATCTCTATAGAAGTAGATTGCCCAATCTTCTGTCCAGCCTTCTGGTTAGCAGTCAAATGCCTTAGGCACTACACCACCAGAACTCCCAACTTCAGGGTGAGTGATCATTGTGAGTGACATATAAGGTGCACTTTTTGGTCTCTCCCTGGCTAGAGTAAATAAGAGTAAAGAAAATCAGATACAAGGAAACAATCAGTCCAGAGGACTAACAGGCCACACAAACCCCTAGCCTCCACAACCGTGGGACTAGAAGAACTGTGGACCACTCTGGAAGGCATCACAAGAGGAGGTCCTGGACAGAGTGGGAGAAAAATGCAGAACAAAACTCAAAATAGTAAAAAATCCTAGACTTACTGGTCTGATAGAGACTGGTGGGACCTCCAAGACTATGGTACTAAGACACCCTTCAAGCCTGGAACAGAACTCACCCCTGTGGCTCAACTTTCAACCAAACAACAGACACAAGCCTTTAAGGTGAACAATAACACCAGCGAGGTACTCATTTCCTGTTGTTGTTGTTGTTATGTGCCATCAAGTCGGCCCCAACTCATAGTGACCCCTCCTTGGGTTTCCGAGGCAGTATCACTACAGAAGTAGGATTGCCCAACCTTCCTTCTGAGGAGTGGCTGGTGGGTTTGAACTGCCAGCCTTCTGGTTAGCAGTCAAGTGCCTTAGGCACTATGCTACCAGAGCTCCTACTCATTTCCTAGAACCATGAATTTTATTAGATTAAAAGGGCAGAATTTGCCCAGGGATAATGCTCAGAAGCAGTAAGGGAAAGGAAAGATGAATGGAAATGATAAACACAAGGAGAAAGTGTAAAGAGTGTTGTTGCATTGTGGAGATTGCAATCAATGTCATGAAATAAAATGTGTAAGAACTGTTGGATGGAAAACCAATTTGCTCTGTAAACTTTCACGTAAATCACAATAAAAAGTCTTTAAAAAAAAAAAGTTATCAGATGGTTTAAAAGAATATGCCATATGCAGAGTCTGACAGCTTTAGAAGTTTGCATCTGTATTCAGTGCCGGTTTCCTCGGCTGCCAGGTGTGGATTGCTGCATCTGTAAGGCTGTCTGTCCTACACACAAAATCTATCAGGTTACAAGGCACTTACAGGCCTCTGGTAAATCAGCACCTTTTATCACAAAGCTGTTGGTGTAAATAAAAATTATTCATGTTTCAAATCTCAGACTGGAAAACAGAATATGTAAAGGACAATTATTCTACATAAAAAAACCTAAATTTTGAGTAAAGTACAGAGAAGTTGAGTTTGGGCAATCTACTTCTGTAGTGACACTGCCTTGGAAACCCAAGGAGGGGTTGCTATGAGTTGGATCCAACTCCACGGCACATAACAACAACAACAAGAAAGAAGTTGATGCATACGAAGCTTCTACTCAGCGCTAGAGGGAGTCTCATTCTAATTTCTTCTTGGTCTTAACATTTTACAAATCTGCAAGTGGGTCCTAGTCACATATTCCCAAATGAGGAAACGGGGTCAGAGAAATTAAAGTGGCCTAATGCCTCAGCTAGAAAGGGGCTGAAGGGAGTGCTCAGCCTGCACAGGTCTTTCTCAAGTATAAAGTCTGGGCCATTTCCTCCACCTTCTGCGAAACTTCAAAACAATAAATAAAATCAGGGAGAAAAATCAAGACCAGCAACCATCTACGATCTATCCTTTTATTTCCAAATCATCCTGAAAATTACAGCAGGCTATCTCTCTGTTGACTGGGATAAATTCTTTGTACACCTCAATAGCATGTACTTTGATTACTCGGGCAGAGGACATGCGCGCTTTCCCATTATCTACTACTTCTGGCTCTGTCAGTCTTTTCAGAATTATTTGGTGGCAAAAGTTCAATAGGTTCTAGGATAGCTATTCACATGCCAAAGTACAAAGTCTGTCCAGTTCAGAAGCAAGTTAGTTGACAAACATTTGTTTTCTGAATTCTTTTTCTCTAACTGGGCTTTTTAAAGAAGAAAACAGATGCTATTTACCAAAAATTCATACACGACCTCAACTTTTAACAGAACTGTTGAAACTCTCATTTTCTGTTTCTTTCAGCTGTAACACTCAGTTCACACTCACCTGGCAGTAGCATGCTGCTTGCTATCAGTCTTCTGACAGAGGCCAAGAGCACATATTAAAAAGTGATTAAGAATCTTGGCAGTGGTGGGACCTCCCAGACACTTGCTGAGAAATAAACACTTTCATTCCTGAGCAAATAGCATCCCACCTCCCTTTCCCACCACCCCACTAGAACAGCACTCTGGAATTGTAGAGCATGCAGATGAACTGCAAGGACAGCGGCCTTAAGGTGTGAGAGCAGGGGCTGGGCAGAGGGCTATGAGGACCAGCATGTCTATCGTTTAGGCGCTCATTATCAGTTGCTGTCAATTCCAATTCATGGTGACCCTATGTGCTTCAGGGTAGAACTGTGCTACACTGGGTTTTCAGTGCCTGTGACTCTGCAAAGGAGACTGGCACGTCTTTCTTCTGAGGCACCTGTGGGTGATTTGAACTGCCAACCTTTTAGTTAGCAGCTGATTCCTTAGGCTCTCAGAGTCTAAGCTTATTAGACTAAAAAGTTCCTGACGGGTCTTAGCATCCTTTTAGGGTCCAGCTCTATGGCTACTGCAACCTTTTATCCATCTCTCAGTCCCTTGCTTATGCTGGGCCAGTTATCTCTTCATCTCTTTTCACAAACTTAGCGCTTCTTTCCCAAAACATTACATTTTCTTTCCTGTAACATACCTGGTGGGCAGGTGAGCAGGAAGGAGGTACTTAGCTCAAAATTTGTCACTTCTCTCTCATTCCAAAACTCTAAGAGATGGAGATATTTGTAAAATACCTTTTGCTGTCTCTGCCTTGATTTCTGCTATGTATTATAACTCTAGGAGCCCAGGAGGAAAATGCCTCTGAAGAATAAGTAAGTAAGTAATCTGCACAGCCTTAGCGTCTGTGTTTGGAAACTCTTGAGGTTAGACCACATAATGGCTAAAAATCTCCCCTAGTTCTGAAAAAGTCAAATTTACTGCTGAGAAATTTAACAGTAAATTATTCCTATTATGTCCTAGTACTATGCTGAATGATAGCTTTATAACATATTTTAGAGTTGTGTTATTGTTACATGCTGTCGAGTTGGACCCGACTCATGGCGACCCCTCCTTGGGTTTCCGAGGCAGTATCACTACGGAAGTAGATTGCCCAACCTTCCTTCCGAGGATGGCTAGTGGGTTTGAACCGCCAGCCTTCTGGTTAGCGGTCAAGTGCCTTAGGCACTTTGCTACCATAGCTCCTATTTTAGAGTTAGAACTGTTTAATACTTGTGGACGAAGCAGAAAGGCCTGGCAATCTACTTCTGAAAATCAGCCACTGAAAACTCTATGGATCGGGACCAGGCAGTGTTTTGTTCTGTTGTACATGGGGTCACTGTGAGTCAGGGCCAATATGATGGCAACTAACAACAACAAATACGTAATAAAATATAGCAGCTCTGTGGAGGGAGGATAGGAGCTGTGTCCATCTATGCTGCTGTATCCACATCAGCATTTATAACACTCTCCTTTAAAAAAGGGATCAGCCCTGAGGCGAGGGCAGCCATACCTTTCTCTCAGGCTCTCCATAATTAAAACCCTCCCCCTCATCAAAAATATTTATTAACATGCACTTTATGTATGGATCCTAAAATCTACAGTTTGGAGAACACAGCTCTCTCCTAAGACGACATCAGTTCCCAACATGGTGTCCTGATAACCACAACTCCTGAGCGTCACGTCACACTTTCCCGTAGGTTAGCTCTTCTCCTCCCTCCCCTGTGTTTCACAAAGAAGTGTTTCTTCCCTACCACTGCTCAGTAGAAATTATTAAAATCACAACTTCATAAGGAGAGAAAAAAGTGTATTCCCAGGTATGCACAAATGATTGCAGAATACAGAAAACTGATTCTGGAAGAATTTGGGTGGTTCATTTTGAAAGTTTCCACTCCCTAAGTACTACAGAGTCCATGGGGGATGGCAACATCATTGTGAACGCCATGTTAGAGACCCCAAATGAAGTTCCAAAACAGAGCTTTTCTAAGGAGTGTGGAGAAGGAATGATAAGGGCATATCTAAAACGATGCTCCTTGTCTTTCTTCATCTTAAGAGAAAGAACTAACTTGGGTAGTTAAAAAAACGCTTGCCACAAGATTTCTCATATGAGTTTCAGGATACTTGGTGATTATTACAGATGGTTTCTGTACACAAGGGAGAGAGAAAAAAAAAAAAAACCCACAACAGGCTGTCTGGTTGCCTACGAGATTTCCTCTGTGTACCAAGAGTCTTCACAGCTGAGTGTCCCTGTTAACTGGCAGTCTGTCTTCACTTCCAAGGTAGCACCTGCAACAGGATTTTCCGTGAAGGAGGTCTCTGGCACTCATATGCATCTCCTAGCCTCTGCAAAAGCTGGGCCATGGCTTTCCAGGAAGCCTTTCTCAGAGCCAACTGGCTGCCTTGATTGGTGTTTACCCACAGAGGGTTATTAACCATCTTCAAGGAGCCAGAGTTAAGTGTTATTTCCCATGGCAAAATGTAGCAAGGGGCTGCAAATAAACTTTATTTAAAAATCTACATGCAAAATGTAGAGATCAAAGTTTATTGGTGGTTACTAGGAGTGAGGAGGAGGGAGAGAGGAAGAGTCTTTGCTTGGCGGGGGGGGGCACTGTGTTTCTGGTAATGGCAGTGAAACAATTTGGAAATAGGTAGTGGTGATGGCTACAGCACATGATGAAACCTACATCACTGACATGTACATGTGAAAAATGTTGAATTGGCAAATGTTTTGTTACACTCACACACACACACATATTGGAGCCCTGTTGGCAGTTCCGACCCACCAGCCACTCAAGATGTTGGCAGTTTGCTTCTATAAAGATTTATAGCCTTGGAAATCCTATGGAACAGTTCTACTTTGTCTTACAGGGTTGCCATGAGTCGGAATCAACTTGATGGCAATTGGTTTGGTTTTGGTTTTATACATGCATAAACTTTACCACAATTAAACAATGGAAAACAAACAAACAAAAAAGTACCCTACCTGCAAGATTGTTTAGGTTCCTTTTGGGTTCCTGGTTTTGAGCTAGTTGAGAAGGGAACTATTACTCAAGAGGACACCACAACATGACACGGAAGCCTAACGTCAAGGCAGAAATGGCCACTTTGGCTATTGGCCTGAGCTGGTCTTTATCTAGCTCTGGTGGCATAGTGCCTAAGGTATTTTGACTGCTAACCAGAAGGCTGATGGTTCAAACCCACCAGCCACTCCTTGGAAGGAAGACTGGGCAATCTACTTCCGCAGAGATATTGCCCCAGCAACCCAAGGAGGGGTCGCTATGATCTCCCTCAGCTCAGTACCTCAGTTTCTTTAGCTTCCAAAAACACACATCATAAAACCACACACCCTGTACAGAATAACTAACATTTACATAGGACCTTTACACACCCTTTCTCACTAAATTTTCAGAACTGCCTTTAAAAGGAGGAGTCATTATCACTGTTACAGATAAGAAGTGGAGCTCAGAGATGTTAAATGATTTTCCCAAAGCAGTAAACACAGGAGCCAAAATTCACCATGTATCTGTCCTTCCTCTTTTTCAGTGAACAAAATGAATGAGTTTTGTTTTGTCTATGGATCTAGTATGCCAAACAACACACCGTTTACTCAAAAAAAAAAAAAAAAACTCACCTCTAGAAAGAAGGGCTGCTTATGTACAGGGAGACAGCTCAGGGGGCAGGAGTACATGGAGGGATGGACACTGGGAAGGGGTAACTATGGGGAGGAAGTAGAGGGGAGCTGTTGCATTGTGGTAAACTGTGGTCAATGTCATGAGACAAAGTATATGTGAATTGCTGTATGGAAAGTGAATCTGCTCTGTAAATCTTCACCCAAATCACAATTAAAAAAAAAAAAAATCTCACCTCTATAACATAACTTGTAATGCCCTCTTTAAATGGCATCATGCTACCTCGCCAAAGTTTCAAAAAGTTTAATCAATAAAAATGTATTTTGCAAGAGGTCAACTGATCGTAAGCCCTAGCAATATAATTAGATATAAATTGGACCAAAGATGCTCTTAGACTCAAACTGCTTCCTCACCTCGCCCAGAATCTCATAGTTCATGGAATGCAGCCCCATGGCTATGGTAGAAAAAAAGGAATAGGATGAAAAACTGTCATTTTTGCACTAACAATGTAAGTAAGCCAGATCCAGCAGTCAACGAAATGTAGATAAAGTCTTAATATATTTTTTCAAGGTTTCTCCTTTCATTCTTTAGTTAGTACATAAATATGTATGTATTTCTGGGCCATGCTAACTGTAGTACTATGATTTAGTGAGAATATAAAAGAATAAAGAAATAGTCAGATACCACAAAAAATTTTACTAAATGCAAATACCTGGATACAAGTTTAAATGTATTCAAAACGCTTCATGCACCGACTGAGACAATGAAGAGCCATGGGTTATTTCCTGGCTGTTGGTCATGATGTGTTTTATGTAGACTAAACACTGTACTATAAGAAGGCACTTTTTCTTTAGAAAGTATGTTTTGCCTGCTCATTTTCTGTCATGAGTATTTCTGTTCCCTTACTAAAAAAATTTTTTTTAAATTCTTTTTGGGCACTCTTAGTTTAAATAAATAAATAAAACTCCAGTAATTTTAAAGGGTTTGTCCTAACAAGTCAAATAAACATATCGTTCATTAACTAAGAAAAAAAAACTCACAAACATGATTTTATATGTAAACATCTGTTAAGATCACACATTTGGAAGTAGCAAAATATATGAGCTGATACGTATTAAGTCACATACACCACTGAATATCTTGAATACATCAATTTTCAATTCTCCATTATTACAGAATTTAAGAGAAGAAAATAACCCACAAATAATTTAGGGTTACAAAATTGGATACTTTTTGTCTCCTTTCCTTTGTTTGTAGTGGAATGGCCAAGGCAAATAACATGAAAGAAAAGCAAAGTGTCTGAAAAGCTGACAAACTTTTAAGTTAGGGTTAGGTTTAGGGTTATGGTTAGGTTTAAGGTTTATGTTAGAGTTAGTGTTAGGGTTTGATTTAGGACTAGGACTAGGATTTGGGTTAGGGTTTATATTTACGGGTTGTTAGGATTAGTGTTACAGCTAGGGCTATGGCTAGAACTAAGTTTATGGTTTATGCCTATAGTTAGGGTGGGAGCTCTGGTAGCATAGTGCCTAAGGCACTGGACTGTTAACCAGAGGGCTGGCAGTTCAAACCCACCCGCAACTCCTCGGAAGGAAGATGGGGCAATCTACTTCCATAGTGATACTGCCTCGGAAACCCAAGGAGGGGTCGCTATGAGTTGGGTCCAACTCAAGGGCACATAACAACAACAACAATAGTTAGGGTTACTTTTGAAACTTCTGAAAGATTACTTTTTTTTTTTTTTTTTACGTAACCTTAGCTCCACAAATTCTAACCACTTTACACGTATTAGCTCAACGATTCTGGACAATATCCTATGAAATGGGAAAGATCACTATCTCCCTATTGTTATTTTGTTGAGTTCCCTGAGTCCATTCACACTCATAGTAACCCTATGTAACAAAGTAAAACTGCTCTATATGGACCACTTTTCTCTTACTTTTAAATTTTTAGTGTGATTTGGGTGAAAGTTCACAGAGCAAATTCATTTTCCATACAGCAGTTCATGCACATTTTGTCTCAAGACACTGACTGCAATTCCCTACAATGTAACAACTCTCTTCCTACTTCCTCCCCATAGTTACCTCTTCCCTGCATCATTCCCTGCCATGTACTCCGTCTCCCTGTGTATACACTGCCCTTCTGTTCTTCCATGATTGTCTCTCCAAGGAGTGTATCTACCTGATATAAATGTTCAGCCCATATGCCGGTCTTTTATTTGGCTAGAAGCCATAGGCATTCAACGTCAGACCTGAAGGGCAGCTAGGGCCCATTATATGGACCAGTTTTCCTGCTGTAGTCTTTATAGAAGCAGATCACCAGATCTTTTTCCTGTGCAGGTACAGGGTGGGCTGGAAACACCAACCTTTCAGTTAGCAACCAAGCACTTAACCAATGTACCACCAGAGCTCCTTCATCTCCACTACCTACTAGGAAATAGGCACAGAGATGTTAAGTAATTTCTCCAAAGTCACACTGCTAGTAAATAACAGAATTTAGGCAGCCTGGCTGCCTAGAGTGTACTTTTACCTAATACACTTTACTACCAACAGAGCACAGCTAGGTTGGGTTGCTTTTTCCACTGTGAAAAAGTTCATGGGGGTACAGTCCCTGGATATGGCAGAATGGGGTGAAAAGCTCAGAGGTTTTCCTTTTCGTATCAGAAATGTAACCACTGGTTATAGGGACACTAGGCTAAATGCTTCTAAAGTCAGGGATGCCAGCCTCATCCATGTTGCTTACTAAAGGAATATGAACAGAAAGGAAAGATTTCAGCAGAATGGAAAAGTCAGGAAGAAGGTCCTGCACTTCCTTACCTTGCCCCAAATCAAAAGCCAACCCACCCTTATAGGACAGATTAGAAATGCCAGGGTTTCCATTCTGTAAAACTCAACAGAAGCATACTGCTACATCTTTCTCTCACTGAGTGGCTCGTGGGTTCAAACCACTACCCTTTCAGTTAGCAGTCAAGTGCTTAACCAACACGCCACAAGAGCTCCTCATTTTGCCCCCCCCCCCCCAAAAAAAACAAACTCACTGCCTTCAAGTTGGATCTGACTCATAGGGCCCCTCCTCTGGTTTCCGAGGCAGTATCACTACGGAAATAGATTGCCCCATCTTCCTTCCAATGCCTTAGGCATTACACCACCAGAGGTTCCAGGACTGCCTCAAGCTCCGGTGGCACAGTGCCGAAAGCATGTGACTGCTAACCAGAAGGCTGGCAGTTCAAACCCACCAGCCACTCTATGGAAGGAAGACTGGGCAATCTACTTCCACAAAGATTTATGGCCTGGGAAACCCAATGGGGGGGGGGGCGGGGGGTCACTATGAGTTGGAATCAACTGGATGGGACAGTGGGTTGTTTTATTTTGTTTTGTTTTTAGGAGTGCCTAGCTACAGCATATGAATTAGCAAGAGAAGGGAATGCAGTGAGCCCCATGTACTTTGATCTTGGTGAAGCATTTGATACAGTGTCTCATGAAATCAGGACTGCTAATTCAACTGAAACTTATGTGGCTACAAAGCCCACACAGGAGTTAAACCTCCGAAAAAGAAAAAGACTGGATCTACAAGTATGATGAAGAAAGGCACTATGAGAAATCATATTCAATCTGTATTCAAAAGTAACTTAGAAATCATTCACACTGTTATAACCAAATTTGCACTTAACATTAATTTGGGAAGTGTGAAAAGGGCAAATGAGGGCAAGCCAACTGACTGAGTAAAATTAACAGAGGGGTGAGGAAAATAAGAAGTTCTGTTTCATTTTTGCACTCTCCTTAATTTGCAAGAAAGGGTTGAGGACCTACAAAGAGTAGTAAACCACTTCTAGACCTGAAATGCCCAGACTGAACTATGTAAGCAGTAACAAATTGGAAATGTTTGAAATTTTAGTACCTCAGGTCTGAATGTCACAAAATATGATCCTCTTATTTCACATACTGTCAGTAAAGTTCCCTGGGAAATAATACTGCTCTCAACAGAGGACTTTGTTAGTAAAACCCAAAGAAATGAAGGGGCTCAAAGGCTGAATTTAGGAGGTCAGAAGAAAAAGTCAGTGGTGGATGTATAATCTGGCCCCACTACAAATATGTCTCACAGACAGAAGGTCATGAGAATAGTTTGCAAACACATGGCAGGACAAAGAACAGCAGAAAAGGGGGAGAGCAGGCAGCTAAAACCTGGACTAACATTATTTTTTTAAGCATAAATTATAATTTCTAATTTATTTAATGTCGAGAAATGTCTTCTTCCTTGATAGAACTATTTGCCTTCCCAGCAAAAATTATACTTTGAAAATTAGCAGTCGATTTGAAACTCAAGAAATGAGAATAGAAGACTGTGATGTTTGAAAAAAAAATGGCCCACATTCAAGCTAAGTCCCAGGAAATGGACAAGTGAGCATCCTTTCATGCAACTCCTAAGAGACTGAAGAACTGAACTATTAGCCCCATAGCCAACATGCAAGGAAAGGTTCTTTCCCAGATGTGAGCCCTAAGTAAATCTTAGCAGGCTTGCTTATTACTAGAGGAAAACACATGTTTTTTAGAAAATAGAAAGCCCTGAAAGGAAAGAGGGAACACTGTATGATTCAAACATCCTAATATGTCACCCTTACTACCCTCAATGTGTATCGTTAGTTTTTAAAACAAGCTCTCAATCTATGGGAAATCTAGGGAAGAAATACCTTTTGAGTATCTGCAGAATTAATGACAACATAACAGCAACAACCAAAAAAAAAAAAAAAACCTCACTGCTGTCCAGTCAATTTGACTCATAGTGATCCCTCTTTGGGTTTCCCAGGTGGTACCTCCACGGAAATAGATTGCCCAATCTTCCTTCCGAGGAGTGGCTGGTGGGTTTGAACCGCCAGCCTTCTGGTTAGCAGAGCAACAACAGCAGCTAACATTTGAATGTTACTTGTGTCCCAGAAACCGTTCTAAGCATGTTACAGAAATGATTTGATCCTCACAACTAATCCTAGCAGACATATACTGTTACATCTCCATTCTATAGAAAGTTAAGTAGTCTGTCCATGGTCCTATAGTACATAAGTGCAGGGTGGGATTAAAACCCGTACAGTGGACTCCAGAGCTCAGCTTATACTCTATGAGAGGCTATCAAGGAAAATGGCAGCCAGCAATGCAATCCTACATATTCTACTTCCTTCTGAGTAAACAAAACAAAGAAAAAATGAAATTTAGCACTAAGGCGTAATGATAAGACCCAAACTAGATACAGGAAAATGTACATGAAAAACTTCAGTCAAATGTTAATGACTGGACATTATTGTTTAATATTTACAGAAAATAAAGAGGAAAACCATAAAACTCTCTTGGCCTAAATACAGGAATATTTCCCCCAAGGTTTCATGGCTGGCCCTCTCCCTTGGTTTAAAGATCATCCACACAATGGCAAACCCAAGTTTACCCTTAACATAGAGCCTAAAGTCCTAATGTCCACAGGAAATGATCCTTCACTTAGCTATAGTCACAATCACGTGGAAGTCTTTATTTTATTTTTTTTTTTCCTTTAGTGTTCCCTCATCTCCCCTCTCACCCCTGGTAACCAACAAAGAAAGTTTCCTTCTATATATAAACCTTTCCTTGACTTTTTACAATAATGAACAAATATAATATTTGTCCTTCTGTGCTTGACTTATTTCACTCAGCATAATGTCCTCCAAGTTCATCCACATTATGCAGTGTTTTGCAGATTCTACATTATTCTTTAGGGTTGCATAGTATTTGATTATGTGGATGTACCATAGTTTGGATATCACTGATGAGCACCTAGGCTGTTTCCATCTTTTGGCTATCATAAATAGTGCTGCAATGAACACAGGTTTGCATATATTTGTTCTTGTTCTCACTTCTTTAGGATATACACCTAGTAATGGGATCACCTGCAAAGTCTTTTAAAAATATTTTCCCCAGTCTTGCTACAGCTACTGTAGCAGAATCTCTAGGGGGTGTGCTGCCAGATTTGTACACTTATAATCCCAGGTGACCTTAAGGTACAGTTTGTTTGGGGAACCTCGGCTGCAAACATTCTACTCCTTTCTTCACTCTACCACCAGAACCACTGAGGTCACTGACTACAGAAAATTATTTCTCTTCTCAAGAAACTTCAAAGGAGTAACCTACAAAGGCTATGGAGTAAAGTCCAAATTCCTTAGCAGGACACTCTAGGTCCTCCATAATCTGTTCCAAACTACTTTTCTGGCCTGCTTTTCTACTTCACCCTTTACTCCATCATCACACCATTTCCAAGCCCATCATATACTTGCAAGTTTCCATGCTTTCCTCCTCCTATGCTCCCTAGTCCTCCTACCAATTTTCTACCCATTCCCATCCTTCACATCCTTCAATGCCCTGCTCGAGTTATTTTTTTATGAAAGCTTCCCCTGATCAATCCAGTCAAAATCAGTCTCTCCTTCCTCTGAATATATGTCCACACAATTTCGCTCATGAGGGCATTACACCATGTTCTGCATGCTACCTGGAATTCTACTGCTTCCACGCCTGTTTCTCCCTTGAAAGCAGACACATACTTTACCGTCTTTTCCACTGTGGATAAAAAAGAACGAACTAGGTCCATAGTTCAGTTCTTCTAGTTACTTACTAGCAATGTAATTAGGTGGTTTATTTGACCACATGAACCTCAGTTTTGTAATCTTTGAAGTGGGACACCACTGATACCTGACTTCATGGCTGATGTGAGAATAAAACATGACAAGTGTCTGGCCAAAGGCAGACTACCTGAAATGAAGTTGCTGCTGCTGCTGTGATTTATTAGTAGTCCATACCTCCTATCCTACCAAAGTTCACTGCAGACATAGTAAGAGTCCAACAAGTATTGCTCTCAAAGTAACAAGCAGTCATTTCTTAGAGTTCCTTCACCTTACCCAATTTTGTTCTGTTATGAAGGGCACTTCATAATCTCTCTATTGAGTAGTCATCTCTTATTCCCCTTTCTTTCCTTCAAAAATCAATGTATAAAACTGTAACGAACAAGCCCTGTCAGTGTCCCTCCTACTCCAGCTTGGCTTTTTGCTGTGAACTACAGTAACTGCCTGCAGCCACAGTGTTCCTGCCCAGAGAATCGCCTGCTTCACCCTTACAACAAACAGCACTTTGTAGGCAAACTGGAGGCGAGCCCAAAGTAGGAGGAGGAAAAAAAAACCAAGGAAAAGGAATTTGGGCCAGAAAGTAAGTCACCATCCACACTATCATTCACATTAAAATACAGGTTTAAAAAAAAAAAATCAAAGTCACTGCCGTAGAGTTGATTCGACTCATAGCGACCCCTCCTTGGATTTCCGCGGTGGTATCTCTAATACAAGTAAGGAAAGCACAGAAAAGGCAAGGTGTCTGTAGCAACACAAACCTTCTTTGACTATTCCCAAGTAACAACTTCAAAATCCACCAATGGAAAATGACTTCCAAGACTCACAAAGGACATGCTGGTCAATTCACTGCCTAAAACACATGGCTATTGGTGTTAATAAAATGCTGTCATGTTTTAGCTCTTCATCCTCACCAAATTAATGTTACTGCCACTGTTATCCCCTCTCCCATGTTACAGGTACAGAAATCCAAGTCTTGAGGAAACCCAATGTCACGAACAAGTCAGCACAAGAGTGCCGAGGACCAGAACCCAATTTCTCTAAGATCACAATCCTAGGTTCTTTCCACTGCCCTACTTTTTAATTGTGCAAAGAATTTTTTTAAAACTGCTCTTAGAAGCTCACCAAATCAACCAGTTGTAAAGGTAAAATATATTTTAAAATGGTTTTGTGCTCTCAACCATTCTGGTGCTAAGGGTGAGGGTTGTCACAGCAACAAGGCTCCAAGTACACCCGTTTTAATGATTGGTCTGGCATTTCAGTACAGTGCTCTGGCAATATCCTTTAGTCAGCTTTCCTGTTCCCACATGGAAACTGTCTCCTGATGATTTTATTTGTTCATTTGGCCAGGGGAGGAACAAATGAGGGAGAAGTATCATTTTTCTTCTTTCTTTGATCCTGAACTTAAGACGAAGGTGATAGACAAGGCAAAAAAAGTTTCATTTTCATTGAGAGAGAATACAAGCAGCAATGATATAGTCCTCAAGAAAGCAGACCTCGAAGACACGACTGTTTGGACTTGTCAAATCACAGTGCTGCCACTTAGTGTGTCCTTGAATTATGTGGCTGCTCAAGGTGATTGAGAGGTGCAGCCATACTGGGAGCTGGGCCTTGGTTTCTGCTGCTACAAAATGGGGCTATTGTGAGGAGAAAATGAGCTAATATACGTAAAGTGCTCAGAACAGTCAGTGCCTGGCACATAGTGAATGCCCCAAAAGTGTGTCCTATTCTTATTTTCAGAATACACTGGCCCTAGGATGAGATTTTTGATTTTTCTAAATGTATTTTGTACGAAGGTTGAAGACCACTTCTTAAACCACGTTAACCTATCATCCAAAACGAACGCAGATATTATTTACAAATTTCACTTCCTGATAGGATCTTCCAGGATTTCCATCCATAGACTAAAGTCCCTGGAAGCACAGACAGTGGAATTTGAAGAATTTTCTTTCTTCATAGCAACAGTGCAAAGAAATTTGCACCCATTCTCTCACTACTACTAACCAGTGGCCATAATGAGAAAAACAACAAGATTCTCATTCCATTAAGCTAATTAATGCAGAGGTACATTTTTAAAATTCATTCTTTATTTTCATGTAAAAACTACCAAAAGTGTTAAAAAATTTAAACTTACACCAACTGGGAAAACATGGTTCAGATCACTCAGGACAACAGTCATAAGGACTAGAATAAAACATGCTGATAAATCAAAGGGTTTCTTTCTCAGAAAATGCTGAAATTTCAGAAACAATGCACTATACTTGGGGTGATTAAAAGTACTTTTAAAAATCCCCTCTCAGGCTAGGATTCTAGATTCAGCTAGTAATGGGAATCTGTTAAAACATTATCTTCTTTTCTTTCAAAGAGGGAGTATATACACTACAACAAATTACCCAAACTACAGAAGCATTTTCCAATAAAACTAAAGACAGGGGCACTGACAGAGTCTGAGGTTGTGTGCTGCGCAGGGGTACCCAGCCAGGAGAGAGGGGCTAAAAGGCAGCCAATACTCTTCTGTGAAAGGAACCCTGGGGCCAGCCCAAGTTGCACCAACAAAGCAAGCTGGTGCCCAAAGCCATCTCTTCCCTCAGGTCTGCTACGAATACCTACACTCTAAGACGATCTTGTGCTTTTGGGGGTGTGGTAAAGTTGTGTGTCAACTTGGCTGGGCCTGATTTTGAAAGACTGGGCAGCTGGATGGAGTTATTCCTCACGACGAGACTGGTAATCAGCTCCATGATGCAGTCTACTGTGAGCAGCTGAGTAGCTGCCTTAGGGATGTGGTCTGCTTCCAGTGTATAAGAAGCTTTGATAAAGGTCAGGAGCTTCTTGGCACATTTGGATCCTGCATTTGGCCATCAGTGAGTGGCCTGCCATGTTGTCTGCTGATCTTGGGATTGTTTCTGGACTTGGACTAGGGGCTTGCCATGTTCTTGATAATTTTGGGACTGTGCTATTTTGTTTGTCAAGCTTGGGTTTGTCGGCCTCAGTAGATGCCGGAGTTAAGAGATGCCTCCAGTTCCAGTGGGCTGAGAGCAAGAGGCAGAGCTGAAGCCCAAGGTCAAGGGGCCTTCACTTAACCCCTAGAGCTGGCACTTTGAACTTAGACTTCTAGCCTCCTGAACTGTAAGAGAATAAATCCTTGTTTGTTCAAGCCATGTATTTGTGGTATGTCTGTTACAGCAGCACTAGAAAACTGAAATGGGGAAAAAATAAACGTCAGCTTGTACTCTAACATAGCCAGCTTTCCACAGTGCCACTATTTTCTAGCCTTCCTGGCTCACGTTTTGATATCCTACATGCTGTAAGTCTCTGCTTCTCACTACACACTCTAACATGAGCCCTTCTCTCTTCCATGTCACTCAGTTCCGCTGTTTTGAAGCCACAACACACATTAACATGAACACACTAAGAAGGCAAAATAACAGCACTCTACCCACTCACATAGATTGTGCAATATGCCTAAACATTAAATTTTCCTTTCCCCATGAAAGGACTCTTTTTTACCTCGCTCCCATCCCTGCTTATTCCCAATGAATTTTATGGTATCAGAGAGTACAACAAAACAAAAACCTGAAATGTAGAAGTGGTTTTGGAATTGGGCAACAGGTGAGGCAGAAGGAATTTTGAGGTGCTTCATAGTAAGGTCCTAGATTGTTCTGAAGAGACTGTTGGTAGGATTACGGCCATCAAAGGTAATTGTGGTGAAGGAGTCACTGAGAAAGTCTCTACTATCTTAGATAAAACATGATGAACATGTGATTGGACAATGGAGGAAGGGTGATGTTTTCTTTTCAGTGGCAAAAAACTTATCTGAATTACATTCAAATGTTTGGTGGAAGGCTGAACTTGTAAGTGAACAACTTAGATATTTGGCTAAGATTTCTCAGCAAAATTTTAAAAGGATGTATGTATTCTCCTTATAGTAAACTGTGAAAGGAACAAGATGGATTTTAAAATAAATTGTATAAAATAAAAATAGAAGTTGAAGATTTGGAAAATTCTGTTGTACAAACTAAAGCCACAGGCCCTACAATTCTCACCAAGGATGTATCTATACAATTTTTTTAAAAAAGAAATTAAGCCTGTCACTGATGGATCTAACCAACCACCACAGCAGAAAATCCATCAGCTTAGAATGATAGGGATACAGACAGAAGGAAATGAAAGAAACTGCCTGCTACTTGGAATTCTACAGGTTAAGAGACAGGCTATCCCCCTGGGAAATGAAAAGGACCATCCCTGGAAAAGTTTGGAGATCAGCAGAACTGTTCAAAGGAGCATGGGAAACAGGGCTGTGTAGCTTTCAAAGGGTAGAGCCACCATGTCCTAGATCTCAAAGGGTGGAGCCACAGCCTCCTAAATTTCAAAGGGTGGCACCCTGGCCTCTTGGGTACAAAGACTCAGATCTTTACTAACTTGTTTCCAGAGTATGGGTCTGCTATTCAGGTATGCCAAGGGGCTGGTGGTGCAGTGCCTAAGGCATTTGACTGCTAACCAGAAGGCTGGTGGTTCAAACCCACCAGCCACTCCTCAGAAGGAAGGTTGGGCAATCTACTTCCGTAGTGATACTACCTCGGAAACCCAAGGAGGGGTCGCTATGAGTCGGATCCGACTTGACAGCAGTGAATTTGGTTTGGTTTGGTTTTGGGGCTGAGGGCATGGAGTTGTGACTCAGAGGATTGGGCAGCCCAAAGCTAAGGGAGCAGAGTTGCCATCCAAGTCTGGAAGGCCAAGCTGAAGCCCAGGGCCAAGGGGCCTCCATCCAGAATCCGGACAACCTAGCCAACACTCAGAGTCTAGAGGGCAGAGCCATTCCCCAGATGGTTCTGGAGAAGTGAGGATTATTTTCAAGCCTTAAGAGTTAATGTAATTTCTTCTACTGACTTTTATACTTCCTTGGGGAGCTCTGGTAGCATAGTGCCTAAGGCATCTGACTGCTAATCAGAAGACTGGCAGTTCAAACCCACCAGCCACTCCTTGGAAGAAAGGTTGGGCAATCTACTTCTGGAGTGATACCGCCTAAAAATCCCAAGGAGGGGTTGCTATGAGTTGGAGCCAACTCAATGGCAGTGTGTTACACTGTTGGATACTTCCTTGGTGTCTGTTAGCCCCTCTTTCCCACTGATTTTTCCCATTTGTAATGGAAATGCCTATCTTGTATCTGTTCTGCCATGGTACTTTGGAAGTAGATAACTTATATTCTAGATTTCACAGGTTCACAGATGGAGAATTTTGCCCCAGGATGGAATCAACCTAAAGGCTTAGTCATATTTGATTTAGATGATTCAGAAGATGAAATTTTGCTGTAGAGTTGATTTAAGACTTCTGGGGTGATGTTCCGAGGTGCTTCACATGTGGGAAGGACATGAATTTGGTGGGGGAACCAAAGGCTGGAATCTAAATGCCTTTGAATTATGGTGTTGCAAAGAATACTAAACATATCATATAGTGCCAGAAGAACAAACAAATCTTAGAAGAAGTACAACCAAAATGCTCCTTAGAAGCAAGGATGGCAATGGCAAGACTTCATCTCACATACTATGAATATGCTATCAAGAGGGACAATTCCCTAGAGAAGGATATCATGCTTGGTAAAGTAGAGGGTCAGCAAGAAAGAGGTAGACCCTCGACAAGATGGATCGACACAGTGGTTGCAACAATGAGCCCAAACAGCAACTGGGCAGTGTTTTGTTCTATCATACATAGGGTCACTATGAGCTGAAACAAACTCCACTGTACCTGACAACAATACTAATAAAGAGTAAAATGTTATGGATTGATGGGTGTAACCCAAAAATGTATATTTAAAATCCTAACCCCTATACCTGTGGTTAAAATCCTATTTGGAAATGAGTTTTCTTTCCTATGTTTAGAGCCATATCAGTGCAGAGTGTGTTCTAAGCCAATCACCTCTGAGATATAAAAGAGCAGATTATGACAGACTCAGGAAGCACAGTTGGGGAGAAGACAGATGCCAAGCTACAGAAAGATCACAGAAAGGAGCTAATGAACAAAAGCTATAGACAAGAACCTTCCCCCACAGCCAACAGAGAAAGCAAGCCTTCAAGAACCAGCACCTTGGCTTCAGACTTCTAGCCTAATTGTGAAAAAGTAAATTTGTTTGTTAAAGTCACCCACCTGTGGTGTTTCTGTTACAGCAGCACTCGATAACTAAAAAGGAGGCAGGCGGTGTGGTGGTTAAATACTTGGCTGGCTAACTGAAAGGTCTACTGTTCGAACCCACCAGCTACTCTAAGGGAGAACGATATGGCAGTCTGCTTCCATAAAGATTGTTGTTGTTGTTGTTGTTATGTGCCATCGAGTCAGACCCGACTCATAGCGACCCCTCCTTGGGTTTCCGAGACAGTATCACTACGGAAGTAGATTGCCCAACCTTCCTTCCGAGGAGTGGCTGGTGGGTTTGAACCGCCAGCCTTCTGGTTAGCAGTCAAGTGCCTTAGGCACCATGCTACCAGAGCTCCCTCCATAAAGATTACAGCCTTGGAAACTCTATGGGGAAGTTCTCCTCTGCCCGGTAGGGTTACTATGAGTCTGAGTTGACTGAATGACAACAGGTTTGGGTTTTTTGGTTTTAGATAACTAAGACAATAAACAAATTTCCTTCTATTACATTCTGGGGTAGATGATCTCTTTCTTCAACTCCAAGTGGCTCTTACCCCTTACTTTCTACCACAGGGCCCACCTACTCCCCCCACATACAGACACCCAATATACTATATCACTTTCTACTGCCTGCTTCATTCCTATATTCCTTTTTCTCTGAATCTATTACATCTCTGGCAGAGAAATTCACCTCAAAGGCATCTGCTCCACATAGAATACACCAAAATTTAAAGAGCAAAAGTTGTTACCTCAACTATGGTATTTTCTTCTGCTTTACATATGTGGGAGGGGGCACAAAAAAGACAAAATCAAGTATTTATTTGCTTCAGCTTAAATTGACTTTTAAAAGTGTATTTTGCTTTTTTATTCAAATCCTATGCTTCCATTTACTTGACCACCAAAAAGCTATGTAGCTCACAGGCTGTATTCAGTCTACAAAGCTATTTTGTTTGGCCTGCAGCAGACTCTGATTTAAAATGTTGAATTGGCCAACCTTTTAAAACAAGGATATTTTACATAAGAATCCATATTTCTCCCTTACAGTGAAAATTCAGAAGAACTGGCAACCCAAGCACCCACCTGGCAACAATGGGCTACTAAATAGCAATGACACCCCTCCCCACCCCTGTCTGGAGACAAAGACTTGCATTTTCTAGTTCAGGCCAGGCCGGTGCCACCCTCCCATCTCCTCTTCCCTGAGGCCAAGTACCAGATGTCATAAACCATTTTACAGTAAGCCCACTTCAAGCATTGTTTGGTATTTGCCTAAGACCTGCAGGCTAGCGCTAATATTCCACTCTCATTCATTCTCTCTCTCCCCCCTTTAGTTAGTACATTACAGATATAATTAAAAAGTTTTTGCCTGCTGCAAAATTTGCCAGATCCAAATAATATAGAAGGAAAACAACTTAGCACTAAGTGAAAGAGAATTTTTTTTCCTAAAAGGAAAATATTTTATAAGAACTAAGTTAAAGAGAAACAGTGTGAGTGTGCGCGCGCACGTGTGCGTGCATGTGTATGTGTGTGTGTGTGTGTGTGTGTGTGTGTGTGTAGGACAAGGGGTACTTGTGAAAGCTATGTAATACTGCAGACCACTTCCCAGCTTGCACTTATTACTGCTTAAATGTTGATATGAAAAAGAACTGAAGTGGAAACTTTAACAGAATGAATTCACTCCACTGAAACGACAACACATGAATATACAAATGTGTAAATAAAACAGATTACAATATATGACAGATATATGGAAATATGGGAGCTCTAGCCACTCCTCGGAAGGAAGGTTGGGCAATCCTACTTCCGTAGTGATACTGCCTCGGAAACCCAAGGAGGGGTCGCTATGAGTAGGGCCGACTCGACGGCAAAACAACAACAACAACAACAAAGTGGTGGAGTGCCTAAGGCATTTGATTGCTAACCAGAAAGCTGGCAGTTCAAACCCATCAGCCATTCCTCGGACTGAAGGTTGGGCAATCTACTTCCATAGTGATACCACCTCGGAAACCCAAGGGAGGGTCACTATGAGTTGGATCTGACTCGATGGAAGTGCGTTGCGTTCGTTGTTATACGGAAATATATTTATTCCTTTTTTACTTGGAAAATATGGATAATGATTACTTGTTTTCAATTGCTGGCTATGGCATTTACTCAGCAAAAATATGAGCATATCACGTTAGCAAGCGTTAGCTACATCTTTACATGATGTACTATGTACAGTAGTTATTACAGGGTTAGATCTAATTAACAAGGTACTTAATGCGTACTATTACAAGTAACACTCACTCACCAATACTTGTAATAATATAAAACAGGGCAAGAGGAAACATCAAAGCAAGTTGTTGTTGTTATTTGCTGTCAAGTTGGACCCATAGTGACCCCCTCCTTGAGTTTCTGAGGCAGTATCACTATGGATGTAGATTGCCCAACCTTCCTCCCAAGGAATGGCTGGTGGGTTTGAACTGCCAGCCTTCCAGTTAGCAGTCAAGTGCCTTAGGCACTACGCTACTAGGTGATTTAAAATTAACATCTCAATTCTAGCATTCATCTTCACTCAACTGGTTTTACCAACAGGTTGATATTTTCTGGCCTGAAGCCTAAACACCTAGATGCTACCACTATGTTGCTGTTGTTGTTATATGCCGTCGAGTCGTCAAGTCGCCCGACTCATAGCGACCCCTCCTTGGGTTTTCAAGGCAGTATCACTACAGAAGTAGGATTGCCCAACCTTCCTTCCGAGGAGTGGCTGGTGGGTTTGAACCACCAGCCTTCTGGTTAGCAGTCAAGTGCCTTAGGCACTATACTACCAGAGCTCCTATCAACCAGTAGTGTTGCCAAGATTCAGATGTTGTTGTTGTTGCTATGTGCCATTAAGTCCGACAGACTCATAACGACCCCTCCTTGGGTTTCCGAGGCAGTATCACTACGAAAGTAGATTGCCCCATCTTCCATAAAACGGAGGGGCATGCACTGGAAGAGTTGTGAAGTCCCCTTATACCTCAAAATCTCCTTTTTGTCTTTTAGCAGAAATATTAATAGGTATTATACAATAAATACAAAGAAATCTAAGTGGAGAAAGAAGAGTAAATAGGTAAGAGAGTGGGCTTTGAAATAAAACATTCCTGGTTTCGAATTCCAGCTCTACTACTTGTGTGTGACTTTGGCAAATCACTTAACCTCTCTCTAAACTTCAATTACTTCATCTGCAAAGTTGAGAATAAGTCTACCTTTCATTCAACATTGTTCGGCAGATAAATGAGAATATATGTAAATTCCAGAGCTTGGGTTTCAACAATCAAGAGATTCTGAATAAACAGTAGTTTTTACTATTAATAACTTTGGGTATTCTAAAAATTGTACAATTGTTTCTTATTTAAAATGCTGAATTGACCAACCTTTTAAAACCAGATTAAAATAATCCAGATTTCTGGGTTACAGTGAAAACTCAAAAGATCTGACACACCTGGTCAGCTAAGTATAAAAACTAGTTATATCTGACAATTAACTAAACTTAAAACATTATTCAGTAGGGTACCATTCTCCAATAAATTTGAATTTTTAAACATTCTTCAGAATTGGATTGGGTACAATCTACGAAGAGAATTTTCACTGACAGTATTTTTGTACCCAGTCATCAGATATGCCCTGTCTCCACTATAAAAACGTGAAGCAGCAGCCTGCTGGTGGCCAACATCCTTCAGAGAGAAGGGTTGTCTGGTATACCCTTTGTTCTTCCTGCCTTCTAGAATTCATTGCTGCGTCAATGCTAAGGCTTAGCAATGGGATTTATGCATTGCTGGGGAAGGGAACTGTTCTCTGGCAATGTTCCTAACTATTACCAGCAAGCAGTCGAGGAAAGAAAAAAATTTTAAGAAAAGAAACACACATAATGGAATCTGCCATCAATATCTGTGAGCATTCCCCAATAGCAGATGTCAAGGGGAAGATATGGACATCATGGAAACCTCTGAGCAGTAGTGGTTCTCAGATGTTCAATTTTATAGACTAGTAAAATTTCAAAAAGACAGTCACAAAATTGCCAGGTTTGATGTAATCAAAAAATGATACCAAACAGCAAACCATCAGCATACACTCTGCCATAAAAACAATACAACTTCTCAAAACCTCTTAAATTGAACAAACTCAATAAAAAAAATTAAAACTGGAACACTTGTACCATTGTGCTGGTTTTTCCTCATTTTTCCATGGGTAGGTGGAAGTGTCATTACGAACTCACATTTAGAAACTACTGCTGAGTTGGCCCCATTGTACCATCCAGTGTAGGATGTAGGATCTCATGGAGACACTAAGGCTCTATTGCAGAACATCTGTTATCTTGGTCATCATCATCGAAGGAGAAAGAGGTATCTTAAACCTCCTCATGTGTCTTAATAACCAATATGGGCCAGTTATACGAGTGTTTAAAAATTTTTTGAAGACGTCTTCAATCAGTACCCAACCTTTACGTACAACTATGTAAAATAATGGTTCTCGGCCTTGGCTAACATAAGAATCACTCAAGGGAAGGGCTCTCTTCAAAACTGCCATGCCTAAACCCCACTGCCAGAGATCCTGATTCAATAGGTATGGGACAGAGGTTGACCACGTGTTTTCAAAATGCTCCCTTGACAAATCAGTCGATTATGCCAGCCAGGGTTAAGAAAATTGGTACCATATTTCTCTGTGTCCATCCTGAATTTCTGACATAGAAAATTTTAAGGTATCTACCTTCCTCAGGTACATTCCTTCCTCAAGCAACAAAAATGGAGGACCTGTAATACACGAGACACTAGGGAAACAGTGGGGAATGAGACAGATTTATCCTTGCCTTTATCACACTTACGGAGTACTGAAGTATAGAGATAGGTAAGCAGGCGATTAAAATGCCACATTGAGGTTTACTTGGATTAGGTGAACAATCAAGGTTAGATTAAGTCAACAATCAAGGTTTCCTCTATCCCCATCCTAGTGGTTTCATGGGCTTCAATAATATCTCTTTCCCAGCTGCCTTCTTTCCAAATACTAGAAGTCCTAATAATTTTATCAGAGAAACAGATGGGCAAGGCTCCCATTCTCACAGAGCTTACACTCCAGCAGAAAGGTCCAAACTTTCTAGGCACCACTGTATCATTCATCGCAATTTCAGTGTCTTTCTTAAGGATAAGTGCCATAACTTTGAACAAAGCACAAGGGAACTCATTTAAGACTGTTTTCTGTTTTGTTTCCAAAATATTTGGACAAAACTTAACATTTCCTATCCTTTTTTATCTCTAATAGCAAGTTGGGACAATACTGTGAAAATATGTCCCATTTCCTAGGTTTTTCTAACAAAACATTATCCTGTGGTAGTTTCATAATTTCCCATTATTAGTTACCTGACTTCACATTTGCCCACATAAAAACTCACCTGCAAATCTGCTGATGACTAACACATCGAAGTGTGGTTTCCCTGAAGTAAATCCCCATTGGTTAAATATTTCATAATTCAGAAGAGTTTATTGTCTTATGTAAACCTAGAAATTCCACTGTGTGCTGCTTCTTTAGGATCAATTATTTAAATAAGACCTGAGGGACCCCACTGTTTACATACCAACCAGAGATAACTCTTCATCCTTAGCCTGTATTTGTGGTCTTTAAGGCATTAAGAGTCTAGTGCCTGCTCTGTCACTACATGTGTAAGCTTAAGCTATTCAGTTCATATCAGTTCCCTGTGCCTTGATTCTCCATTCACAAAATTCAATGTTTGTTCCATTCCAGTTATAAAATTCTTTTTATTCAAAATGCTATAGTTGCATCCTTAATTCCAAGGTGACTTCAAGTTTGAAACTGCCTTTGAAAATTTAAGAGGACAATATCTAAGAGTTCTCAATTATCTCCCCCCTCAAGAACTGTCATATATTCACAAAATATCCCTCTTCCCAAAGGAACAGGCTTCATCACCAGAGAATGGAGGCAAATTTCTCATATGCACCAGTACAGAAGTAAGACTGTCCCCTCTAAGGTACATAGAAGGTACAGACAACAAATATGAACCCTTTTGCACATACAATACTGCATTGGCAGTGAAGGCAAACATGGGTATATAGGTGGATAGATGGGTGGACAGGCTAAACGATTAGGTATGTCTATGAAAGAGGGAGTGTATCCAAGAACATATATAGAGTTGGCAGACAATGGTCCTATAAGTTTATGTGAATGATCAGAATTCCCAGGTGTATAGTAGAGCTGACAAGGGCAAGGTTGTGGTCACTGCTTGGTCACAGCCAGCTACCCAGAGGGACCGAGTAGTTGAACCTGTGGGCTTGGAACCACAGTCGCAGGCGATATCAAGCTCAACTGGCATAACATACTATACAAAACATTGTTCTACCTTCTACTTTGGCGAGTAGCGACTGGGATCTTAAAAGCTAGCAAGCTGCCATCTAGATGCAATGATGGGTCTCTCCTCATCCAGAGCAAGGAAGAATGAAGAAAACCAAAATTCACGGAAACAATTAGTCCTAGAGACTGGTACACCATCCCATCTGCAGCCTATACATCTATGAGACCAGAAGAACTAGATGGTGCCTGGTTAGCACTGTCATCCACTTGGAAGGGGATCTATGTAGGAGATCCTTGATAGAGAGGGAGAGCAATGTGGAACAAAACTCAAAATCATTTGGAGGAAAAAAAAAAAAGGTGAGGACCAGGTTTGCTGGTCTGATAGAGCCTGGTAGAACCACTAAGACTATGGCCCCTAGTTGCCCTTCAGGTCTGGAATTGAACCCACACTTGTGGTTTCCAGCCAAACAAAATACAGTTGAACATTTACCTCAAGTAAATACACTCTTTGGAGAGAGCAATCATGGGTGAAGGAAGGGCTGCTTATGCACAGGGAGACAGCTCAAGGGGCAGGAGAGTATGGAGGGATGATCACTGGGAAGAGGTATGGGGAGGAAGTGGGAGGGGAGCTGCTGCATTGCCGTAAACTGTGGTCAATGACATGAGACAAAGTATATGTGAACTGCTGTATGGAAAGTGAATTTGCTCTGTATATCTTCACCCAAATTACAATTTAGACAGACAACATACCAGGTAGGGATCAGGACACAATGGATACACACATGTTGGCTATGAGTTCTAGAATTTCACTCTAGAATTCCTTCAACACTGATAGACGGCTACGACCGAAACCAAGTAACTTACTTAAACCTAGTTTGTTAGATAGATCCAGAACATCCTGAGAACCTGACATTTAACTCATCTAGGATTTCTGACCCACCTACTTCAGAAGTTTTCTGGGGATGGTAATTTCAGTGAAGACATGAAATCTGAGTTAAATATGACATTATACCAATGACAAGCTAAAGCTCGGTTTTGGGAAAAAGAAATTGTTTCTAAGCTCTAATCTTCTCTTCTTAATTCAAATGTAAAGCAGTTACTAAGTATTTAAGTATTTTTCGTATGCTAGCCAAAAAAAAAAAAAAAAAGCAGAGGAATAAAGAAAAGCTGAGCCCAAGTAGGAACCAAGTTTGTATGGTTTTTTTTTGCCAGTACCAGTTATCCCACATACCTCTTCACCAATTTCAAAAGCAACTCTGATCTGGCAAGCTTCAGATTTGCATAGAACATTAGAAACTGTCTTCCAGATGTCTAAACAGAATTACAAAGACCCCAGAGGATGGAATACAGATTTCAGAAGCTTACAACAGACTCAAAGCAATTTTGAAAGGGCACCTCAGGTACAAACACTGCAAGAGCTGAAGGCAGTGTGAACTTGGCCACAAACACAGATTCCTTAGAAGTCCTTAAAGGAAGGACTAATCAGCTCCTGAAACTCATCTCCATCACTCAGAACCCCCAAGTCTCAACTACTACCAGCAATGCAAACTACTAGGTTTTATGTAGTACTGATATAAGTGACTACAGCCCTTTCAGCAAAATCATCCTCCATCCTCTCTAATATGACAGAACACAGACTCAACATTCACAAGTCTTAACAGGCCAGATGAATGGACCAACATAAATAGGATAAAACTGAACATGAATAAAAGTTTTTTAATTTCACATTTTTTTCCCCCAACAAATACAGGATACAGCATCTCATACAACAAAATATCTAGGAATATTAACTGTCCATAACCTATACGTAAGTCTGTGTTACCAAAAAAAACCAAACTCACTGCTGTCGAGTGGGATCCAACTCATAGCGACCCCTCCTTCAGTTTCCGAGGCAGTATGGCTACAGAAGTAGATTGCCCAACCTTCCTTCCAAGGAATGGCTGGTGGGTTTGAACCACCAGTGAGTCTGTGAGTCTGTGTTAAACCAAACCAAACACACTGCCGTGAGTCAGACCCAACTCATACTGACCCCTCCTTGGGTTTCCGAGACAGTATCACTACGGAAGTAGATTGCCCAACCTTCCTTCCAAGGAGTGGCTGGTGGTTTTGAACTGCCAGCCTTCTGGTTAGCAGTCAAATACCTTATGCACTACACCAGCAGAGCTCCCTGAATCTGTATTAGGGGTACTTAAAAGGAAAACAAAGAAAGAAATCAAGAAGCTGCTGTAATTAAGTTACAATAAATAGATATGTGTGCCTAGGTCTCAGGAAACAACTTTCCTCCTGTACTCTTTGTTTGCCAGATCACATCTCGAATACCATATTCGATTCTAGCCACTGTTTCTCTCCATGAGAACTGCTAACAAAGAAAACCAAAACCAAACCAAACCCACTACAACACTGAATGCATTCTAATTCATAGTGACACTGTAGGGCAGAGTAGAACTGCCCCATAGGGTTTCCAAGCTGTAACTCTTCTGTAAATCTTTACAGAAGCAGACTGCCTCATCTTTCTTCCCTGGAATGGATAGTGGGCTCGAACCTTCACTGTTTGGTTAGCAGCCGAATGCTTCAACTGTGCCACCAGAGCTCCTGCTAACAAAGAAGACATCTAGAAATCATGTTCTATGCTGGACTATGAAATCAATTGGACTATTTTACATTGAGAAAAGTATGGGTGGATGATGTGGGTCATCACATTGTGTTTGTGTTGTCTAAGGGCTGCCCTGCAGAAGTGGATAGTTCCAGAGGACTAGAATCAATGGAGGGGGAGCTCTGGTGGCGTAGTGCCTAAGGCACTTGACTGCTAACCAGAAGGTTGGCAGTTCAAACCCACCAGCCACTCCTCAGAAGGAAGATTGGCCAATCAACTTCCATAGTGATATCACCTCGGAAACCCAAGGAGGGGTGGCTATGAGTCGAAAGACAACTCGAGGGCACATTAACAACAACAGAATCAATGGAAGAAAGTTACAAGGAAGAAGTCTTTAGCTAAAATGAGGAAGATCTTTCATATACAGTCCAAATTTGTAATGGAATGCCTTCTAAGTAGAGAGTTCCCTGTTCCTGGGGCATTTAAACAGAGGCTGGCTAGCAAGTGTAAGACTTTACTAGTAAACTAAGTGAAAAAGTTACACTAGGTCTCAGGGAACAATTCATTCAAATGACATAATAAAATACTTAAAGTTTATGTTCTACATCCTACTTTGGCAAGTACTATCTGGGGTCTTAAAAGCTTATGAGTGGCCATCTAAGATATGACTAATGGTCTCTATTCATCTGGTGCAAGAGAAAGAAGAAAATCCAAGAATTAGAGGAGGAACCAGTCTAGAGGACTAATTGTCTCTAGGACCAACTGGCTCCTCCGTATTGAGACCAGAACTATACGGTTCCCAGAACCACCACCAGCCGTTCTGATCAGAGACACAATGGATGGATCCTGATAGAAAGGGAGAAAATGTGGGACAGACTTCAAGTTCTTAAAGAATCCAAACTTAGTAGACCCACTGAGACTGGAAGAATCCCCAAGACCACTGCCCTTAGATACTCCTTAAACCCTGAAGCCAAACTATCCCTGAAGTCACCTATTAACTAATTACCAAGAGTTACGGATTGAATTGTGTTCCCCAAAAATGTATTGTAAATCTTAACTTCGATGCCTATGGTTATAATCCCATTTGGGAATGAGCTGTCTTTGTCATGATAATGAGATAGGATTAGTGTAAGGTATGCCTTAAATCAGTCTCTTTTGAGATATAAAAGAGATTAAACAAGTAAGCCAGTCAGCGGAGATGGAGTAAGAAATGCCAAAACACATGGAGATCTCCAGGGAACCAAGAAGCAGAAGTTAAAGGGACTATAACCTTCCTCCAGAGCCAACATGGAAAAAAAAACCTTCCCTTAGAATTGGCACCCTGAATTTGGACTTCTCGTAGTGCCTAAGGAGGGGTCGTTATGAGTCGGAAACAACTCGACAGCAGTGAGTTTGATTTTTTTTTTTTGTAAACTATTGAGAAAATAAATGTGCTTGTTAAAGCCACCCCATTTGTGGTATTTCTATTAAAAGCAGCACTAGGTAACTAAAACAGCAGAGTGCTACACCCTTTGGGGGGAAAAAAAAATCATCTGTATGTGACCAAATGGACAAGTTAGTTTAAAGCAGAGATGAGAAGTTTGGGGGCCAGTGAGACAAAGTTAATGAGAGCAAACAACTAGAATACAATGTGAAGAATGTAACTTATGTCACTGAACATTATGTGTAGAAATTGCTGAATAAGAGCAGGTTTTGTTGTGTACATTTCCACCAAAAACACAAAAAATATTTTGAAGAAGTTAGAGCAGGGCTTCTCTAAAATCCTTTCCAAGTCTGATAACATGACTCACACTTATCCCAATATTATTATACTGTTCTGCTAGCTCATCAGCCACTCTCTCTCTTAAAAATGCCCCTTTCTTCCCAAGATCACCAGACCCTAATCACTTCAGACCTGAAAACTGTTGGTCTTTTAGACTGGCTTTGTAAGCCCAGTGTTATTAATCACACGTCAAGAATCACCTCCCTCAAGGCTCAATCTGAGATGGAATTTCACTTCTCAGAATGCCAGAGTTGTGTTCTAAATCAGGATTTCTCAACCTCAGGACTACTGACATTTTGGACAGGATTATTCTTTGTTGTGAAGGCTGTCCTGTACGTTATAAGATTTTGAGATATAAACGGACTTCATAACTCAAGCTAGCTCATGTCCCTGGGTGTTCTGGTGGCGTAGTGCCTAAGGCACTTGACTGCTAATCAGAAGGCTGGTAGTTCAAACCCACCAGCCACTCCTTGGCAGGAAGTTTGGGCAATCTACTTCCGCAGAGACACTGCCTCGGCAACCCAAGGAGAGGTCGCTATGAGCGATGTGTGGAACTGAAGTGGCACCCAGGTTTTTAGGCTTCCAGGCCTGTGTTCCTGTACTCACACAATGGTTTTAGAAAGTTCACACACCCCCTCCCCTACGATTTCCAAAAGTGTCTCCAGACATTGCCAAATGACTGCTGCAGGGATCCTTTCTAGTTGAGAACTGCTAGTCTTGAGACAAAAAGATTAACACAACTGTCTTGCAGTTAAAGTTTCCAACTAACTAGTTTCCCACTACCTTCCTTCACCAGTCATGTCCTTTGTTCCAGACAGCCAAACTTATTTACTGTTTTGATCCAGGATTACCATATACCATTTCCTTAATATAGGTTCCTTCCCACTTTCTTTAAAAGGAGCTCCGATAGTGCAGTACCTAAGGCATTTGACTGCTAACCAGAAGGTCAGAAGGTTGGTGGTTCAAACTCACCAGGTGCTCTGCGGAAGGAAGATGAGGCAATCTACCTCAGTAAAGATTTACCAACTTGGAAACCCAGTGGGGGTCATTATGAGTTGGAATTGACTCAATGGCAATGAGTTTGGTATTTTTGTGTTTTTTTTTTCCCCCCCACTTCCTTTGAGGCAACCACATCCCTAACCATTGTCAAAATCAATCAATTAAGATTTATTAACCCCTCCAACACACAGACATATATACATACACACACAAACACACACACACACCGCATTTCCACTTGGCTCCAAACACCCTTCCCATTTCAGTATTCCCTGATCTCTTCCACTGTGTGCTTCCAATGTGTGCTTCTGGTGTTGTCCTGAAATGTACCCCTCTTATCTACCCTCTGTGATTCACACAGGAGTCCACTTCTTCCTTGTTAAGGTCCCACAGCACCCACGTTGGTTCCCTGCGTACTGCTGGCACTCAACATTGCCAGGTGTTTCTTAGAATATCCCTTACCATTTCAAGAACATATGTGATCATGAGTAAAGGGTTTTGACAAAATTTCAGCTTTTTCATAGTTAGCGCCAATTTACCTACAGTTCTGAGAACAAACCAAATCTAATTTCCAAAATACAGGCACCAAAACAATTTAATTATTTGCACATGACAAACGTGTCAGGATTTAATCAAAGAAAAATTAATCAAAAACAACTGTGAACAAAAATAAGGGAAAATGGCCAAATTTTGACCAAGTTTTTTAAATGCTAGACTATACAGCAAGGAGAAAGAAACCCAAATATGGCTCAATATTTTAACTGTTGCATCATACACCACTCAACATGGTAGTGGAAGACACTGGCGGATGGGTGAGAACTGTGTAATTTAAGGAACAGTTTTCTCTCCAACCTTCCAATGTAACTGTTGAGTTATAATCAACAAAGTACACACACACCCTCAATAAAAAAAAAAGGCAATTCTTAGATTTAAAAGTTCAAATACGTAAACAATATTAATTCAAGATTTTGGAATTGCTTTTCCTGCTCCCTGGATTGCTTAAGTATTTTATGGAAAGTTCCCTAAATAACCTACGGAGACCAAACACTCCAAATCAACTTTCCACAATCCTTAGTTTGACCATCCAATTTTTAATCTCGGGATCTTTGTTATTTTGCTCTTGGATTTTAATAGGATTTCACTCCGTTTTAAAAACCCGGAGGACCTACAACCCTAACCCTGACCTAGCTGACAGTAGGTGTTCCGTCAGCATTTATGGACCACAAAAATAAATGCTATCTGATGGCTCCATTTACTGGTTATGGTGCAGTACTCTTCCCACAGATCTGTAGGAAGGAGAAGCCCCAGGAGCCCTGGCTGGGAAGGTCTGAATCACTGTCATTCTTGGCACATGGATGGGACCTTTGGTTGTTTATGAGATAAATAGCCCTCAGAATTACTAAACACAGGAATTCCCTCCCTGTCTGGACTTTTCCTATAGTTCAGCAAAGAGCACATAATATATGCTCAATAAACGCTGCCTGAACTGAATTTTACATTATTAAAGGTACTAAATAAAGTATATAGTCAGCTCTCTCTTTTGTTCTATTATCCCTTTCTTTGACCCGAAGAAAATATTTTTCAAAGTCATGGAGAAGGAAAGAAGCAGAAGCGACAGTAACCATACATGGGCCCAAGTGGTTCAACTTGAGCCCCACATTAGTCTAAAATTTTCCAATTCATAGTTTACCCCATTTTTCTGCCTACTTCTTGAGTGCTCCCTCTCTCTTCATTTAGACGTGTTTTCTTTCCTGAAACCCTACCTCTCCACTTTCTCCCACACATCCCCCCAGTTGCACACCGCTGGGACCTGGTACTGCAACCTCCACATCTTCCTTGCCAGCAAGAGACCTACCTCTCCTCCCATGAACTTGTAGCAGCTCTTCTTCACTGCGGCTGGCTCTTTAGGAAACCGAAAAAACTCATTTCTTTATCCTCAAGGGACACTCCAAATAAAAGAGGCAGGAAGGAAAAGGCCCCTATCAATCCTCCAGGACTTGGAGTTGACGGTCCTTTTGGCAAACACCCACAATTTTCCTTCTCCTTACCAAGCCTCAGTGCAGTATTCCAGCAGAAGTCCCGCTCCCAAGTGCCCACGCCTCCAAACAAGCTAGAAGCGGATTATACCGGTACCCAACCCGGAGATGGCCCGCGGGCGGGCTGGGTGCACCTGCGGGCCCCCTTCGCCCTCCCTCTGAGCGAGGGGCGGAGCGCACAGTACAGCCCAGCCCACCCAGCGCGGGAAGGAGGCGGAGGCGAGGCATTTCTGGAGAAGTTAAAGGGCTCACCTTGTGGGCACCGGGCCAGCAAGGCCAGGCACGAAACACACACCTCTGGGAGGAATCAGGGGAGCTGTACCCCGGGCTCCCAACACTAGCGATTAGAATGGAGGGGGGCGAGAAAAGGGACAGTGCGCGAGCCGGAGCAGGAGAGAAGCAGTCCGCACTCGCCTCTGGCAGGGCCTAAATTGCCAAAAGAGGAACAATCTTCCAGGCCCCGGCAGTCGGAGGCGGGAGCCCAGCTCCGCTCGCCTCCAGCGCTCCGGAGCAAGTTCCTGGCCGCAACCTCCTCTCGGGCCGCGGCGGGGCGCGCAGCAGGGCAGGACGCCTGCGCCGGGGTTGCGCGCTCCCGCTCCGGCGCAGCTCTCACCTGTGCGGCGCCCTCCCTTTCAGGCCCCAGCCCATGCCCGGGAGAAGTATACACCAACCTGGGTGGGGAGCCCCGGCAGATTGGCTGCCGAACCAGGGCTTAAGCTGAAGCAGGAGGTGGCGGCATCACCTGCGGCGAGCGGCGGCGCTGCGGCGGCTGCACCCGGACGCGCCGCGGCGGCGAAGGCGCGCTGCGCCCTGGACCCTGCTTCCACGGCCCCGCCCGCGGCTGCCACCTCGAAGCACGGCGGAGGAGCCGGGGCACCACGGGCGGCGGCAGCGACGGCGATGGGAGCACCAGCACATGACTCTGTAACGAGAGGAATTAGACAAAGCGTAACATGGACTCCGGGCCCGTGCAGGCGCTGCAGCTCCGGGACCAACCGCAGCCAGCGAGCGCCGCGACTGGCCCGGCCGCAGCCAATGGGGCGGGCCCGGGCCTCCATGTGATTGCCACCGCTTTCTCCCTGTTGCTCTGCCGCGCCCGCCGAGGGTCGGGGCGCTTCCGCAGCTGGGGTTGGCACACTGACCACAGGGGGGTTGTGTGAAGAAATCAGTGGCGTGGGGTCGGGGTCTCGTGAAGAGAAACTGGTAAACGCTGAGCAGGTGCATAAGGCAAAGAAGAACGGCAGCAGTATAACGCTGGTCAACGGTAATACTTACCTACCAAACGCCCACCTGGGCACCGTGCGGTGCCGGGCGCATTTTGTCGCTAGATAGAAGCAAGGCAAGGTGCTGTCTACTAAAACTCTGAGGTTAAGATTTGGGGGAAATTACAGTAAAAACCATTTAAAAGAATTCTAACCCTAAGGAAAAGGTACTTACCTGGGATTTGGGGCACACACAACTTTATCTTGGCATGGTTTCCGAGCCTCGTTTGTGCTGTCCCTTCCATACAAAGTGTAATGAAGAGTCAGTTACTTGTTTTAAATCTGAGTCTGTTCTATGCACACACGCACTTTCCTTTTCACCAAAAACTTGGCATCAGAAGCAGCAGAGATATTCAGGAAGGTGATTCTATGCTAAAATTATCCAACTGGATAGTTTCTCCTTGCTTTTGTTGTAGGAATGAACTTTTTTTGTTTGTTTTTTGCAGTCTTTTTTGTGGGTGGGGACAGGTGGGTGTCAAGAAATAAAGTCAGGAGGGATGTTTGGAATTTTGGGTTTTGTAACAAAGTAAATGGCTCCAGCCCTTCAGTATCTCCATTTGTCTGAACCGATCCGCCTCTGTTCAATGGGAAACCAACATCTCTCCATGTCAGCAAACCTTCAATCAACATTTACTCAGCATCTGTGATGTTCTTAATAAACATGAATATGTGCAATATGTTACAACCACTCCAAAAGGTGTCCAGATATACTGAGGCATTAA
Source organism: Orycteropus afer afer (assembly GCF_000298275.1). Lineage (NCBI taxonomy): Eukaryota > Metazoa > Chordata > Mammalia > Tubulidentata > Orycteropodidae > Orycteropus > Orycteropus afer. The sequence goes on along the minus strand of NW_006922069.1, from coordinate 1,138,302 downwards.
AGTTGACTAGTGCTTGAGGAGAGGTTTCAGAGAGAACTGACCCTTGAATGATGACCACTTGTTCATCAGGCACTAGATCCTGACACTAGACAGGATGGTGCAGGAGCAGAGTGGCCCAGAGCACACTCAGAGGCTGCCTCAGGGCAGTTTCAAGAGGATAACAGATTTTGAACACTCATGTCCTTGTTTTCTCACTTTCGGTCCTCTGACCCACCTGCCAGCAGCCTCTCCTATTCCATATATCCAGCCAAAGACCTGGGGCAGGGGCAAGTGACTAAATCACAGTGTTAGGTTTGCAGATACAGAGGTTAGAGTAGTTTTAGACCTGTGTTAACATCAGCTGGTGTGATATTTTGAGGGAAAACATCTCACTGCTTTTAATTAATTTGGGATATTTTGCTGGTTATAAAAACAGTCTTCTGACTTTGCTGCACTTTTTGATCTTCCTAGGGTTTTAAATCCTAAACCTAGATTTGAGAGAGGTATGCTTTCAAGATGGGTATAAATTGAAAAATGGAAAAAGTGATACTCAGAAATCAGTCAAATGTAGAAACAAGCATTCTCATACATTATAAATGGGAATGCAAATTGGATAAATGCCTTTGGAGGACAATTTGTCAATTTTTTGTAAATACATATGTTCTCTTTGACAAGGCAATTCCATATCAAGGAATTTTTGCTTTAGGCTTATATGTGCAAAAAAAAAAATTTATTGTGATTTGGGTGAAAGTTTACAGAGCAAATTCACTTTCCATACAGCAGCTCACATACATGTTGTCTCAAGACATTGACTACAATTTACCATAATGCAACAGCTCCCCTCCCACTTCCTCCCAATAATTAGCTCTTCCCTATGTCCATCCCTCCATGCACTCCTGCCTCCTGAGCTATGTCCCTGTGCATAAACACCCCTTCTTTCTCCCATGATTGTTCTCTCTAAAGAGTGTATCTACCTAATGTAAATGCTCACCTCATATGCCTGTCTTTTGTTTGGCTGGAAGAGCAGCCAGCGGCCATAGTCTCAGTGGTTCCATTAAGCACCATCAGACAAGCAAACCTGGTCCCTTTTTTTTTTTTATCCAACTGATTTTGAGTTTTGTTCCACATTGTTCTCCCTCTCTATCCAGGATCTCCTACATAGATTGCCCTCTGAGTGGTTGACAGTGGTAGCCAGGCACCATCTAGTTCTTCTGGTCTCATAGTCGTATAGGCTGAGGATCGCATGGTGTACCAGTCCCTTGGACTAATTGTTTCCATGAATCTTTGGGTTTCTTCGTTATTCTATGCTCTGGATGAGGAGAGGCGCATTGTTGCATCTAGATGGCTTCTTGAAAGCTTTTAAGATCCTAGTTGCTACTCGTGTGCAAAATTTTTGTGGTCTTCATAACTTTTTACACATAGGTATGAAAATATATGTACAGGTGTGTTATTATAACCTTCTTTGTAAAAGTATAATGGTGTAAATGTCTAATAAAATCCCAGTATGAAACTGGTTAAGTAAAACTTGATAGGTCTATGGAAGAAACCTTAAGCAGCCATTAATAAAAATAAGATGGGTCTATTTTTACCAACATGGAAGGATGTCCAAGATCTATAAGTGAAAAAAAAAACAAACAAACAATTTGCAGAACAGTATGATCTCATCTTTATTTGTATTTTTGGCTTTAAAATATACATGTTATTAAATGTATCTTAGAGAAATCTGGAAGCATATGTAACAAGCTGTTAACAGGGGTTATCTCTGGATGTGGGATTACCAGGGCCTTACACTTTCTGTCACAAAGTTCAATATGCTTGAACTGTTTTTACAGTGTATATGTGATAACTAGAAACATTAATAAGAAAAAAATACTTTAAACCTAAGATTATTGTTGTTATGTGCCCTTGAGTTGGACCCAACTCATAGCAACCCCTCCTTGGATTTCCAAGGCAGTATCACTACGGAAGTAGATTGCCCAACCTTCCTTCTGAGGAGTGCCTGGTGGGTTTGAACCGCCAGTCCTCTCTCTGTTTAGCAGTCAAGTGCCTTAGGCACTATGCTACCAGAGCCCCTAACCTAAGATTAGTAAAAACCCAAATGAAACTCACTACCATTGAGTTGATTCTGACTCATAGTGACCCCCATAGGGTTCCAAAGGCTATACATCTTTACAGAAGCAGACTGCCTCATCTTTCTCCCATGGAGCAACTGGTGGGTTTGAACCACCGATCTTTGGGTTAGCAGCCCCATCCCTTAATCACAGCACCACCAGCACTGCTTACAATTAGTAAGAGCTGTACAAATGATAAGAAATAAAATGTAATTTTAATGGTCTAGGAAGGAAGGTTGGGCAATCCTACTTCCGTAGTGATACTGCCTCGGAAACCCAAGGAGGGGTCGCTATGAGTCAGGGCTGACTTGACGGCACATAACAACAACAACAACAGCAGCAACAGGATGTTAAAAAAAAAAAAAAAAACCAACCACTATTAGCTTCCTTTTCTCCCCAACGGAAACAAATGTGAAGTGGGCAACAAAGGATTACAGCTAGCTTGACATAAGATTCAAGATTAAGAAATAGGATAGAAAAGGAGCCTGAAATTACTCTAGACATGTCTACAGTGGTAGAGTGTGGAAAACTAAATAAGGCTGCAAGGAAATTGTATTTCGGTAAAACATATAGAGCATTTACTGCCCTTTGCTGCGCTATTACAGTCTGGAATCAGCAACTGTTCCAGCACACAGTAAATCTGTATCACAGCAATAATAACAATATGTAATAATTTGTTGCTATTTTGTTAGTTGTGTTGAGTTCAGCTGTAACTCTTGGCAGCAGAACTTCAACAGAACAAAATGCTGCTTGGTCCTGTGTCATCTTTACAAACATCGGTATGCTCAAGTCCACTGTTGTAGCCACTATATTTTGAAAGCCTTCCAACCTCAGGGGCTCATCTTTTAACACTATATTGGACAATATTCTGTGTGACCTATAGGATTGTCATCAACTAATTTTAAAGTTAGATTTCCAGGTCTTTCTTCTTAGTCTGTCTTAGTTTGGGAGCTCCACTGAAACCTGTCCACCCACAAGTGACACTGCTGGTATTTGAAAAACAGTGGCATAGCTTTCAGCCTCATAGCAACACACAAACCAATACAGTATGACAAACTGACAGAGCAGTTGTGGAGATAATACTGCCACAGTGCTTATGAGGTAACAGGCACTGTTCTGAGTACTTTACATATATTTGCATTTAATCCTCACAGCTATCCTATGGGGCTGTATGGGGCTGTTGTTAGTTGCCATCAATTCGGCTCCAACTCATGGTGATCTTATGTATAACAGAACAAAATGTCACCTAGTCCAACACCATCCTCAAGATCATTGGTATGTTTGAGTCCATTATTACAGCTATTGTGTCAGTTGATCATATTGAGGGTTTCCCTCGTTTTTATTGGCCCTCCACATTGCCAAACATGATATTTCTAGTGATTGGTCTTTCCTGTTGGTGTGCTCAGAGCAAGCTAGCTAGAGTCTTGCCTTCCTCACTTCTAAGTAGCATTCTGGTTTTATTTCTTCTACGATTGATTTGTTCATTCTTCTAGTAGTAGGTGATATGTTCAATACTCTTCACCAACACCACAATTTGAATGCAGTAATTATGTTTCTGTCTTCCTTTTTGTACAGCTTTAGCATGTATATGAGGTGACTGAAAAGAGGGAGATACGGTTATTATTCCCATTTTATAGATGAGATTACTATAGGTCTAGAGAGATTATTTATCTAGAGGAAAATCTCACAGTAACAGATCTAGAATTTTAAATCAGGTAGCCTGGTTCCACGAGGTCCAAGCACTTAATCACAATACTGTCTAAAAAGTTCATGTAAGATCAAGGCCATTCTTATATGTGTATCTCCTTTTACAAAGTAATTCTAAGTTGATTTGCACTTGATTGAACAATGCCACTGGGCATGCTCTAAGGCACTCTAGTATTTGTTCAATGAATGAATAATTGACTTCATCACTAGAGAAATATTTGAGATCGTTCATTTTGCATTCTTCGATCACCTAGTAGAGTGCCTAAAATGTAAGCAACCAAGTTTCAATAATCTCTAAACATGTTCTTGAAAAGTTACACAGAGATCAAACTTTAGAAATTGATCCTAAATATACTGGTGTTGTTTATGAAAAGTATCATGATGCATTCCTCTGCAAAGTGGAAAAATAGTCCTGGGGGAAGGGACTAAACCTAGTATACATCTGCATAACCATACACAAATACATGTAGAATAATTTGCTTGAAAAATGACAATAATGCTGAAGAGATGCAGAGTTTTAAATAAGTTGAGCAACTCTCTCTGTTTTTGTTTCTTTTTATGTTGCTTGGTTTCACCTCTGAAATGGAGAAAATATGTATCTCAGGTTATTGTTAGAGCAAGGATTAAATGACAAAATATATCTAGAGTGCCTTGAACGTGGGTGCTGCTCGGCATTGTTACCTGCCATAAGTGTGTCCATGTATAGTAAGTGTGATCAAATCTGCTCATCTCTTTATTCTATTAATATAACCAAAATAATATGCAATATCTATAGCATTTCTATACTTTAAAAAGACAAGAACTTTATATACGTATGTATGTATGTAATGGGAGCTCTGGTGGCATAGTACCTAAGGCATTTGACTGCTAACCAGAAGGCTGGTGGTTCAAACCCACGAGCCACTCCTCGAAAGGAAGGTTGGGCAATCTACTTCCGTAGTGATACTGCCTCAGAAACCCAAGGAGGGGGTGCTATGAGTCGGATGCAACTTGACAGCAGTGGCTTATGTATGTAATGAGGCTCTGGTGGTACAGTGGTTAAGGTATTTGGCTGCTAGCCAAAAAGTCAGTGGTTCAAACCCTCCAGCTGCTCCATGGAAGAAAGATGAGGAATTCTGCTTCTGTAAATATTTACAGCCTTGGGAACCCAATGGGGGTCACTATGAGTCAGAATCAGCTGAATGGCAGTGAGTTTGGTTGGTATATATGTATATATATTTTGTTGTTGTAATCATTAGGTGCCATCGAGTCAGCTGTGATGCATAGTGACCCTATGTACAATGGAATGAAACACTGCCCAGTTATGTACCATCCTTACAAACCTCATTACCTGAGCCCATTGTTGCAACTACTGTGTCAATCCAATCGTTGAGGGTCTTCCCCTTTTTCATGGACCCTCCACCGTAGCTAGCATGACATCCTTCTCCAGGGAATGGTCCCTTCTCACAACATGACCAAAGTAGGTGAGATGAAGTCTGGCCATTCTTTCTTCAAAGCAGCATTCTGGCTGCACTTCTTCTAAGACAGATTTGTTCCTTCTTCTGGCAGTGCATGGTACTTTCTTCAGTATTCTTTGCCAACACCACAACTCAAAAGTATCAACTCTTCTTTGGTGTTCCTTAATCATTGTCCAGTTTTCACATGCATATGACACTATTGAAAATGCCATGGCTTGGGTTAGGCTCATCTTAGTCTTTAAAGAGACATCTTTGTTCTTTAGCATTTTTAAGAGGTCTTTTGTCATAGATTTGTCCAGTGCAATATGACACTTTGAAATTACACAGTAGGGGCTCAGCCTAAGCAAATGCAATGGCCTTCTCATCTCTTTTATTCCCCCTCTGCGCTACCTCCTACTTGCCTCTCCTCTCTATTCTTCAGATGTGTTCAAACAATTTTTTCTTGTTAGACTTACTTAAGCTCTCAACCTTGGAGTTGGAAAGCAATTCTAATTGCTCCAATTGTCTCTCTTCTTTGTAGCTGAGGAAATTGAAATGATGGAGAGACTGGACTAGAAATCTCCATGTTGAGGGAGGAAAAGCTAGGTGGAGAAAATGGAACCAGCTGGAGTGTATGGGGTAACTCTCCATGAGTACTGATGTAACATGAAGTTCAAAGAGGAAGGGAAATTGCCAGACTACTGTAGTTAGAAATAATATGGCGAAACTGAAATCTAAGGGTATGTGTCAGCCACAGTAGAAGAAAAATGTGGACCTATTTTTTCTAAAATGGATTCGCAGAGTGGTAAAATTAGAATTGTTTATGGGGTTGCCATAAGCTAGAGTTGACTAGATAGCAATGTTTGTTGTTGTTTGTTTCATCTAGGTAATTATATGCTTCTTAATTTGTAGCCCTGTACTATAATCCTTTCACTGGAGAAATTAAAGAAAGAAAGCAGAAGTAAATACCAAATTCAACCACCTGCGGATGGATCTATATCCATATACTGTGCCTCTCTGCCTGACACCACTGTGGATGAAATAAATCTGTGCCCCTATCTAAATTAAAGGAGCTCTGGTGGCATAGTACCTAAGGCATTTGACTGGTAACCAGAGGCTGGCGGTTCAAACTCACCAGCCACGCCTTGGAAGTAAGGCTGCCGTGGTGATGATACTGCCTCAGAAACCCAAGGAGGGGTCGCTATGAGTCGAAATTGACTCGACAGCAGTAAGTTTGGTTTGGTTTTGGTATCTAAATTAGACTTCCCTTCATTTTGGACTTAATCTCATCTAATTTCAAATGATAATTCCAGCAATTGTTACCTCTCTTCTACATTGTTAACTTTCCCTTCTCTACTGAATTATTGTCATCACCACTCTTTAAACTGCTATTATCTCTCCCATCTTAAGGAATAACATTTCTCTTGGTCCTGATTTCTCCACCAGCCATCATCCCATTTCTCATTTCTCCTTTCATCAAAACTTCTCAAAAGGGTTGTCTATATTCATTGTCTCTAATTCCTTTCTTCCTGTTTTCTCTTAAACTCACTCTAATCAGGTTTATCCCAGCGTGTCACTGAAACTGATCTTGCCAAGGAAACTGATGACTTCCATATTGCTAAACACAGGGATCAATTCTTGGTCCTTAACTTACCTTAAAGCTACATTTGTCACCATTGAGTACTTTTTTTTTTTTTTTAATTATGATTTGGGTGAAAGTTTACAGAGCAAATTCACTTTCCATACAGCAGTTAACATACACTTTGTCTCGTGACATTGACTACGATTTACCCCAATGCAACAGCTCCCCTCCCACTTCCTCCTGATAGTTACCTCTTCCCTGTGTCCATCCCTCCATGCACTCCTGCCTGCTGAGCTGTCTCCCGGTGCATAAACACCCCTTCTTTCTCCCATGATTGTTCTCTCCAAGGAGGGTATCTACCTCGGATAAATGTTCAACTCCTATGTCTGTCTTTTGTTTGGCTGGAAGCCAGAGGTGTGGGTTCAATTCTAGACCTGAAGGGCAGTGAGGATCCATAGTCTCAGTGGTTCCATGAGGCTGTCTCCAACCAACAAACCTGGTCCCATTTTTTTTTTTTTGATGATTTTGAGTTTCGTTCCACATTGTTCTCCCTCTCTATCCAGAATCTCCTACATAGATCCCCCTCTGATGGTTGAAGTGGTAGCTGGGCACCATCTAGTTCTTCTGGTCTCAGTAGTCATATAGACTGAGAGTTGCATGGTGTACCAGTAGCTTGGACTAGTTGTTTCCATGATTTTTTGGTTTTCTTCATTCTTTTTTGCTTTGGATGAGACCATTGAGTATTCTTGACTCTTTGTCTTTTCTTCCCTTACATGACACCACACTCACCCCCTCAGGAAGCTCATCCAGTCACATAGTTTTGAGATACCCCTCTAGCCAACAACACCAAATTTATATTTCTAGCACAGTCATCTCTTCTGAGTTCCAATCTGTGTTTCTAACTGCCTATTTGGTATTTCCACTCAGATAATTAACTGTTGGGAGCTCTAGTGGTGCAGTGCCTAGGGTATTTGACTGCTAACCAGTAAGGTCGGCGGTTCAAACCCCCCAGCCACTCCTTGGAAGGAAGACTGAGCAATCTACTTCCTTAATGAGACCGCCTCAGAAACCCAAGGAGGGGTCACTATGAGTCAGATCCGACTCAACAGCAGTGAGTTTGGTTTTGGTAGTTAATTGTTGTTGTTTTTAGTTGCTGTTGAGTTGATTCTGACTCATGGAGACTCCATGTATGTCAGAGTAGAACTGTGCCTCGTAGAGTTTCTACAGCTGATACTTTTCTGAAGCAGATTGTCAGGTCTGTCTTCTGAAGTGCCACTAGGTTTGTTTGAACAGCCAACGTTTTGGCTAATAGTTGAGTACTTACATAAAATTTACCATGTTCAAAACCAAACTCAGGATTTCTCCCCACAATGCCTATACCTTCTGCACCTTTCTCCATCTCAGTAAGTAGCAACTCCAGCCTCCTAGTTCGTTGGGTGAAATATTCTGGAATAATTTTTGACTCTTTTTCTTTCACAATCCATATCCAAACCATCAGGAAATCCTGCTGGCTCTGCCTTGCTACTACCTTGCTACTCCCTTGCTACTACCTTGGGCTGATCCATCATCATCTCTCTCCTGGGTTAACTCATTAGCCCCTTCCCGAATCTATACTTGCTTGTTAACTCATCTATGCTTGCTAGTTTCCTATAAAGGAAAACAGTCTGAAGTGAGTTAACAAGGAAAGAAAGTTGCAAAATAATAGTTCCAGATTTTAAATCATATTCTTATTAAATAAAATATTTTTTAAAGTAAAACAATAGTGCAAAGAATAAGTTAAAGCAGACTAAATATTTGTTTTCCCCTAACATATTATTTACTTAAAGCTGTCATGTTGTGTGGTGAGATTGCTATGTATCCTATCTGGAAAAAATAAAATGTTAAAGTGAGAATGAGAAAGCACAGAGATGACATAAAACAGCAAGGGGGGATCTTAATTAGTTTGGCAATTGAAATTTGAAATGACAGAAAAATCCTTAGGAAAAAACACCATAAAAAGGAATTGGGCAATTCTTAAAAAAAAAAAAAAAAAATCCCCCAAAGCAAACTGATTTGTATGGTCAACTGAAAAGAGTAATTGTTGTTTCTAAATGATTAATTGAATGCTTAGAAGTCCATACAGAATTCACTGTGTTGGGATGTTTCTTAAAGCTCTTGCCTGTGGGAAGAAAAGATGAGCACAGCCAGAAACCTTAAATGTCAAGATGAGGCTGAGCAGTAGTTTAGCTGGAGAGAGGAATGTGGGGGATAGGAAGCCAGAAACCAGCCTGTGGGGTTTTCTTACTCATGGGTGAAAGTCTAGCATTCTGTGTTTTAAAGATTATTAAGTCTGAGCACTGTCTGCAACTTCATCTGCCAGTTCTTCAATGCAGTGGGACCTGGAAATATTCTGAAGATAAAGTTCAGACTGACAGATGTAGTCATACAACTAAAGTCAGCCTTGTCCTAATGTGAGTTGCTCCTCAGGCAATGCTGACTTATAGGAGGAGACAGCAGTCCTAGCTCCTGTTCCTGATAGTTCTCAAAAGCTCTGCCCTTATTCAGCTCAGACAGTGAGCCTGAGCCAAAAAGAAGCAAAGACCATGTGGTTAAAGCATCTGTACGTGAGCCTTGGTGATAGGTCCCTATCATTCCTGAGAGTCCATGACATCCTCTGAAGTTTATCTCCAGCATGCGGCTGGGTAGTTCCTCTTGTTACTTTCCTCACTAATGCTTGTCCTACCTCCTAAGATCTGTACTTTTCTCTCTTCCACAGGATGAGAGTTTTGTGAGTTAACTATATTCATCTCCCTTCTCTTTTTGTGTGATAACTGGGTGACAACCTATAGACTCAAAGCCTACAGATGTATTTTAACTGTACAGTGTTTTTTTTATTTTTTTTTACATTTTTTTAATTATTATTTTTTATTGTGATTTGGGTGAAAGTTTATAGAGCAAATTCACTTTCCATACAGCAGTTCACATACATTTTGTCTCACTACATTGACTACAATTTACCCCAATGCAACAGCTCCCCTCCCACTACCTCTTCCCTTGTGTCCATCCCTCCAGGCACTCCTGCCCCCTGAGCTGTCTCCCTGTGCATAAACAGCCCTTCTTTCTCCCGTGATTGTTCTCTCCAAGGAATGTATCTACTTCAGGTAAATGTTCAACTCATATGCCTATCTTTTGTTTGGCTGGAAGCCAGAAGTGTGGATTCAATTCCTGACCTGAAGGGCAGCTAGGGGCCATAGTCTCAGTGGTTGCACCAGGCTCTATCAGACCAGCAAACCTGGTCCCCCCCCCCCTTTTTTTATCCAAATGATTTTGAGTTTTGTTCCACATTGTTCTCCCTCTCTATCCAGGATCTCCTACATAGATCCCCCTCTGAGTGGTTGACAGTGGTAGCCGGGCACCATCTAGTTCTTCTGGTCTCATAGTCATGTATGCTGCAGATCACATGGTTAACTGCACAGTGTTTTTTTAAAAAATGTTTAAATTGGTGGCCAATAGATAATATTCAGGAAATTGCAACAAAAAAAATATCCAGATTTCCAGCCCCTTTTAACAACTTACACATCTGGCAAACTGTAAGTAATTCTTGTATAGTAGAATCTTGCTAGTGTTAAGTAGCTGAGCTCCTCTTTGAAATGGGTCTTGGCTCTGCAAGGAGTCCCCAGGTGATAAAAACTGTTAACATGCTTGGTTGCTAACCAAAAGTTTGGACATTTGAGTCCACTCAGAAGTAGGCCTTAGAAAGGCTTGACAATCTTCTTTAAAAATTTAGCCATTGAGTAAGGAAGAAGTCAAACTATCCCTACTTGCTGATGATATGACCCTATACCTAGAAAACCCAAGACACTCAGTAAAAAATTTACTGCAACTAATTGAGAGATTTAGCATCATGGCAGGATACAAGATCAACATCCAAAAATCTGTTGGATTCCTCTATACCAGCAAAGAGATTGCTGAAAAGGAAATAAGGAAATCAATACCATTTACGATGTTGTTATTGTTATGTGCTGTCGAGTCAGACCCGACTCCTAGCGACCCCTCCTTGGGTTTCCGAGGTGATATCACTACGGAAGTAGATTGCCCAACTTTCCTTCTGAGGAGTGGCTGGTGGGTTAGCAGTCAAGTGCCTTAGGCACTATGCTACCAGAGCTCCCACCATTTACGATAGCTACCAAAAAATAAAATACTTGGGAATAAATCTTACCAGGGACACAAAAGACCTATACAAAGAAAGCTATAAAAACAAAACTACTTCAAGAAACCATAAAAGATCTACATAAATGAAGAAAACATACCATGCTCGTGAATAGGAAGATTGAACATTGTGAAAATGTCAATTCTACCCAAAGCAATCTATACATTCGATGCAATCCCAATCCAGATCTCATCAACATTCTTTAAGGATATGGAAAAAACAATCACTAACTTTATATGGAAAGGAAAGAGACCTCGGATAAGCAAAGCACTATTGAAGAATGAAGTAGGAGGTCTCGAACTGCTGGATCTCAAAACCTCCTATACAGCCACAGTAGTCATAACTGCCTAGTATTGGTACAATGACAGACACATAGACCAATGGAACAGAATTGAGAACCCAAAAATAGAGCCACTGACCTATGGTCAGCTGATCTTTGAGAAAAGGCTGAAACTCATTAAATGGGGAAGAGAATGTTTGTTTAATAAATGGTGCCGGCAAAACTGGATATCCATTTGCAGAAAAATTAAACAAGATCTGTACCTAACACAATACACAAAACGAACTCCAGATGAATCAAACACTTAAATGTGAAACGTAAAACTACAAAGTTCCTCAAGGAAAAACTAGGGGCCCTAATACATGGCATAAATAGACTATCAAGCATAACCTAAAATGCACAAACAGCAGAAGAGAAAGTAGATGAATGGAACCTTCTAAATATAAAATTTTTATGTGCTTCCAAAGACTTCTTTAAAAGAGAGCCTATAGATTGGGAAAAAATGTTGCTTGTTATTTGGCAATGACATACCCGACAAGGAACATATCTCTAGAATTTATAGAAAACTCCAACACCTCGACAACAAAAAGACAACTAATCCAATTAAAAAATGGGCAGAAGACATGCATGCACACTTCACCAAAGAGGATATTCGTGTGGCCAACAAACATATGAAGAAATGCTCACAATTATTAGCCATCAGAGAGATGCAAATCAAAACAATGAGTTACCATCTTGCCCCAGCACTAGTAGCAAAGTTCAACAAGACAAAAAATAACAAATGCTGGCAAGAATGCAGAGAGATTGGGACTCTCATACACTGCTGGTGGGACTGTAAAATGGTACAACCACTGTGGAAAGTAGAATGGCAATTTCTTCAAAAGTTTGAATTAGAAATACCATTTGACCCAGCCATTCCATTACTAGGTATATACCCTAAAGAAGTGACAGCCAGGACAAGAACAGATATACGCATACCCATGTTCAACGCAGCACTATTTACAATAGCCAGAAGATGGAAACAACCTAGGCGTCCATCAACCAAAGAATGGATACCCAAAGTATGGTACATACACACAATGGAATACTATGCAACCCTAAAGAATAATGTAGAATCTGCAAAACACTGCATAATGTGGATGAACTTGGAGGATATTATGCTGAGCAAAATAAGTCAATCACAGAAGGACAAGTATTGTATTAGTCTGTTATTGTAAAAAGTCAAGGAACGTTTTATATATGGAAGGAAATTTTCTTTGTTGGTTACCAGGGGTGGGAGTAGAGGGGAGGGAACACTGCTAGATAGGTAGAGACAAGTATTGATTGGGGTGAAGGGAAGAGCAATGTACCAAATGTGAGTCATCAACACAGTGGCATTGAGGAAGAGGAAGACATGGAAAGGTACATGGGAGGTACAGACAACAAAGATGAACCCTTTTGCACATACAGTACTATGTTGTCAGTGAAGGCAAACATGGATATATTGGTGGATAGATGGGTGGACAGGCTGAACTATTAGGTATGTTTATACAGCAGGGAATGTGCCCAAGACCATGTATAGAGTCGGTAGACAAAATTTCTACAAGTGTATCGGTATGTTCTGTAAGAATTGCCAGGTATATAGTAGAGCTGACAAGGGACAAGGTTGTAGTTACTTCTTGGTCATGGCCAGCTACCCAGAGGGTAGTTGGACCTGTGGACTCAGGACCATAGCCCCAGGAGACATCAAGCTCAATTGGCATAACATACTAACACAAAACTTTGTTCCATATCCTACTTTGGTGAGTAGTGACTGGGATCTTGAAAGCTTGCAAGCTGCCATCTAGATGCAATGATGAGTCTCTCCTTGTCCAGAACAAAGAAAAATGAAGAAAACAAAAGATGCATGGAAACAATTAGTCCAAGTGACTGGTACACCATGCGATGCTCAGCTTATACAACTATGAGACCAGAAGAACTAGATGTTGCCTGGCTACCACTGTCAACCACTCAGAGGAGGATCTATGTAGGAGATCCTGGATAGAGTGGGAGAACAATGTGGAACAAAACTCAAAATCATTTGGAAAAAAAAAAAGGGGACCAGATTTGCTGGTCTGATGAGCCTGATGGAATCACTGAGACAGGTCTGAAATTGAACCCACTCCTGTGGCTTCCAACTAATTGAAAGACAGGTATATGAGGTGAACATTTATACTAGGTAGATACAGTCTTTGGAGAGAACAATCATGGGAGAAAGAAGGGCTGTTTATGCACAGGGAGACAGCTCGGGGGAGCAGGAGTACATGGAGAGATGGACACAGTGAAGAGGTAACTATGGGGAGGAAGTGGGAGGGGAGCTGTTGCATTTTGATAAATTGTAGTCAATGTCATGAGACAAAGTGTATGTGAACTGCTGTATGGAAAGTGAATTGGCTGTGTAAACTTTCATCCAAATCACAATAATAAAAAAAAAATTCAGCCATTGAAAACCCTATGGAGTACAGTAGTACTCTGACACACGTTGGGTCATTATGAGTCAAAATTGACTGGATGGTGACTTGTTACCTGTTTTCAGGCCTGGAGTTTACAAGAACCTCAGCTTCTCCCTGTCATCCTTGACACTGAGGCAGAGCTCATGTTGCCCTTTATCATTTTGTGTGAACTGTTGTTTTTCTATGACAATGAAATGTTTCTTTATATCCATGTCTTAATGTTTCCTGCATTGAACCCACATTAAAACTACATATCTAGCTACCCTCGGAATTGAACTTATGATCCACAATTTACATTATCTGGCTCTCCTCCCCTGTTTTCGACAAGGAAACATTTACATAGAATTCAAAGATAAGGTGGTGGAGTGTCTTGTGTAGAAGACAGTATTTAATCATTATCAGACTGAGGAGGCACTTCCAAGCAGGATTATAAATCGTAATAACTCTCACCAAAGGTATGTATTACTATTTCCACTTTTACAATTACAAAATCTGAGGCAGAGAGAAGGGTACTACCTATAGCCACCCAGCTAGTAAGCACTAAGCCCAGATTTTTTTTTTTTTTTAATTAGGATTTGGGTGAAGATTTACAGAATAAATTCACTTTTCATACAGCAGTTCACATATACTTTGTCTCATGTCGACCAAAATTTACAATGCAGCAGCTCCCCTCCCACTTCCTCCCCATAGTTACCTCCTCCCAGTGTCCGTCCCTTCATACTCTTCTGCACCCTGAGCTATCTCCCTGTGCCTAAGCAGCCCTTCCTTCTCCCATGATTGTTCTCTCCAGGGCGTGTGTCTACTTGAGGTGAATGTTTAACTCACATGCCTGTACTTTGTTTAAGCCCAGATTTTTTGAAGCCAAACCCAGTGGTCTTTATGCCACAGCATACCATCCTTGAAAGTTCATGTGCTACATTGAGAAATCTTCAGAATTTTCTTGGCTGTCAACTTAATACTTTATTTTATGCTTGCAACTGTACTAATGAGGAAGAATCAGGGAAAATCATCTTTGACTCATACCCTTCCAGCCCCCACATCTAAGCAGGTGAATGTTGTTGTTAGGTGCCCTTGAATCAGTTCCAACTCATAGTGACTTTGTATACAAGGGAATGAAACACTGCCGGGTCCTGCACCATCCTCACAATTGCTGCCACGCTTGAGCCCATTGTTGCAGCCACTGTGTCCTGTCACAGGAATGGTCCTGTCAAATTTTCCTGTTCTAAAATAACTATCCCAAATATTCCTCTCCATTCCCTGTACCACCATCCCAACCCCAAACTCATCAACTCACACTTGAATTAATGCTGTATGTTACCAGCTGAGGCTCTTATAATGCAGCCTGTGCCCCCTCAATTCACATCACAGGTCCTACAAAGTGAATGGTCTTGCAGTATAAGTTCATGGTCCTATTGCTTGTCTCAGAAGCTTATGGTGGTTTTCTAATGCATCAATTATAAACTCCTGAGTTGATGTTCAGGGTCCTTGTGGCAGCTGTGATATCACCCCAGTATCTGTTGTCTTCCTCTCCAGGAATATTATACTATGCTACTCCAGTGACTTTGCGCTTGGCCATTTAACTTGCTTTGGCCAATGAAATGTGAGTGAAATTAACAAATACCACTTTTCTGAGGAAAAGTTTTAAGAGTCATCTGAGTTCTTACCACCTCTCTTTTCTTTCTGTGTTCAGAATGGTAATGTGCCAGATAAGGGCTGCTCCTCGAGCCTAGATCCTGGAATGAAGAAACGTGGAATAGAATTGCAACCAACATGGGAGCATGTTGCAATCAACATAGGGCCATGCAGACTATAGGAGGGAGCAGCAGTCCCATATCATGTTCAAAGAACATAAACCAAAACCAAACTCACTGCCACTGAGTTGGAGCTGGCTCATAGTGGCCCCTCCTTGGGTTTCTGAGGTGGTATCAGCACGGAAGTGGATTGCCCAGTCTGCCTTCCAAGGAGTGGCTGGTGGGTTTGAACTGCCAGCTTTCTGGTCAAATGCCTTAGGCACTACACCACCAGAGCTCCTTCAAAAGACATAGAGCATAAGAAAGAAACATTACTTTGCTGTTGTCAGCCACTGAAAGTTCAGAGTTGATCACAGGTAACCCAGAAAAAGCTGACCTATAACCTCCATTTCCACAACTCCTCAGTATCAGCTCTTTGCCCCATGCTCAGTACAGGGTACACTATCCATAGCTTTTCTATTCCTCACTGAATTCAAGCCACTTCACTATACTGACCATTTTTCTTGTCATTGTTGTTGTTAGGTGTTGGTGAATTGATTCCGACTCATAGCAACTCAATGCATAACAGAACAAAACACTGCCTGGTCCTGTGCCATTTGCACAATCATTGTTGTTTGAGCCTATTGTTGCAGCCACTGTGTCAATCCATCCCCTTAAAGGTCTTTCTCTTTTCACTGACCCTCTACTTTACCAAGCATGATGTGCTTCTCCAGGAACTGGTCCCTCCTAACCATTTTGCTTGTTGTTGTTGTTATTATTTGTCGTTGAGTCAGACCCGACTCATAGCGACCCCTCCTTGGGTTTCCGAGGCGTTATCACTATGGAGGTAGGTTGCCCAACCTTCCTTCCAAGGAGTGGCTGGTGGGTTTGAACCGCCAGCCTTCTGGTTAGCAGTTAAGTGCCTTAGGCACAACGCTACCTGTATCAGCTTAATGCTGGAAGGTGTGCGTAAGTTAGATTGCCAACTCTACACAAATTGTCTAGACTATGACCAAAGGAAATCTGTTTGTACACAGAATAGGATTATATGATCTGACCCTTAATAGCAGTTTGTGCACTAATGAAACATAGTTGTAGTGTGCTGTCAAATCAATTCTGACTCATAGCATCACTATAGGACAGAGTCAATCTACCACATAGGGTTTCCTAGGCTATAAATCTTTATGGGAGCAGATGTCCAGGTGTTCACTCCTGCAGGGATCCAGGTGAGGAGAGGGAACCCAGGCCATGCCCCAAAGTGACAAGGCAGGAAAGTGGGGGAAAGGACAGAAAAGACCAAAGGGACTGGGTCAGAGCAAGGAGTCAGCTGCAGGGATCCAGGTAAGGGTGGTTGGAGAGGTTTCCAACAGTGAAGGGAGACAAACTTGTTTGTAGGTTTGTCCTACTGTGGTAACATGTGCTGTGAGTCTTAAGGCTGTGCCACTGGTGTTTCAAACCCAGTGGGGTGCACATGGTGCACAGGTATCAGCCTGGCTTGTAGACTGAGACAGACTAGGAAGAAGGAAGAGGCCATCCATAGACAGTGGAAAAGTTCAATATCTTCAGCCAAAACCAGGCCAAGAACTGATTGTGGAACAGACCATCAACTGCTCATATGCAAGTTCAACTTGAAGTTAAAGACAATTAAAACAAGTCCACAAGAGCCAAAATATGATCTTGAAT
>NW_006922069.1:1095671-1108097 GCF_000298275.1 Orycteropus afer afer | reverse complement strand
GCAAATTCTTCTGCTAGTTGGAGTTTAGTCCACTTCTATATCCTTCCCTTCAAGGCTCAGGGGTCTAAGATTATCTTCTGTGTCTGTGTTAATTGGTTTCACTTTTCTTTGTTGAAAAGACTAGTGCAGTCTTTCTGCCTAGTCCACCATCTTGCCAGAACTCTGCAGACCCAGTGTTTAAGACCTGCTTTTCTCATGATGCCTCTCACTTTTCATGATGTCTGGATAGGCAGTGGGGTAGTGTTCAGGGAAGACATATCAGAGCATTGTGATATCAGCAAACTAGTTAAACCCCAAGACTGTTGTCCTAAGCTTTAGAGCTATATTGCCTTGAGGAAGCAAGGGGAGATTCGGAAGTGGCCAAGGGCAAGTTAGTTTAGAAGCAGGGCAAACTGGATTGGGCATCAATTAAAAGCCAAGACAGCCATGAAGCTATAGACAGAAAGCAGAGTCATTATCCAAGACAGGATAAAAGAATGGTGAGAGCAAGATAGGAAGTGAATGAAGTTTAGTTGTTGAAACACCAAGTTTGTAAACACTGGACTTAAAGTAGAACCTTTTCTCTGTGGAGCTTAGAGGGTGGAAAAGGATGAGGCAGCTCCTCCTTCAAGGGTCTTCCATAACTACATACTTTGGTCTTTACTGAAAACCTGGGTCTGTGCCAGGGACAAGGATGAACACACTAGGCCAGTGGACCAAAGCCTGAGATTGTGCCAAGGAAGGCACATACTGGGTGTCAGTCTGAGCCAAGGCAGCCAGAAGAGAGAAGTCAACAACTAGCAAGTAGCAAAGAGGGTCAGGAGCATGCAATCCAAAGGCAAAAGCAGGAAGAGAGAGGTGTGGGGCTTGGGGGATAAAAAAGTCTGGGCTTTTCAGGGAACAGGCAAAATAGACCAAGGTGTGTGTACAAAGTAAGATGAAGAACAATCCAGAAAAAGGATTTGATGGCTATTTGCCTTTTAAATAGTGTTGTTGTTATGTGCCGTTGAGTCGCCCCCGACTCATAGCGACCCCTCCTTGGGTTTCTGAGGCACTATCACTACGGAAGTAGATTGCCCCATTTTCCTCCCGAGGAGTGGCTGGTGGGTTTGAATCACCAGCCTTCTTGTTAGCAGTCAAGTGCCTTAGGGACTATGCTACCAGAGTGTATTCTTGGAAAATAGCAGAAGTCATAGTGCCATGAGTTTGATGGCATCACCTCCCACTACTCTGAAAGATGCAGTCATATGTCATTTTGTGTTTTTTTCTGCTAGCTCATGCATGTCTGTTTTGATTCTCTCAACTAGGACCTAGGCTCCATCTTAAGTTTCTTCCCACTACTTTGCATAGTGATGAGCTGATTGTTATTAATTTATGAACTAATGCCTCACTTCAATCCTTTTTTTTTTTTTTTTTTTTATCCTCTGTAAAGGAGAAGTTCATGAAGCTTTTTTGACCAGAACTAAATGCTTAAATTAATATCAGTTTTGCGGAATTAAGCTGGTCTCTTTAGATGCCTGCCTGGTCAGGACTCCATGTTTGCCTAGCTGACCTTTCACAGGAACATGGTAATTAAGAAAGTGTTTTCTCCTGCTAGTCAAAGATTAAAGAAATACACTCTGTGGAAGAGAATCTTGACACAGCCATCTTTTTTATATAAAGGGGGCCTAAGAAATATTTCTTTATGAAAAGGATGTAATAAAAACAATTGTTTTCAAAGGATTTTGGAGACAGCCTTGTCTAAAGTTTCCTAGACAACCAAGAAGATTTTACTTAAGCAAAGAGTTTTTAAAGAAAGAGACTTAGTGTTAATTCTTATCGCCAGCTCCAGCTCCAAAGAATGTTTTACATTAACCAAGACATGTTTTAAAACCTGTTCTGGAAAGCATACATTGTAAGCATCCTGTGACTATAAGTATAAATCTTAATTGTAGCCACCTAAGCCTTTGTGGCAAAGGACCTCTGGTGGCATAGTGGTTAAAGCATTCAACTGCTAACCAAAATGTTGGTGATTCAAACCCACCAGCCACTTAGTAGGAGAAAGATGAGGCAGTCTGCTTCTGTAAAGATTTACAGCCTTGGAAACCATATGGGGCAGTTCTACTCTGTCCTATAGGGTCACTATGAGTCAGAATCAACACAATGGCCGTGAGGTGGGAAGCATTTGTGTCCAATGAGAACTTTTCCCCATATCTATAACCTTCCCTTTTGTGACCTCCACCCCAAATCAATCATTTATTGTGATCTCCTTGTTTCTTGCCCTATATCTATCTCTGTTTGGAACTCACTCTCTGAAATTGCTATTTTTTCACTTACGTGGGCTGGTAGTTACCTATTTGAATGTCTCCCTAATGCTGAATAAAACCTCTCAATAGTTTTTCTTCCATGACACCTCTTTGCCATTGCTATACATGTATGCATTCAATAAACCTTTATTATTTTATATATTATAAATAATAATAATATCAATTAAGTATAACAATGCCAGATATTGTGCTAGATGCTAGGACACAAATATCAATAAAGCATACTCTTCATCCTTGAAGAGCTCACAGTCTGGTGGGGAGAGACAGACATGCAAATATTAAGATTATACTCTGCCTGGGTGCATCAAGGGAGACTTCATAGAAGAGATGATATTTTTGTTGGGTCCTAAAAGATGAATAAGTGTTTACCCAATGAACAAGACAGGGAAGGTCCTATAAGCAGAAGGAACAGCTACAGAGCTTGGTTCCCCCACTGTACCTTGTAGCTATGGAACAGAGATAAGACCTCTTTTAGACCTAAACCCAATGAGCCCTTGAATAGGATTACTCAATTCCTGTTTACACTGTCATAAAGCAAAAGGCTTGGCTGTATTCTTTTGCCCAGCCAGCAAACTTGTAAGTAAAGACTTCAGCAAATTGCTTTTTTGATGGGAGTTTGTTGACTTTTTAATCTCTCATCAAGAGTTTAAACACAAGATTCTTTGCGTTTTCATTATGCACTAGATTTGAGTAGCAACTCAGAAAACGACTCTTCTCATCCTGTCCTTTTGATCAATTAATTGAAGTTGTATACTTCATGAATAAATACTTCAACTCATTTTGATCATAATTTCTTTTTCACAGTAAAAAATTTAAAGATGTTTCCTACCTAAAAATTTCTCCTTTACCACATGAACTACAGATTCTACTAGCTTGAGACAGAGGAGCCGGATGGTGCCCCACTCTGATTGAGGTCACAATATTGAGCTCCTGGGCAGAGTCGGTGGGGGCGGGGGGAATGTAGAACAAGATTCAAAATAAGAAAAAAGACCAGGTTACTGGTCTAATAAAGACTGGTGGAATCCCAGAAACTGTGGCCCTTAGATACTCTTCAAACTTGGAGCAGAACACACTCCCTTTTCAACCAAGTAATGTTGTTGTTATGTGCCCTCGAGTAGGACCCGACTCATAGCAACCCCTCCTTGGGTTTTCAAGGCAGTATCACTATGGAAGTAGATTGCCCAACCTTCCTTCCAAGGAGTGGCTGGTGGGTTTGAACTGCCAGCCTTCTGGTTAGCAGTCAAGTGCCTTAGGCACTTTGCTACCAGAGCTCCCTCAACCAAGTAATAGATGAGCCAATAGGGTGAACAATGACACCCGTGGGGAACATGCTACTCAGAACCACCAGCCATATGAGACCAGGAGGGCAGCATTTGCCCAAGAGCAAAGTTCAGAGAGCAAGAAGGGGCAGGAGAGGAGGAGAAAGGAACTAGGGAGCCCAGGGAGGAAGTGGGTAGAGTGCTGTTACCTTGAGGTAATTCCAACCAAGGTCTCCAAACAAAATGTGGATAAATTGTTGAAAGTGAAACCTTATCTAAAGTGCTCTTTAAAAAAAAAAGAAAAACTCACTGCTGTAGAGTCGTCCGACTCATAGCAACCCCTCCTTGGGTTTCTCAGGCAGTATCACTATAGAAATAGATTGCCCAACCTTCCTTCCAAGGAGTGGCTGGTGGGTTGAACCGTCAGCCTTCTGGTTAACAGTCAAATGCCTCAGCACTACGCTACCAGAGCTCCTACATGCTTTAACGTCAAGTCTAATATGCCCTGTCAACTTTCACCCAAATCATAATAAAATGTTCAAAAACATTTCTTCTTTATCTTTTAGCATTCTAAAAATTTTTATTTTAGCCAAGACAGTCCAACAGCAGTTTATACTGCTGTGAGCAAGCATTTTATCTTCTCAGTTATTGTGGGATGCTTGAAATAACATAGATTCTTAAGAAAAATTCTAAAAGATGGTGCATTATAACCTGAACACAGTTGAAAAAACAGTGGTTTATTTATGCAAGAAGGAAGGTTTTTCCTCTGAGGAAGTCTAAGAATCTCCTTCTCTTAGTCCTAGACTGTAGACACCAGTGGCAGTTATAAAGACTGTATTTGCCGTGCCTGAAACTGCTGGCAGAAACTATGAGCTAGAGAGTAGTTACTGCCAGTCCATTAGGTAAAGGCATGGCTAAGTTCCAACCAAGAACATGAGTGCCATGCTTAGGAATATAATCAGCAGGTTTGGAACAGTGGCATGGGTGGATACCAGCACCAAGAAGACTGAGGCTTTAACTTGGATGCCTGGAAAAGCCTCCAAGATACTGTAGCTTAAAAGTCCAGAGAACAAACGATCATGCCCTGCTGCCTTTACAGTGCTGGGGGTGGTGTTGTAATTTGTGACTTGGACCTCCGGCCATGTGGAACAGCCGAGAACCTTTTCCTGGAATCAACTTTGACCCCAGGAGACTCTTGAGTTTGGGTGGAGGCATAGCTAGGTTGTTTATTTTCAAAGTTTCTTATCCTGGCGAGGGCACTTAACACTTGAGCTCCTTTTTGATCTGGTTGATTGTTCTGTGGATATTTTGTCTTTCTTTTTTTAGTTTTATACAATAATGAACACAAATCTTAATTCTCACTCTCTTTCTCCCATTTGGTTCATATCCATCAGACTGTTAGATGATCAGAAGCAAAGCTGATGAATCTGCAAGTGTGAGGTACTGAACATAGCTTTCTGCAGCCAGGACTACCAGCATGTCAAGGGGACTTTTCTCTCCTTCCTACCCCCACCCTTTCCTCTGAAATCCTCAGGGTTTTTTCCTCAACCTCTCACCTAAATCTTTGCCTTCTTTTAAATGCATGATGAACCCCAGTGTGCCATGTTTGTGATATTGTGCGGAGGCTGCTGTCCAAAAATAAACTATTGTGTTGAAGAGAGGAAAAGCTGGCATTAAGAGGCGTGCCAGCCAGCAATGGCATTCAGTAGCACTTACTGGCTAATGTCTGCAAATTTTCTTTTGCTACAAAAAGCTAAATGGGGCTCATTAAGCTGCTCTGGGGTAATTTTTTAAAAGAAAAGACAAGTTAAAAATAACCTAAGCATAAATCTTAGAGGCAATGAAAGCGTTGGTTGTTAGGAAGAACTGCGGATGGGGTTGGAGGAGATGTTACACTTGTAAGTCCACAGCCCTGCACGATCAGCAGAACTCCAACAGGAGGGAAGGACCCAGGTCTATGAGAGAGGCCTTGGGGGCAGAGTACTGTTTTCAAGGATGGACTCTATCTTCCTTGTGGTTCTCTAGAGAATAGAACAGAGAGAAATTTACTTAAAGGGATTGGCACAGACAATTGTGGGTGGGGGCAAGTCCAAAAATCCATGGGTCAAGTGACAGGCTGGAGACTGCTGCTGGCTCACAGGATAGTGGGGGACTGACAAGTCTAAAATCCTTAGGTCAGGCAGCAGGCTGGACACTTCTGCAGGCTTGTCTCCCAAGATGTGTAGGTCAAACAATGGGTGGAGTGTGGAGTGGAGAGAGAGTTCTGCCCAAAGATCTATTTAGTCTAGAGACAGACCTAAGGAAGTTCCCTTTTGAATCAACTGATCAATTGATCATATTGCATCATGGAAGATGATTACATTAGATTAGATTACATTATAGAACATTAAATAGTCTAGTATTTGGTCAGAGCACTGGGAACCATAGCCTAGTCAAGTTGACACATAAAGTTAACCTTCACAGACTCACCATCAGATTCAATTCAAATGTGTTTTATCAAACGCCTACTAACATACAAGACACCAAATAGTAATAATATATGTTCTTGATGCATGTCTGCTTAGGATGTCAGAAACCTGGTACAATTTCAAGAGATAGTTGGGACTGGGAACTTTGAAGGATAATCCCTTTGTGAGGCACCAGCCCCTTTAAAGGAGATAGCTGTCCTGACACATCAAGGGATGATAAGATCTTCTCTGTGTGCTGACAGGAAAGAAAAGAAAAGATAAACAGGTACTCAGTGAGTGACTGTACCAGGATTTTTACTCCTTGGTTCCTCTCCAATGATTTTCTGTGCTGAAAACGAAACTGAAAAGGAGGGTTCTGACTGCAGCAGCTTATATTCTGACTCCTCCTGCCCAGGTTTTCATGCTGTTAAGAGGAAAGTCAAGGAGAACCTTGGAGATGAAAATTAGTCATCAATGAGCACTCTGTAGCTTGAGAGCTTTAATGAGGGCTGAAATGCCAGCTGGAGAGGTGCTGCTTTGTGGATTAACTGTATCTTTGTGGATCTCTGGTTTTCTGAACAACAGAGGGCTGAACCAGCTGCTCATCTGACAACCTCAGGTCACAGTGGTGCATACCAGCTCCCAAGGGTCTTACTTGATTGTGCCAATGTTATTTTAATTCATAAGTATGTGAAACTTTCCTGCAGAGGGATAAGAAGGGAAGAGTGTGGGTGGGAAAAAGCCACTCATTCTGTGGGAGGGAGGGAAGGGCTCTACCCTCTCCCAAGGTTGAAACCCAAAGCCAAACTCATTGTCATCAACTTGATCTTGACTCATGGTGCCCATGTGTGTCAGAGTAGAACTGTGTACTGGGTTTTCAATGGCAGTGATTTTTGAAAACAGAGGTGCTTCTGGGTGGATTTGAACCACCAATCTTCCCTTTCTATCACCTCAGAAGAAAGGCCTGATGATCTGCTTTCAGAAGAAAAAATTAGCAATTGAAAATCCTGTGGAGCACAGTTCTATGCTGACACACATAGGGTTACCATAAGTCAGAATTGACTAGACATCAACTTCAAAGGTTACATCTTTACTAATCCCCTCTTTGGGCAAGTTACACCTGGAACATATGAGGTTACCTTAAAAGATCTTGAAAATGTTGTCCAGTACTTTTGGAGCTCAAGCTCTATCTTCTGCCCTATCTGCCTGAGAGAAATGCAGAGATGGCATGCACATGGTGGGTAAGGCTGAGACAAATATTAAAGCATCAACATCCACTTGGGAGAGATGTGGTTGGGAGATGCCTCCACCAGGTTGGCTGCCTAACTGAGTTCCCACAATGCCTTTGTAGCCCAATGACACTATAGTTCCACTGGAACAGAGGTTCTGGGTATGATGGCTCTTGAGTTTAGGGAAGCAGATTGCAAGAGGAGTCTCAGCACCACTGATAGCTTCTTTCCTGTCTCTGACTGTGCCTTGGGCTCAGCAATCCAGCCTTTCTTCCCATCTGCTGAACTGTCCTCTAGTATCTAACCTCAACAACAGTAATTCTGTGGGCAAGACTTCTTGAGTACAGTGAAAATATTAGAAACCAATTATTGAGGGCTTATTATCTGCCAGGCGCTATGCAAGGCTTTTATACACAATCCCACATTTGTTCATCACCCCACCCTAGGTTCAAATTCTAGCTATGCCATTTGTTAGCTGAGTCACCTTAGGGAAGTTACTCTACCACTCTGAGCTAATTTCCTCAGTAGTAAAATGTGGATAATAAAGACATTTATATTAAATAGCTGAGAGG
Organism: Orycteropus afer afer; assembly: GCF_000298275.1. Classification (NCBI taxonomy): domain Eukaryota; kingdom Metazoa; phylum Chordata; class Mammalia; order Tubulidentata; family Orycteropodidae; genus Orycteropus; species Orycteropus afer. The sequence goes on along the minus strand of NW_006922069.1, from coordinate 1,100,305 downwards.
ATTAAACAAGATAATGCATGCAAAGTGTTTAGAAGAGTGCTTGGCACAGCACTCAATAATATTACCATGTCAATATTGTAGGAGCTCTGGTAGCATAGTGCCTAAGGCACTTGACTGCTAACCAGAAGGCTGGCGATTCAAACCCAGCAGCCACTTCCCGGAAGGAAGGTTGGGCAATCCACTTCCGTAGTGATACTGCCTCGGCAACTCAAGGAGGGGTCGCTATGAGTCAGGGCCGACTTGAGGGCACATAACAACAATAGTAACAACATGTGAACATTGTTACTATTATTAAACTTGTTAATATTATTATTTTTATTGTGATTTGGTTGAAAGTTTACAGAGCAAATTCATTTTCAATTCAACAGTTCATACACATTGTATTTCATGACATTGACTGCAATCCCTACAATGTAACAGCTCTCTTCTCACTTCCTCTCTATAGTTACCTTTTCTCTGTGTTCTTCTTTTCTATGCATTCCTGCCTTCTGAGTTTTCTCCCTGTGAAAATGCTGCCCTTCTGATCTTCCATGATTGTTCTAAGGAGTGTACCTACCTGGTGTAATTGTTCACCTCATAGGCCTGTCTATTGTTTGGCTGGAAGTTAAGCCCTGGGAGTGACTTCAGTCCCAGGCTGGAAGGGTCACTAGGGTCATAGTCTCAAGGATTTCACCAGTCTCTATCAGACCAGTAAGCCTGGTCTTTTATTTTTATGACTTTGAGTTTTGTTCCACATTTTTCTCCCACTCTATCCAGGATCTTTAATTTTGATCCCTTTCCAAGTGGTTGACAGTGATAGCCGGGCATTATCTAGCTCTTCGTGGCTGAGGTTCCCATGGTCCACCAGTCCCTTGGACTAATTATCTCCATGTGTCTTTGATTTTCTTTGGCTATTGATGAAGAGAGACCAATTGTTGCATCTAGATGGCTGCTCCAAATCTGCTCACCAAAGTAGGATGTACAACTGTGCTTTTGTGTAGTTTGTTACGCCAACTGAGCTTGATGTCCCCCATAACCATGGTCTCAAGACCGTGGGCCCAACAACTCGCTCCCTCAAGGCATTTGGCTATGGCTAAGAAGTTATCATAACTTTGCCCCTGTTAGCTCTATTATATATGTGAACTTTCTTATAGCACATATAAATAGTATATAGAAATATTACCTGCCAAACCTATATATTATCATGGATGTATTTCCTTTTTCCTACTCATACCTGATCATTTTGCCTGTCTGCCTATGTATCCACCTGTAGATTAATGTTTGTTATTACTGATAATTCAGGATTGTGTAGGTGAACGTATTTACCTTTGTTTTCTGTGCTCTTGTGCACCTATGTTTCTTTTTGGATAGTAATATTGTGCTTGTCACTCCTTTTGTATATTGCCCTTCCTTTCACTCAAATTTATATGTATCTCTTACGTAGCTAGCAAATTTTCCTTCTCTCTCCTCCCTGCCCATTCCTGGTAACCAACAAAGAAAGTTTCCTTCCACGTGTAAACCTTTTCTTGATTTTTTACAGTGGTGCACTTATACAATACTTGTCCTTCTATGATTACTTATTTTACTCAGCATAATGTTCACAAGTTCATCCACACTGTGAGGTGTTTCCCAGATTCTTTGGTGTTGTAATTGTGTTCCATTGGGTATATGTACCATAGTTTGGTTATCCATTCATCTGCTGATGGACACTTAGATTGTTTCCATCTCTTTGCTATTGTGAATAGTGCTGTAATGAACATGGGTGTTCATGTATCTATTCACATCCTGGCTCTCACTTTTTTAGGTTATATACCCAGTAGTAGTATTTCTGGATCAAATGGTATTTCTATTTCCAAATTTTTAAGGAAGCCACATACTGTTTCCACAGTGATTGTAGACCTATTATTATTTTTATTATTATTAGACCAGTTTTGCACATACAGCTGAGGCTATTGGTGGCATAACTAGAGGAGGTAGCTCTAATATGTCAACTTAGGTTCATGGGACTTTAAAGTCTGGCTTTTTTTTGCATTTCCATTATGCATCATTACTTCTTAAGATTTGTCTTACATTCCAGAAAACCAAACTCACTGCTGTCAAATCTATTTGGCTCATAGCAACCCCTTGGGTTTCTGGGGAGGTATCACTACAGATGTAGATTGTCCAACCTTCCTTCCGAGGAGTGGGTGGTGAGTTTGAACTGCCAGGCTTGTGGTTAGCAGTCAAATGCCTTAGGCACTATGCCACATTAGATAGCAATTATAAGACTCAGAGTAATCTGAACTCTCCTATTAACAGTTAAACACGCCAGCACACATATCACAAAATGGTTTCACTTTATTTATTTTTTCTACAAGTCCTTCCTTCAAATGCAAATTTCCTAACTCAGAATGTTCTGGGTGAGGCTCAAATTTTCTACCTAAGCCCCTAATACTCTTCACACAGGGCTTGAAACAAAAGCCTGTGTTTCTTCTGGGCAAAATCTATTTCCCCTTTTAACACACGCTTTCTGTTATCCATACCCAATGTTCATTTCTAACACACAACTAAGTAAGAGAACATTCAATATCTATAGTGCATTCAGATAAACACATAAGCCCTTTAAAACATTCTAGTTTCCTCTCATCACCTTGATTATCTTCTCATTTTGTGTGTATGGCCTTGGCTGGGTGTAACCAAAAACCCTAGCCTCTGGATCAATTATCTCCTTTAATAGGGCCTGGCTCTTGTCTCAGGCCGTTCTCCCTTCAACTGCAGCAAAATATCTCATATTCCTTTCCACCATGACAGGTAACAACAACCAAAGTAACCATTTAAGAATCAAAAATTTCATTTCCCAGGCCTCTTCCTTCTTTCTCTTATGGTCTCATGTTTCCACGAGTCTGGAGCCATCACAAAGAATCCTGCTCACAGCGCCACCTGCACAAAGGACTTGGAAGCAGCCTCTTCTGACATCTTCCAGTCTCATAAGGTGTTGTTGTTGTTGTTATGTGCCCTTGAGTCGGCCCGACCTACAACAACCCCTCCTTGGGTTTCCGAGGAGTGGCTGGTGGGTTTGAACTGCCAGCCTTCTGGTTAGCAGTCAAGTACCTTAGGTACTATGCTACCAGAGCTCCCATCTCATAAGGAGGAAACAGAATTACCATCAATAGCCCAAGGCTTATTCCTGTGAGGCCAACCATGCCTCCACCCTCCAGCCTTTTACTAATCTGACACCAACCGTCCCTCCCATAGTACTCACTACTTCTCTCTTGGGTTCAATAATTCCTTGTAATGGCCACACAGAACTCACAAACAATACTTGCAATTATGAGATTCATTAGGGAAGAACAGGTTACAATTTAGGTTCAGGAATGTGCTCACAATACAATTCTTCAATTAGGACAGTATCTCCTCTGCTGTGCCTTCAGACAATCCTCTTTGGCCCTTGGCCTCTTGGCCTGACTTCTGCCCTGCTTGGGCAAGTGTTATAAAGCTCTTTTAGCACTGCTGATAGGTATACCTAGGTATACCCCACTCAGCCAGCAAGCCTCCTGCCCAAGAGCACAGCTTTCTTGTTTGAGGGATGGAAAGCCTGAGGCTCTCTCTCGTGCCTATTGGTTCAACTGCCACTGTCTCTTTGCTGGGCATCTCTCTCTGCTGGACGTCTCTCTCTGCTGGACATCTCTCTCTGCCGGGCATCTCTGTCTGCTGGGTGTCTCTGTCAAGAAGGTCCAGCACAGGGATCTCGGGTCCAAGGACATGCTCCACTCCACCTCCAGCTTTTCTCTCTTGATGGTCGTGAGCTCTCAAATGGTTTCACTTTAAATATCATACCTTTAAGTTCAGGATTGTGTCTTACACATTTTTGCTTCCCCAGTGTCTAGAAAGGAGCTCTGGTGGTGTAGTGTCTAAGGCATTTGACTGCTAACCAGGAGGCTGGTTGTTCAAACCCATCAGCCACTCCTTGGAAGGAAGACTGGGCAATCTACTTACATAGTGATACCATGTTAGAAACCCAAGGAGGGGTCTCTGAGTGGGATCTGACTCGACAGCAGTGAGTTTGGTTTTTTTGGTTTAGTGTCTAGAATATTGCTTGTCACTTCGAAGGAATCCAATAAATATGTACTAAGTTGAACTGATCTAGACTGACAGAGACAATCAATTTGAGTAGTTACAAGGGCTTCACAACTCCTCTTGGCCATCTCCTTCGTGCCCCATTTTGACCCCAAAGGCCAGTGTCTCCACACTTCACATGCCTATTGTGAACTAAGGTACCTTTTAAAGTTTCTTCTGTTTTTTTCTCTTACTCATTTTCAGTTTTTTCATTCATTTTTTTCTACAAATAATCATTAATTGTCTACTGTGTTCCAGGCTCTGTTCTTGGTGATGAGATTCAATGATGAACAAGAAAACCAAAGTTCCTGCTTTCACAAAGAGTATATGTAGTAGGTGAGGTTGGAATAAAATCATTAAGGACATTCAGAAAGATGTGTGCCCTATGTGCCAGGTTCTGGTGGGAGAAGTAGAGGGTGCCGTGGGAACATGGCCCATAGGGGCACCTCAGCTGGACTCTGGAGATAATGGCACTTGGAGCAATCTAAACCAGGTCATGAAGAGGAGTGCAAACTACACAAATAAGAGATGAGAGAGAGAAATTACATTTTTTTTTTTTT
>NW_006922069.1:1090810-1094625 GCF_000298275.1 Orycteropus afer afer | reverse complement strand
CTTGGTGAAGTGTCTATTCATGTCTTCTGCCCATTTTTTAATTGGATTGTTTGTCTTTTTGTTATTGAGGTGTTGAAGTGTTCTATAAATTTTAGAGATAAGACCCTTGTCAGATATGTTAATACCAAATATTTTTTCCCAATCTGTAGGTTCTCTTTTGACTCTTTTGGAGAAGTTTTGGAGGCACATAAAAATTTAATTTTTAGGACGTCCCAATCATCTGGCTTCTCTTCTGCTGTTGGTGCATTTTGAATTATGCTTGGTAGTCTATTTATACCAAATATTAGGGCCCTTGAGAAATTACATTTTAGGCAAAAGGAAATGTTGGGAAACTACCAAAATAATAGAGCCAATGAGTATGAAGTGGGGGAATAGGAAAACAACAATAATAACTACAAAAAAAAACCCATTGCCTCCTAGTCAGTTCTGACTCATAGCAACCCTGTAACGCAGAGTAGAAGTATGTCATAGAGTTTCCAAGACTGTAATCTTTATGGAAGCAGACTGCCACCTCTTTCTCCCAGGGTTCAAACCACTAGCCTTTTGGCTGGCAGCTGAGTGACACCAAGGCTCCTTCTGCGGACTAGGAGGGGATAGAAAAATGAGATCTCTGCCCTCTAAGAACTACTACTCTTGAGAAACAAAATTTATAGAATTGAGACAACTTTAGGAAATGTCTAAACTAACAGGAACAAGTGGCAAATCATATCAGATGATATGATGTACGAGTATGAATTCATTCAGAAGAATGCAATGAGATCTTTTCAAAAGGAGGCTCACAGACTGCCAGCAAGAGAATCCCTTGGGGATGCATGTTAAATAAACATGGCCCTTATCCCACACCTCACTCAGAAATACAATTCTGGGTGAGGGCTGGGCATCTGTTAGTTGAACAAGCACCCTAGGTGGTTCTGTTGCCTATTAAGGTTTGAGAACTATTGTTAGCCAGTATTTATCGAGCACTTCCTCACACTCAACAAATCCCTATACACAAAATGAGAGAGGCCTGTCTGAGATCCAGAGGAAATGGCAACAGAGACCCTAGGGGGTGAGGGCAAGATGGCCTCAGAGGTGGAAGAAGAAAAATGAGAATATTTCTGGTAAGTGAGTTTAGCATAAAGTCCTTAAGGGAATCCAAGAAGATGTGTGTATGGGGCAGCAAAAAAATATGGGACTGCTTAGAGTAGAAGGGCAAGGATGTGAAATAAAGGTTTTGTTTTTTTAAAAAAGAAAATCTCCAAATGAAAGACAGGGGTTGCCAGGGAGTGGGTTCTGACTCATGGCCACCTTTTGGAAGCAAATCACCAGGCCTGTTTCTCAAAACTCCTCTGGGTGGATTTGAACCACCAACCTATAGGATTAATAGTCAAGGGCTTACCCATATGCACCACGCAAGGACTGTCAAGTGCTATTCAACAAGAAGAAGGCTTGTGCTATAAAAATGCTATTGGAAGGATGGTTAATAGTAAAATGCTTTTGCATTTATGACTTTGGGAGTGTGGCTTAATTTTACTGAATCTTGATTTCTTAATCTAGATAGTGGTTATAATAATATCTACTTTTCAGATTGATGATACAAAATGCAGCCATTGCTGTGGAGTTGGATCCGACCCATGCTGACCCCTTCTTGGGTTTCCGAGGGAGTATCACTATGGAAGTAGATTGTCCAACCTTCCTTCTGGGGAGTGGCTGGTGGGTTTGAACCGCCAGCCTTCTAGTTAGCAGTCAAGTGCCTTAGGCACTATGCTACCAGAACTCCCTCAGATTGATGATGATTAAATCATATGTATGTGTTATGGGTTGAATTGTGTGCCCCCAAAATATGTGTTGAGATCCAAAACCTCTTTACCTGTGGATGTAATCCCATTTGGGAATATGGTTATTTGTTATGCTCATGAGGTCATAACAGTGTAGGCACAGAAGCATGCAAGTACAGATAACAGAAGATAGATGGCAAGCCACATGAAGATCCAAGATTACATGAGGAACAGAAGCTGAAAAGAGACAAGGACCTTCCTCTAAAGCAAAGAGAAAGCTTTCCCCTAGAGCAATTGCTCTGAATTGGGACTTCTAGTTCCTAGCCTGTGAGAGCATACATTTCTGTTCATTAAATCCACCCACTTATAGTATTCCTGCTGTAATAGTCCTAAACTAAATGATATATGAGAAATCAATTCTATTCAGGATCAAAACCAAATCCAACCCACTGCCATCTAGTTGATTCTAACTCATAGCGACTCTGTAGGACAGAACAGAAATGCCGCATAGGGTTTATAAAGCTGTAAATCTTTACAGAAACAGATTGCCACATCTTTCTCCCACAAAGAAACTGGTGGGTTCAAATTCTCAGCCTTTCGGTTAGCATCTGAACACCTTAACCCCTGTACCACGAGGGCTCCTATTCTGGTTCAAGGTTATATTAAATCAATAACAAATATTAAAAGCAATCATACATACATACATGTACATAGACACAAATTTTCAGAACCTATCGTGTGGTTTGTGACAATTGGCCCCATAATAATGAGTATCTTTTTACTATTTATTTCCCTTCTATTTGTCTTCATAAGCAGGCCTCCAGCAACTATACTCTTCCTGGGAGTTTGCATAGTCTAGTCTTCTCATAGAGCTCCCTCTAGTGCTGGATCCTTTAATATCTTATTCAGTCTCCAAAATGCAAAGATGAAGTTTCTAATCTTACAAGAGACTATGCTTTGAAAGCGAATATATTATACATAATAAGAAAATCTTTAATAGGAGGCTAAACAATGACACCAAGAGCAAATTACTTTGCAAATTTACAGCCATAATTTCAATGACCAATGAACAAATTTTTTTTTTGTGGGGGAGGGTTTGATTATTTTGTTTTGTTTTGTTTTGTTTTGAGGGGGAGATGATCTTGCAGTGGAGCAACTCTAGCAAGCTAGCAGCTGGCCTGAGCCAGGTTCATAATTTTGCTAGCGTTTTTTAATTATTTATTTATTTTTCCGACCTATCTAGCAGTGTTCCCTTCCCTACCCTCCCACCCCTGGTAACCAACAAAGAAAATTTCCTTCCATATATAAACCTGAACAATTTTTTTGTCTTAAACAAAATCTCTTAAGTAAAGACTGTGGAGCTGAGGACAGAACACAACACACAAATATATCTTGGGGCTTGGACTCATGCTTTTAAAGCAATAGAAAACAGTTCTCTTCAAATGTTTCTCTTATTTATTCTAATTTCACTTACAGATTTTCTTCTTTTTGATAGAGTAGAAATATTCAACTGGGAATATAAGGAGTCTGATTTCTGGTGCCAGTGGATGACCTTGGTTAAGTAACTTTCCTTCTCTGGATCTTGTTAGTTGCTGAGACATTGGCCACTGCTCATGAGAACCCCATGCAACACAAAGTGAAATACTGCCTGGTCCTGTGCCATCCCCATGATTGGTTGCAAGATTGGACCTTATGATCCACAAGGTTTACATTGGCTGATTTTTTTTCTCTTTTTTAAAATTATTTTTTAAAAAATTGTTATTGTGATTTGGGTGAAAGTTTACAAAGCAAATTCACTTTCCATACAGCAGCTCACACAACACTTTGTCTCATGACATTGACTGCAATTTCCCACAATGTAACAGCTCCCCTCTCACCTCCTCCCCATAGTTACCTCTTCCCTGTGTCCTTCCTTCCCAAGTACTTCTGCATCCTCCCCAGCTGTCTCCCTGTGCATAAGCAGCCCTTCTATTGTCCCATGATTGACCTCTCCAAGGAATGTATCTACCTAATGTAAATGTTCGGGAGCTCTGGTAGCATAGTGGCTACGACACTTGC
>NW_006922069.1:1087018-1090710 GCF_000298275.1 Orycteropus afer afer | reverse complement strand
GCTGGCGGTTCAAACCCACCAGCCACTCCTCGGAAGGAAGGTTGGGCAATCCTACTTCCGTAGTGATACTGCCTCGGAAACCCAAGGAAGGGTCACTATGAGTCAGGGCCGACTCGACGGCACGTAGCAACAACAACAATGTAAATGTTCAGCTCATATGTCTGTCTTTTGTTTGGGAGTGGGTTCAATTCCAGACCTGAAGGGCAACTAGGGACCATAGTCTCAGGGATTCCATCAGACCAGCAAACCTGGTCCCCCCACTCCTTTTTTTTTATGATTTTGAGTTTTGTCCTACATTGTTCTCCCACTCTATCCAGGATCTCCTATATAGATTCCCCTCCAAGCGGTTGACGGGAGCTATGAGTCGGGGCCGACTCGACGACACATAACAACAACAACATAACAACCAAGCGGTTGACAGTGGTAGCCAGGCAACATCTAGTTCTTCTGGTCTCATAGTTGCATAGGTTGAGGATTGCATGGTATATCAGTCACTTGGACTAATTGTTTTCATGCATCTTTGGCTCTTTTCATTCTTTTTTGCTCTGGAGGAGGAGAGACTCATCGCTGCCTCTAGATGGCTGCTTGCAAGCTTTTAAGATCCAAGTCGCTACTTGCCAAAGTGGGATGTGGAATAATGTTTGTGTGTAGTATGTTATGCCAGTTGAGCTTGATGTCCCCTGCCACTATGGTCTGGAGCCCACAGATCCAACTACTCATTCTCTTTGGGTAGTTGGCTGTGGCCAAGAAGTGACTACAACCTTGATCCTTGTCAGTTCTACTATACACCTGGGAATTCTTACAGGACATAGCAATACACTTGTAGAAACATTGTCTGCCAACCCTATACATGGTCTTGGGCACACTCCCCCCTACACAGACATACTCAATAGTTCGCATTGGCTGATTTTTGAAACGCCTTTCTTCCTAGTCAGTCTTGGTCTGGAAGCTCCGGTGAGTCACAGCAATGTGTTTAAGCTTGCACTGGCAGAAGGATGGAGGATGCACGTGAGGTGCATCAGCTGCGAATCAAACTTGGGTCTCCCTCATGGAAACCCAATAAATCACAATAAATGGAGAAAAGATTGAGGTTGTCAAGGAATTCATATTGCTTGGTTCTACAATTGATGCCAATGGAAGCAGCAGTCAGGACATTAGACAACGTGTAGCATTGGGAAAGTCAACTGCGAAGGAACTGTTTCAAGTGCTGAGGAGCAAGGATATCTCCTTGAGGACTAAGGTGTGCCTGACACAAGCCATGATATTTCCAATCGCCTGGTATGCATGTGAGAGCTGGACAATGAATAAGGAAGACCAAAGAAGAGTTGATGCTTTTGAGTTGTGGTGCTGGAGAAGAATGCTGAAAGTACCGTGGACTGCTAAAAGAACTAACAGATCTGTCCTGGAGGAAGTGCAGCCAGAATGCTCCTTGGAAGCGAGAACGGCCAGACTTCGTCTCACCTATTTTGGTCATGTTGTAAGAAGGGACCATTACCTGGAGAAGGATGGCATGCTTGGTAGGGTGGAGGGTCGACGAAAGAGGGGGAGGCCTTCAAGGAGATGGATTGATACGGTGGCTGTGATGATGGGCTCAAGTATAGCAGGGATTGTGGGGCTGGCGTGGGATCGGGCAGTGTTTCATTCTGCTGTGCATGGGGTCACTATGAGTCGGAAACGACTCGACGGCACTTAACAACAACATGGAAACTGAGAATTCTGGATCTTAGTTTTTGCAAATGTAAAATGAGAGATGTAGACTCCATGATCATTGATGTCTTTTCCATCACATGTTTGTTGTCTAAAAGATTCAATTCACTAATAGAGAAGCAGCGCAGGGATGCTGTCACACAGGGATAGGAGTCACAAGCCCTTCATTCTGATCCCTATTTTAGGATTAGGAGCCCTGGTGGTGCAATAGGTAACTTCTCAGCTGCTAACTGAAAGGTTTGCTGTTCAAACCTACTAGCTGCTCAACTGGAGAAAAGGCCTGGTGATTTGCTTCTCTAAAGATTACAGCTTAGGAAACCCTACGAGATATCTCTATTCTGTCCCTATGAGTTGAAATTGACTTGATAGTACACAACAACATGCTGGTATTAACTTATTCTGAGACCTTGGCCAATCATTTCATCTGTCTGAGACTTAGTTTCCTCATCTGTAAAATGGAAAGTAGCTTGCTCTGCCTTATTCACAGAGTTATTATGAGACTCAAAAACATGGTGTTAGTAAAAATACTTTGTAAAGTATAAAGTGCTAGATAAAATGCAGGTTCTCCTGACTAGTAATCTCTTTAAAAAACAAAAACAAACCAAACTCACTGCCATGGAATTGGATCTGACTCATAGTGACCCCTCCTTGGGTTTCCGGGTGGTATCTTTACAGAAGTAGATTGCCCAATCTTCCTTCCAAGAAGTGGCTGGTGGTTTTGAACCACTAGCCTTCTGGTTATCAGTCAAATGTCTTAGGCACTATACCACCAGAGCTGCCCAATCTCTTTATAGTGCCTAATAATCTCTTTGTGAAATATGTGTGGCACTTAAGGGCTTTAAAGACAGAAGTATCTAGGTTAGTTGTTGTTATTGTTGTTTTAGGTGCTATGGAGTCAGCTCCAACTCATAGCAACCCTAAGTACAACAGAACAAAACACTTCCTGATCCTGTGCCAGCCTCACAGTTCTTGCTGTACCTGAGCCCATCATTGCAGCCACTAGCCCCTATTAAACCAAAACCAAACTCATTACCATTGAGCCATTCAGACTCATAGTTACCCTCATTGGGTTTCCAAGGCTGTCAATCTTTACAGAAGCAGATTGCTTCATCTTTCTTCCATGAAGTGGCTGGTGGATTCAAACCACTGACCTTTTGGTTATCAACCAAATGCCTTAACCACTACACTACCAGAGCTCCTTAGTAGCCTCTGTAATTCTAGTTATATCTAAGCCTCATTTTCTTTAACTATAAAGGAGAGGAATCAATGCTGTTGTGGGGATTAAATAAGAAATTGTGAAAGGGCTTCACGTAGTGCCTGGCATATAATAAGAGTTCAGTATGGGTTTGAGTTTTGAGTTCAATCAGAGGCACCTGGGAGGAAAGTCCTGGTAATTTACTTCTAAAAACTCAGCCATTGAAAACCCTGTGGACCACAGTTCCACTCTGACACACATGGAGTTAACAAGAGTTGGAGTCTCTTTGACTGATTTTTATTGCTTGATTCTAGTCAATTTCATTTTCGTGTTTAAAGAGTGGAGACAAGTGAAATGATTTTTCATAAGTAACCAAAACTTCATTCTTAGAACTGTTTTAGACCTGTTGTGTAGCATACATTTTGAATTGGGGATGTGTTAGTACAGAAATCACCAGAAGAGGTCAGACTATGTAAGAATGTCAGGTGAAGGTCCATGCTTGGTGTAGAGGCTTTTCTGGCAATGTGCTTGAATAACTAACTCAGGAATTCAATATCCTGTTTGATTTTACAAGGCCAACAGAAGCAGGATGGGCCGACTCGAGAGCACATAACAACAACAAACAACAACAACGTACTGATTAGAAATACCATTTGACCCAGCCATTCCATTACTAGGTATATACCCTAAAGAAGTGAAAGCCATGACAAGAACAGATATATGCACACCCATGTTCATCACAGCACTATTTACAGTAGCCAAAACATGGAAACAACCTAGATTTCCATCA
>NW_006922069.1:1073803-1084922 GCF_000298275.1 Orycteropus afer afer | reverse complement strand
AAAAAAAAAAAAAAAAAGAAATAGTTGAATTGGGGTATGTTCTGCTGTGAATATTTTCAACAACAATAACAAAAATAAAATGAATTATTAAAAAAAAAAAAAAAAAAGCTCTGGACCACCCAGATTTACTGGACGGGTTGAGACTAGAGAATTCCTTGAGACTATTGCCTTGAGATATACTTCAAACCTTAAACTGAAATTATCCCTTGAGGTCACCCTCGACCTAATTAATAGATTGAATCATAAAATAAAGAATATCACCTATGGGTAATGAGCTTCTTTGAAGAAAAAAAAAAACCCAGCAAAACTATAGGAAACCAAATGGCCTAAAATTACTCTAGAGTGAAGGTGAGAAGGTAAGGGAGCAGGGAAACTAGAGTACTGGAACTGTTACAACCAGAATGGAATGAATGAAAATAATGACATATTGTGGAAAATGTAACAAATAGCAATGAATGATTTGTGTAGAAATTATTAAATGGGAACCTAATATGCTGTGTAAGCTCTCACCTTAAACACAATAAAATATTTTAAAAAACAAAACAAAACAGAAAACCCAAAACTCCGGACCTCTAAATTCTCTGGACAATGAGTTGTCTATTCCACTGAACCACCTTGTTTATTGAAGGCACTAGCTCATTCACCATGCTATTGTTGTTGTTAGATGCCATTGAATCAGTTCTGACACATAGCAACCTTACGTACAACAGAAGAAAAAACACTGCCAGATCTTGTGCCAACCTCACAGTTGTTGCTATGTTTGAGCCTATTGTTGCAGCCACTGTGTCATTCCATCTCATTGAGGTTCTTTCTCTTTTTCTCTGACCTCTACTTTACCATGCCTGATGTCCTTCTCCAGGCACTTGTCCCTCCTGATAACATGTCCATAGTACATGAGATGAACTCTTGTCCTTCTGCTTCTAAGGAGCATTCTGGGTGTACTTCTTCCAAGACAGATTTGTTTGTTCTCCTGGCAGTCCATAGTATTTTCAATATTCTTCACCAATACCCCATAACTTAAATGCATCCATTTCTTTTGTTTTCCTTAATCATTGTTCAGCTTTTGTATGCATACAAGGCAATTGAAAATACCATGGCTTGGGACAGGTACACTCAAGTTCTCAAGTAGCATCTTTGCTTTTAAACATATTAAAGAGGTCTTTTGCAGCAGATTTGCCCAGTGCAATGCATTGTTTGATTTCTTGACTGCTGCTTTCATGGGTGTTATTACGGATCCAAGTAAAATGAAATCCCTGACAATTTCAATCTTTTCTCCATTCATCATGATGCTGCTTATTGGTCCAGCTGTGAGGGTTTTTGTTTTCTTTATGTTGAGGTGTAATCTCCACTGAAGGCTGTAGTCTTTTATATTCATCAGTGAATGCTTCTAGTCCTCTTTGCTTTCAGCAGGTAAGTTGTATTATCTGCATATTGCAGGTTGTTAATGAGACTTCCTCCAGTCCTGATGCTGCGTTCTTCATATAGTCAAGCTTCTCAGATTATTTACTCAGCATACAGATCGAATAAATATGGTGAAAGGATACAACTCTGACACATACCTTTCCTGATTTTAAGCCATGCACTATCTTCTTATTATGTTCAAATGACTGCCTCTTGTTCTATGTACAGGTTACTCATTAGCACAATGAAGTGTTCTGGAATTCTCATTCTTCTAAATGTTATTCATAGTTTTTTTTTTTTTTAATGATTTACAGAGTTGAATAAATTTGCATAGTCAGTAAAACACATGTAAACATATTTTTTATATTCTCTGCTTTCAGCCAAGATCCATCTGATGATATCAGTAATGTTATCCAGCATAGTGCCGTAAATTCTCCCCTATTAGAGGCAAAACACTGGGACTTGTGTCAAGACAGATGCTCCTTGTCACTGGATCCTTGATCCAAACTGTGGTAACTATGTTGTGTTCATGAAAAGTAAAGACATGCAGCACAACCAAAATAATAAAGAGCGTTTGAGCATATGTGGTTGAGGAAAGGCAAATCGGAATACAGGTAGGTACTGATGAATACATAGATGAGAACAGATAGAAGTATCGGTGAAAACCAAGTCAATGCTGTCAAGTCAATTCTGACTAAAAGTGACCCTTTAAGACACAGTAGAACTTCCCCATAGGATTTCCAACGCTGTAAATCTTTATGGAAGCAGATTGCCTCATCTATTTCCTGTGGAGTGGCTGGTGGGAACCAATAAAACTATTTCTGCTTACTCTCTCAGATTCGTTAGATATGCTTTCCTTCTCTTTTTCTTTTTGTGTGATGGGACATATTTGTTTCTAGCACTTATATAGTACAGATTGCTACATTTGAAATATTAGAGACAGTAAGCTGGCTCAAAAAGAGCTCTGGTGGTGCAGTAGTTAAAGTATATAGCTGCTAACCAAATGATCAGTAGTTCAAACTTCCCAGCCACTTAAGGGAGAAAGATGAGGCGCTCTGCTTCTGTAAAAACTTACAGCTTTGGAAGCCTTATGGGGGCAGTTCTACTATGTCCTAAAGGGTTGCTATGAGAAGTATCTATACTTAACTGCCATCTAGTTGATTCTGACTCATAGTGACCCACCCTGGGTTTCCGAGATGGTAAATCTTTATAGATGTAGATTGCCCCATCTTCCTTCCACAGAGCGTTTGCTGGGTTTGAATTGCCACCATTCTGGTTAGCAGTTAAATGCCTTAGGCACTGTGCCACCAGAGCTCCTTTGAAGTATTTATGTTGTTGTTGTTGTTATGTGCTGTTGAGTCGGCCAGACTCAAAGCGACCCCTCATTGGGTTTCCGAGGCAGTATTACTACTGAAGTAGATTGCCCAACCTTCCTTCCAAGGAGTGGCTGGTGGGTTTGAACCACTAGCCTTCTGGTTAGCAGTCAAGTGCCTTAGGCACTATGCTACCAGAGCTCCTTGGAGTATTTATAGGTGTATGTTAATACACATATGTGGGTACAGACACATATGTTCATTGAAAACACAAATATGGGCAAACAAGCACCTTTCAATATTGGTTTTCTGGGTCGGGAGGCTTAGGACCATACTTTCATGGGACAAGCCACTCAATTGGCATAACATAGTTCACAAAAATCACGGTCTTCTTCCTAGTGAAGTGAGGTGTCTTAAAAGCTCGTCAGTGGCCATCTATGACACAAGTACAGGTCTCTACTCACCAGGAGCAAACTTGTAAGAAGGTAACCAAAAGCACAGAGAAGAAACAATTCTCAAGGAGTCCCAATTTCATTTACCCTGTGACCAGAACTAGACCATGCCTGGGTACCGTCACTGACTGCTCTGACTGAGGCCAAAATAGTTGGTCCAGAAAGAATGGGAAAAAATATGGAGATTTCAAATTCTTATTTAAACAAACAAACAAACAAAACCAGACTAACTGGAACAGTAGAGAACAGAAGACCCTTTGAGACTCTTGCCCTGAGACATTCTTTAAATCTAGAACCAAACCTATTACCTGAGATCACCTTGTAGTGAAATACCAGAGTAGCATACAAATATAGGACATTATCCATAAGATTGGTGCCCTACTTAACAAGCATCACTATGACACCAGAAGGTCAACAATTTCTCAAAAGAAAAGATGAGAAGGTAAGGGGCCAGGGAAACTAGAGTACTGGAAAGGGAACAAAGTTAAAGAGAGTATCAACACTCTGAAGTGAATGTAACTAATGTCACTGAATGATTTGTGTGGAAATTGTCAAATGGGAACCTACCTTGCTGTGTAAATTTTCATCAAAAACTCAATAAAACATTATTATTATTATTGTCATTTTTTTTAAAAAAAGACAAATACAACCCTGGAGATCCAGTGAAAGACCACAGTCAGAGCAAAGAGCTGTGGGTTCTCATAAGTTCTGGGGTCTATAGCGATGGTGTTGTAAATAGACTTGTTCTCTTTGATTTTCCCAACTATCCCTCCCATCTTGAATAAAGAAGGTTTGCACAAACAATTAAAAAAACACCCCACGGAAGCTAGCTGTTGTTCTCTTTTGTCAAAAATATGCAGAGGGCTGGAGCAGAGGTAGCATAGATTTCAACTGAGGCAACTTCAAATCAAAGCTATTTCCTTTGGACTTTGGAAAACAACTGTTTTCAAGCTGTGTGACTGAAAGGTAGAGTTCAGGTTACAAAACAATACTTACAAAGGAGGCTCTGAGTCTCCCTTGCCTCTTTCTGAGCCCAGTCTTCCTGACTACAGAGTCCCAGGAGGAGAATAGGAACCTCATGGGGGGAAACAGGTGCCAAGTGTCTGGCAGTGATGGGACATGAGCTGGCTCATTCCTCCCACATTTCTCTCTTTTTGAAAATTAAGACTCCTGCCAGCATGATATTTAGCATAGTGTGCATTCTTCTTCGAATCAGAGTGACCCAACAATGGTGTTGCATGCCCACGCAGCTCTAAAGCTGACGCTCCAGGGGGTAAGGAAGCCAAGATGCAAAGGCCAAGTGTTTCCTGAGTGCTCCCCTTACACAAAGGAAATCAGGCTGCCTTTGCACATTGTTCCAAATAAGTCCACTGAAATCAGCCTCCCTGTTTTCCTGGTGCTTCTCACTCTGCAATATCTTGTGAGATGGACCCAGGAAGAGGGGGACAGGAGATCATTTCTATAAAGGACCTCTTTCTGCATTTCAAAGTGCCCTCCTGCTCTTTATTTTCTATAACTAGGAAATGGAACATCTTACAATTCAAGGCTCACCAAAATCTTATGTCCATGAAATACGACATACCAGTAATAAAAGAGCCTGTCTTTTCTATAGAGACACACCAAAGTCAGAACATCTAGACTCAAATTCCAACTTGATCACTCATTGGCTGGGTGATTTGGGATAAATCCTTAACTTCTCAAATCCTCAAGGGCTGTAATGAATAAAGTATATTCTACTTTCTTTTCTCACCTTGTAGTTAAGTTATGAGAATCAAGATTAATATGTGGTAAGGTTTGTTCAAAGGCTTGGAAATTGAAAGAAATAGTGAAGTGGACCTGCCTGGTCTCTGATGCATGGCCAATAAATATCTGTAGAATTGGCTGAAGAGTGAGACATGTGAGATGCCAAGCATGAAGCCAGCAAGACCAAGGGGGGTATCCCTTGTGCTTTGTCTTTGCTTACTCCCTCCAATTTCACTGTGTCATTTACTCTGCTCATACAAGAAACTGGCCTCGATTCTCTTCAGCCCCATTATCCTCACCAAACAACCTTCCGTGAAAGGTACACAGTAGAACAGATTCTATAACACCATCACAGCAGCATGAGCCCATCCAATGTGATGGATATCTCAGGGCTCATTTGCGTGTCTCCTAACATCTGTTTTCATATATTAGGAGGTCAATAAAGCAGCCCCTTATGTTTTTATTAGCTGCTGTCAAGTTGGCCCCCAACTCATGGTGACCACTATGTGCAATGGGATCAGATTGTTGTGCTTCGTAGGTTTTTTCTTTGTTTGGTTTAATTTTATTTATTTAGTTATATTGCTGAAAATATACATAGCAAAACATACACCAATTCAGTGACATTGATTACATCTTCAAGTTGTGCAACCATTCTCACCCACTTTTTCTGAGTTGTTCCTTCCCCATGAACATGAACTCACTGTCCCTAGAGTTCCTGTCTAATCTTTTGAGCTGCTGTTGTCAATTTGATCCCATATAGACAGTTCTTAAAAGAACATAATGTTCAAGGCAGACATGCTTGGTTTTAAGAAGACTTCACAGTATATTTTTGGTCCAAGGTTTAAAGTTTATCTCAGGACAATAGGTTGAGGTAACCCACTCATTGAGTCTTTTCTGACTCATAGCAACCCCCATTGGGTTTCTAAGGCAGTAAATCTTTATGCAAGCAGATTTCTCTGTCTTCCTTCCGTGGAGCAGCTGGTGGCTTTGAACCTCCCACCTTCTGGTTAGTAGTCAAATGCCTTAGGCACTGTGCCACTAGAGCTCCTTAATAGATTCAGGTAGGAGATATTACTCCCATTTTAAAAATGAAAACAATGGCAAAAGAACTTTCTCCCCTAAACAGTCTGACATCTTGTGAAAGATGAATTCACTTCCACATTTAGATCTGAGTAATCTCTCTCTCTCTGTTTTTCATTTAGCTGGTATTATCTTAAATGACAAATACTCTATAAGGAAAAAAAAAAATTGTAACCTGTAGTTTCATCTGCCTTAAAGACCAAGTGGCCATCTGAGCAGGACTAATCAACAAGTGCACAAGGCACACAGGTACAGCCCAGTATTGTAACTTGGCATTCAATACTGTTATAGCCGGGGAAGGAGAGTTTGAAACATCAAAACATTGTGTTTTGCATAAAATGCAAAAGTGGCTCTCACTTCCAAAGCTCCTTAGACCTTTGAAAAAACTATCTGGATGATTTAGATAGGTATTTAATTACTTGATACAGCAAAGGGTGATACCTCCTATCACCCAGGTTTTCCAGTGAAACTATCTGCCTAACTATTCTACACAAAAGCCTCACTCAAGAGGCGAAAGAAAAGGACATGTTGGGTTCTTACCTTCACCCTCCAGCTTGGGATGTGGGAGCAAGGAGAAGCTGAAGGGAGCCCTGGTGGGGAGAGAAGAGTAGCTCTGAAGGGCAGACTGTAAGAGCTTAGAGGGCAGGACTGTGATTATCTCATTCATAGTAACATGGTGTCTAGTACATAGTGGTCACTTGGGACAATCTGGGGAATGAATGAAGGGTCATTGGGAATGCTAGTCACCAGGTCAGCCTGTTTCTTTTTGTTGGTAGATCTTCTGGGTCCTGGATTTTTTAGAACAGTTCCCAATTAAAATATGATTTGGGGTTTGGAAATTAGGGTGCCTATTTCGAAGGAGACATACTCAGCTCAGGTCCTCCTTGAGACTTCATCTAAAAGTGCAACCCGGCCTTCCTGAAAAAGCAATGTAGCTGTTCCTTCCCTGAGACCTTGCCAGGAAAGCAGGGGTCTCAGGCAGTGGAAGGGATCCTGGTGGCACTCAGGGGTTACTCTCTACAGGACAGAGAGACCGATTGGATGTTGGTTGAGGGAGAGAGTCCCTGATTATTATCATTATTTCCATAAGCAGTACCATGTTAATATTTAGTGCATTAGAAAACTATCTAAGTGATTAATGAAAGAACTAACTTCTGTATGTACAAATTCACTTTACCTAAATATCAGGAAAAATATAAATTTAAATCAATTGTATAATTGATGCCAATTTGCCTCTTTTGACAACTGTGTGGGGTTTGAGGTAATACGTGATGAGATTCCTTATTCCCACTTTCACCCTCGTAAAGCACATGTCCAAAACTCATTAAAAAGAGATGTGTTTATATGTATTATCATCTCTAATCCTGTAAAAAAATTAGCATTTACTAAATTTTTCTGTGGGATTAACCCAGTCGCCAGGGGAGGCGGGACAATATTTCTAAGATGCCATGACACCTCCCACACTCTGTTTAAAGTAAAATACCACAATCATTCAGTAATCGTATCTGTTGTCAATTGGTGCATAACAGAATAACCAAAACTTAATGACATAAAGCAACAGATTTCTCACAGTTTCTGTGGACCAGGAGTCAGGAACAATTTAACTAGAGGTCTGCTGTCAGGCTCTCTTATGAGACAAACAAACTGCCTTCTGGGGCTGCTGTCATCTGAAGGTTTGAGAGGGTGGAGGATCTACTTCCCTGCTCACCTTAGTTCCTCACTGGCTGTTGACTGGAGGCCTCAGTTTCCACACCACAAGGGCATCTCTACAGAGCTATCTGAGTGTCCTCTTTACATGGCACCTGGCTCCCCGCAAGTGAGTGATCTAAGAGAGAAATGAGAAGAAGAAGCCACATGCACTTTTGACCTAGCCTCAGAATCATCCACCATCACTTCTGTCAGATTCTGTTGGTTACATAGACCAACCCTGATACAAGGTGGGAGAGGACTGCAGAGGATGTAAAGGCCAGTGAGAAATTAATTTTCTTCTGTGATAAGACATAATGCAATTATTCAGAAACACAAACAAAATATCATGCTCTCTTATTTTAAAGGGAGCTCTGGTAGCATAGTGGCTAAGGCACTTGACTGCTAACCAGAAGGCTGGCGGTTCAAACCCACCAGCCACTCCTTGGAAGGAAGGTTGGGCAATCCTACTTCTGTAGCGATACTGCCTCGGAAACCCAAGGAGGGGTCGCTATGAGTCGGGGCCGACTCAACGTCAAATAACAACAACAACAACAACAACAACTTATTTTAAAAAGCATAATTTATTTACCTCACCTTCTCACTTTGTAGCCTTTTGTTTGAGTATATTATGCTGTATCCTAGGTTTAAACTAAGTTTCTGCATCAAAGAGACCCCTCTTTCATACGCCAGTCCAGAAGAAGGAGGGCCACTGCCCGGTGGCCCTGCTCTTTGGAGGCATCCAGAGATTGAAGTTCCTTCTATTTGTTTCAGTTGCCCCTACGGTGGTGTTGACTTCATCTGCATGGTCAAAGCTGGCTCACCAGTGCAAAGGAAGTGTGGAGGAATAAGATGTGAAGAAGTAATAGTCTTTTAGTTTTATCCATTACGAAGATGTGAGATAGAAAATGCACAAATCAATTTCACTTATATCCCATTGGTCATAGTTCCATGACCATGCCTAACTGCACAGGAGGCTGGGAAAGGTAGTCTCACATGCCCAGCTCAAACGTGGAGGTCAGAAGAAGGGGAGAAGGAATCATGGGGGTAGTTACCATATAAGTGAGCAAACAGCAAATAAGCTGAGTCTGCATGACAGTGATGCAGAGGGCAGAAGTCAGAAGAGCCAGCTTTGACCTCCAGCTCTGCTACTAACAAGTTATAAGGCCATATGTAAGTTATTTATCATGTCTCTAGACCTCAGTTTTCATACCTGTAAAATGAGCTAATTGGACTAGGTTATTGGTTTCCAATTTAAAGGTTTTAGACTCAGAGGGAACCATGGTGTTATTGTAAGGAATCTTATAATATGTTTGTGAATCAAGCATTCAGGTCAAAGGAATAAATAATATGCCTAGTATATGTGTATACAACTAATTTTCAAAATTTAGGTGCAGTTGTAATGACTAAAATATAATACCTACTTTTAAATTTTACTATGTTTGCTGTTAAATTTATCTCATTACATACTTTTCTTTCAGAAAGTCTAGAAGTATTCTTAAGTGTAGAATTACTATCACACATGAGATTGTGACTTTTTTTTTATTATTAAAAAGGGATTTTTGTACTTCAGTTCCTGGCACCTAATAGTTATTCAGTAAATTTTGTTGCCTGGATTAATTACAATGTGGGGTACTATTGGATAAGATAATCACTTTAGTCTCTGCCAACTCTAAAATCTTATGAATTCTTGACTCTTAGGCAATTTTCCAGTTTGAATTTTACTGTATCAATCACTTGTACATAATTAAAACCAGCTCTGGTCCATTGCATCAGTTCCTAAATACTGGGAGACTTTTCTGTTTCACATACGTATAATAGCACTTCTTATTTAATATTCACATCTTCAAAATCCCTTCCTGGAAATAATCTTTCCCTGTTGTAAAAATGAGGTAAGTGGAACTTGACATGCTACCCTTTGAAGGTTTTCCATTATAAACTCACAGAAACATGGATTATGTCTGTTTATAAGGGTAAAATTAGAAGAGAATGTGGCACATTCCCAGTGAGGGGGAATGTTTCCAAGGCTCTTAACAAAAGTCCCATTATTTATCATTTTGTGCTTTATATCTATATTAAATTCTAAAGTATTGCTATCAAGAATATAATATAAATATGTTGACTTGTGGGCTAAGGAAGTTCATGATGGTCCCCTTATCCACTTCCATTATCCATTCCGGAGGGAGGGATGTCACTATGGACTGGTCACCTTCAGGGATATTCTTAAGCCATATTTTCTAATGTGGGAAGCCTTGGAAATGGAGTTTAAATAAGCCCAATTTGGGGACCAATATCACTTTCGTCTTTTGAAATGGTTTTCTTCTGCAGGGAGAAGAAAGAAGGAGAAGGCCTGGCTACTTTGCTTCTTTCTCTCTCTTTTCTTTGTACTCACACTTTCCCATCTGTCTGGGGTGGCTAGAGTAGTTCAGCCCTGGACACTTACACACACTGACTCACTCTCTCTCCTTTTTTTGAACTCTTGTTCCTGCTTTCATTGTACTGGCCTTCCTTGTAAAAGCTCTCTTCCCAATTCCTCCCTGTGGCTAGCTTTTTCCCCGTATCCTTCTTTCCTGTGCATTCCTGCCCTCTGAGCTATCTCCCTGTGCAAATACTGCCCTTCTGATCTCCCATGGTTGATTGTTCTTAGGTCTGTACCTACCTGATGTAAATGTTCACCTTATACACCTGTCTGTCATTTGGCTAGAAGCCATAGGAGTGAATTCAATTCCAAGCCTGAAGTGTAACTAGGGGCTGTAGACTCGGGGGTTTCACCAGTCTCTATCAGACCAGTAAGCCTGGTCTTTCTTATGATTTTGAGTTTTGTTCCACATTTTTCTCCTACTTTATCCAGGATCTCCTTAACTGATCCCTTTCCAAGTAGTTAACAGTGGTAGTTGGGCATCATCTACTTCTCCTGGTCTCATGGTCAGGTAGGATAAGGTTCACATGGTCCACTAGTTTCTTGGACTAATGGTTTCTGTGCATCTTTGATTTTCTTCATTCTTCTTTGCTCTGGATGAGGAGAGACCAATTGTTGGATCTAGATCATTGTTTGCAAGCTCTTAAGACCACAGTTGCTACTCACCAAAGTAGGATGTAGAACAATGTTTTTGTGTAGTGTGTTATGCCAGTTCAGCTTGATGTCCCCCATGACCATGGTTCCAAGCCCACAGGCCCAACAACTCACTCCTTCAGGGTGGTTGGCTGTGGCTAAGAAGTTTTCATAACTTTGCCCCCTGTTAGTTCTAGTAACATGGACATTCTTATAGCACATACAAAAATGTATGTAGAAATATCATCTGCCAAATTTGTATATGGTCCTGGGTATATTCCCTTTTGCCTAGACATACCTGATCATTCAAATTGTCTACCTATGTATTTAGGAGCTCTGGTAGCATAATGCCTACGGCACTTGACTGCTAACCAGAAGGCTGGCGGTTCAAA
>NW_006922069.1:1071591-1073703 GCF_000298275.1 Orycteropus afer afer | reverse complement strand
GGAAGGAAGATGGGGCAATCTACTTCCATAGTGATACTGCCTCGGAAACCCAAGGAGGGGTCACTATGAGTTGGGTCCGACTCAATGGCACATAACAACAACAACACCTATGTATTTATAAGTAGATTAATGTTTGTTTTTACTGATAATGCACTATTGTGCATGTGAAAATGTTTCTTCATTGTCTGTACCTCTTGTGTACCTCTCTGTGTCTTCCTTTTCCTTAGTGTTATTGTGTTGGTTACTCTCTTATGGTACATTACCTTTCCCTTCACTCAAATTAATACTGTTTCTTACTTATCTAGCAATTTTCCTTTCCCTCCCCTCCCAGACCTGGTAACCAATAAAGTTTTCTTCATACATAAAACTACCTAGGAATTTCTGCTCCCCCCTCTGATAACTAACAAAGAAAGTTCCCTTCTGTGTATAAACTTTTCCTTGATTTTTTACAATAGGGGACAAATACAGTATTTGTCCTTCTGTGATTGGCTTATTTCACTCAGCATAATGTCCTCCAAGTTCATCCATGTTATGCAGTGTTTTGCAGATTCTCCATTAGTGTTGCGTAGTATTCCATTGTGTGTATATACCATAATTTGGTTATCTACACCTCTGTTGTTGGCACTTAAGTTTTTTCCATCTCTTTGCTATGGTGAATAGCATGTGATGAACATGGGTTTGAATATGTCTATTTGTGCCCTGGTTCTCACTTCTTTAGGCTATATACCTAGTAATGGGGTTGCTGGATCTAATGGTATTTCTATATCCAAATTTTTAAGGGATCACCTCCCTGATTTCCCAATGGTAGTATCATTTTTCAGTCCCACCAGCAGTGTATGCGAGTCTCAATCTCTCCACATCCTTCCCAGCATTTGTTATTTTCTGCCTTGTTGAACTTTGCTATTAGTGCTGGGGTGAGAGTATCTTTTTTTGATTTGCATCTCTTTAATGGCTAATGATCACAAACATTTCTTCATGTGTTTGTTGGCTGCATGAACATCTTTGGCGAAGTGTCTGTTTGTGTCTTCTGCCCATTTTTAAACTGGATTGTTGTCTTTTTGATGTTGAGATGTTGGAGTTTTCTATAAATCTTAGAGATAAGTCCCTTGACAGATATGTTGCTGCCAAATATTTTTTTTTGTTAATCTGTAAGTCCTCTTTTTACTCTTTTGGAGAAGTCTTTTGCTGTTCATAAGAATTTAATTTTTATGTGAAACCTAAAACTATAGAGTTCCTGAAGGAAAAACTAGGGGCAAATTTAGGGGCCATAATATATGGCATAAATAGACTATCAAGCAAACCCAAAATGCACAAACAGCAGAAGAGAAGCTAGATGAATGGGCTCTTATAAAAATTAAATTTTTATGTGCTTCCAAAGACTTCTACAAAAGAGTCAAAAGAGAGCCTACAGATTGGGAAAAAATATTTGGCAATGACATATCTGACAAGGGACTTTTCTGTAGAATTTATAGAAAACTCCAACACTTCAATAACAAAAAGACAAATAATCCAATTAAAAACTGGGCAGAAGACATGTATAGACACTTCACCAAGGAGGATATTCAGGTGTCCAACAAACATATGAAGAAATGTTCACTATCATTAGCCATTAGAGAGATGCAAATCAAAACAACGAGATATCATCTTGCCCCAGCACTAGCAGCAAAGTTCAACAAGACAGGAAATAACAAATTCTGGCGAGGATGTGGAGAGATTGGGAGTCTCATACACTGCTGGTGGGACTGTGAAATGGTACAACCACTGTGGAAAGCATTATGGCGATTCCTTAAAAGGTTGGAAATAGACATACCATTTGACCCAGCCATTCCATTACTAGATATATATCCTAAAGAAGTGAGAGCCAGGACAAAAACAGACATATGCACACCCATGTTCATCACAGCACTATTTACAATAGCAAAAAGTTGGAAACAACCTAGGTGTCCATCAACTGAGAAATGGAAAACCAAACTATGGTACACACACACAATGGAATACTGTGCAACCCTAAAGAATAACCTAGAATCTGCAAAACACTGCATAACGTGGATGAACTTGGAGGACATTATGCTGAGTGAAATAAGTCAATCACAGAAGGACAAATATTGTATT
>NW_006922069.1:1056683-1071401 GCF_000298275.1 Orycteropus afer afer | reverse complement strand
AATGTACCAAATGTGAGTGATCAACATGGTGGCAATGAGGAAGAAGAAGACATAGAGAGGTACATGGGAGGAGACAACAAAGATGAACCCTTTTGCACATACAGTACTGCATTGTCAGTGAAGGCAAACATGGGTATATGGGTGGATAGATGGGTGGAGAGGCTGAGCTGTTAGGTATGTCTATGAAGCAGGAGTGTACCCAAGACTATGTATAGGGCTGGCAGACAATGGTGCTACAAGTGTATTGTTACGTTCTGTAAGAATTCCCAGGTATATAGTAGAGCTGACAAGGGACAATGTTGTAGTCACTTCTTATTTATTTATTTATTTATTATTTTATTTATTTTAAGAGCTTGTTTTACACTCAACATAATACATACATTAAGTTTCATTCCCCATTCGCCATGTCCAACCCTAACCCAGTCTCCTCCCCTGCCTACCCTATAACCCTCCCCCTGTGCCCCTCATATTTATGCACTCCTGTTTGTCCTGCATTTCCTCAATTTGAATGTTGGTCCTCTGGTGTCCCATGGTCTATTGCTCTAAAGGATGTATTACCACAGAGTATGTGGGTGCATCATCCTGGGTTGAGTGGTCTGCATGTACATCTTGTTAACTATTGGGCTGAGAGCCCACCCCTGGGGGTAAGTTTTATTCTAGGCGCAGAATGTATTCCAGGGCCATAATACTGGGAGTCTCACCAGATTTCATCTGACCAGTAATTCTGGTCATTATTGAGTTTTTGGATTTTGTTCCACATTTTCCCTCCCACTCTATGCAGGATCTCCAGATTTGATCCTTTCTTGAATGGTTGGCATTAGTAGCCAGCCACCATCTAGTTCTGGTCTTGAGGGCCATCGTGTCCTAGGGCTAATTGCTTCTAAATGCCCTCCCCCCCCCTTTTTTTTTGTTCTTCTTCACTTTTGATGCTAGGAGACCATTAGCTGCATCTTAGATGGCTGCTTGAAAGCTTTTAAAACCCCAGTCGCTACTCACCAATGTAGGATGTAGAGCAACGCTTTTATGTATTTTGTTGTACCAGTTGAGTCTGGTGTCCCCTAGTACTATGGTCCTGAGGCAGTAGATCTATTGGATCTCTCTCTCATAGTGTCTGGATGTCTGTGAGGGATTACTCTGTGTCTGTCTTCTATTGTTTCTGTAAGGACTGCAGGTATTTTGTATCACTGGTGTCTGTGCAAGATTAGCCTCAGCTGAATCTATCCTTGGTCTAGAGTATACCTCTGTTCACTGACCCCTGTGCGATCATCTCAGGTGTTTATATGTTTATCTGTAGTTACTTCTTGGTCACAGCCAGTTACCCAGAGGGAGCGAGTAGTTGAACCTATGGGCTAGGGACAATAGTCACAAGGAACATCAAGCTCAATTGTCATAACATACTACATAAAACATTGTTCTACCTCCTACTTTGGTGAGTAGCAACTGGGATTTTAAAAGCTTGCAAGCAGCCATCTGGATGTAATGATGGGTCTCTCCTTGTCCAGAGCAAAAAAGAATGAAGAAAACCAAAAGATTCATGGAAACAATTAATCCTTGTGACTGGTACACCATGCAATCCTCAGCCTATACGACTAAGAGACCAGAAGAACTAGATGGTGCCTGGCTACCACTGTCAACCACTCAGAGGAGGGGATCTATGTAGGAGATCCTGGATAGAGTGGGAGGACAATGTAGAACAAAACTCAAAATCATTTGGAAAAATAAAAAAAGGTGGGGGGACGACAAGTTTTGCTGGTCTGATAGAGCCTGGTGGAACCACTGAGACTATGGTCCTTAGTTGCCTTTCAGGTCTGGAATTGAACCCACACCTTTGGCTTCCAGCCAAACAAATGACAGGCATATGAGTTGAACATTCACCTGACGTAGATACACTCCTTGGAGAGAACAATCATGGAGAAAGAAGGGCTGTTTATGCACAGGGAGACAGCTCAGGGGGCAGGAGTGCATGGAGGGATGGACACAGGGAAGAGGTTACTATGGGGAAGAAGTGGGAGGGGAGCTGTTGCATTGGGGTAAATTGTGGTCAGTGTCATGAGACAATGTGTGTGTGAACTGCTGTATGGAAAGTGAATTTGCTCTGTAAACTTTCACCCAAATCACAATAAAAAAAAAAAGAATTTAATTTTCAGAAGGTCCAAGTCATGTAGTTTATCTTCTGCTGTTTGCCCATTTTGGGTTGTGCTTGACAGTCTATTTATGTTACAAATATAGGGCCCCTAAGTTTGCCCCTATTTTTTCTTTTATGAACTTTATAGTTTTAAGTTTCACATTTAAGTTTTTGATCAATCTAGAGTTAGTTTTTGTGTATGGTGTGAGGTATGGATCTTGTTTCATTTTTCTACAAATGGATATACCTTTGTTTTTTGCTAGCACCATTTGTTAAAGAGACCATCTTTTCCCCATTTAATGGATTTCACCCCTTTGGCAAAGATCAATTGACCATCGGTGGTGGATCTATTTCTGGGTTCTCAATTCTGTTCCACTGTTCTATATGTCTGTTGTACCAATAACAGGCTGTTTTGACTACAGTGGCTGTATAGTAGGATCTGGGAGTATGAGACCTACTTTGTTCTTTTTCAGTAGTGCTTTGCTTATCTAGGGAGCACTGGTGGCGTAGTGCCTAAGGCATTTGACTGCTAACCAAAAGCCTGGCAGTTCAAACTCACCAGCCACTCCTTGGGAGGAAGATTGGGCAATCTATTTCCGTAGAGATACCACTTCAGAAACCCATGGAGGGGTCACTACAAGTCGGAAATGACTCAAAAGCAGTGAGTTTGGTTTTTATTTCCCTGCTTATCTAACGGCTCTTTCCTTTCCATATAAAATTAGTAATTTGTTTTCTATATATTTAAAAAATGTTCATGGCATCTGGATTGAGATTGCATTGAATGTATAGATTGCTTTGAGTAGTATCGATATTTCACAATGTTCAACTTCCTATCTACGAGCATGGTATGTTTTTCCATTTATGTAGATACCTTATAGTTTCTTGAAGTAGTGTTTTGTAGTTTTCTTCGTATAGGTTTTGTGACCCTGGTAAGATTTATTCCCAACTATTTTATCTTTTTAGTAACTATTGTAGGTGATATTGATTTCCTTTTCCAGTTACTATTAAAGTTTCCCTTGATTCAACACTGTCTTGCATACACATGTGGCACTCTGAAACTTCTCCTGGAGTTAGGCAACAAATGAAGGATAGAATTGAAGGATTCTGATCTTCTATTTCATCTATTTCTCTGTTTGCAACAATTTATCATATATTATTTAAGAGGAAGATTTTTTGGTAGAGAATACCAGAACTGTGAACTAATTCAGACTGTCCTGAGTTTGATTTTATGACAGGGGAAATCATTTTGAAATGTAACAAACCACAATTTTAAAGTTGGAGTTCAAGTCCCACTTACTAACAATGTGATGCTGGCTAAGATAATTAGCCTCTCAGTTTCCTGGAAGTTTGTGTATGTGTGTGTGTCATAATACGTACCTTATAGAGAGTTAGCAGTAAATGAGTTATCATATATACCTTATGCAAATAATAGTAGATGCTTGGTAAATACTTTTTGAATTTCTATTATAGTTCAAACACATTATTTACTGAACTTAAAATTTTTTTTAATTTTAAAATTATGTTTTCAGATAATGTTAAAAAAACTTACTTGCTAAATTCATAGCTTTTATTTTCAAAGTAAAGAATAAAAAATTTGTGTTCTTCAACATGTACTATATATTCAAATTAACAATTGCTTCTTACATATCCAAAGACTGTTAAGATTATGACACACAGTTATTGTAAATTATAGTTTTTGTCATTTAATTAATCTCATTTGGTTTATTAGAATAATATCTTAATCTGCATTCTCTAGAAGAATAGAACCAGTGATGTGTATACATATACATACATACATATATATATAGATGCATAGATAGAGATATCTATATACCTACAGAGAGATACATCTATCTATATAGATATATAGTTATTATATATATATATTTACTTTCAAGGAAATGCTCATGCAGTTGTGGGAGCTGGGAAGTCCCATATTCTTGGGTCAGATGATGAGTTGAAAACTTCTGCTGGTTCATAAGTTTGCAGGGGTTGGTGAATCCAAAATTTGCAAGTCAGGGGTCAGGCCAGGAACTTCTGCAGACTTATATCCCAAGAACCAGAAGTCAGGTGATGAGAAGAGTACAGGGTTGAGAAAGAGAGTGAGTTTGCTAGAACATCCATTTATATACTGGAAACAGGTCCTACTACCAAGGAAATTCCCCTTTCAATTGATTGTTCACATCAGATCACAAAATGGAAGGTGATTACTTAGTGTCTGCCATGCAACTGAGAATCATAGCTTAGCCAAGTTGACATATATCATTAGCCATGACAAATGGTTATGCTAATTATATATATTCCACCTAAAAAGATTTCTAAAACTTCACAGTATGTAGTTTCAGCTGGGTTTTTCTGTATTATTCCAGTTGAAGGAGGTTTTGTTGAATAGAGTTAGCATGCTAAACAATTAATTTAATTTCCACCTCAAACTGGGAAACAAAGAAACACAGGCATGATTACTCCAGTCTAGAAAAAGACAATCAGTCTTTTTCAGCGTCCCATCTTGAAGAAGTTTGCACCAGATTCAAGGTCCGTGTTATTTTCTTGGTGCGGTGATGCAGGGCTGCCTTAATAAGCCTCTATTCATGTTAAGCAGGAACTTCCAGAGATAAGTAAATGTCTGCTGTATGCTAGTTTTAAGAATAAATAAAATAGATTCTTCTTGAAAGGATCCATTGTCAGAACTCAAAGGAGTGGGCATGGCTCCTGACTCTGTCTAGGAGCATCTCAGGGAGCTAGGTGACTTTGCAGTTCATGTGCCTTTTTCCCTGGCTCTGACTTCCAGCCTTCAATTTAACATGTCTGATAGTGGATGGATTTCATTGAGAACTGACATTTACAGCAAAACCTCTTTCTTCTCTCCTGCATAAGTTTCCCACTAAACAGTGCTCTAATTTAAGCCTCCTCCCCTGTTTTGCCCCCTTCAGCTTGGGGGTTTAAATGGTCCAACTGACCTTTCACTCATAGATCCTGATTCTTAATACAGATAACATTTATTCTGACTTGCCATGAATCATACTAAATACCCTATATAGACGATCTCATTTAATTTTCATAGCATAGCTACAGCAAAACCTGCAAAAGTCAAAACCTGTATAAGGTAGAAACCTGACGGAGCAGGAAAACTCAAGTATTTTCCACTAAAACAAGCAGAAGGGGTAAGATTGCACTCTCTCAAAGGTGGACAACTTTCGAGACCTGAAAAAACAAGGCAGTCCTGTAAAGCTCCTGCTCTCACAGATCTCACTATATTAAAAATAGACAGCTATCAAGTTGATTCTGACTCATAGCAACTCTGTAGGACAGAGTAGAACTGCCCTATGAGGGTTTCCAAGGTTGTAAATCTTTACGGAAGGAGGAACAACTAGTGATTTAAACCACTGACCTTTTGGTTTGCAGCTCAATGCTTTAACCACAGTGCCACAGAGCTCCTTTCACTGTATTGGGCAGGCATCTCCTTTTACCCCAAATTTATAGTTGAGGAAACAGAGCCTTAGATAAATACAATGATTTACCCAAGTTCACATGGTTAAGTGGGAAAGCTAGTAGCCATCTCGGCACCCTGACTTTAGAGCCAGAACTTTGCTCAGCATGCCTTCTGGTCTCTTTATTGATGTCTCAGCCTTAGTGATCACCATACACCTCAACTATCTTCAATAGCCCTAGCTTCAAGTATTTTGTCCTTTAGCCCATAGAAGTGCTCTAAATTTTCAAACTGTGTATCCCAATTTCTGGTTTGAAGAATATTTTAACTAGAAGTGGCAATCATCTATTTATTGAACAAAAACTTGCAGAGTGCTTACTCTTCTAAAAGTTCAGTTAAAGTCAACTAATAACTAGCAGAGTCAAGTCAGAGTCAGATACCCAGGGACCTGGCTAGTAACCATTATGCTAAATTGCCTCTACTTCGCTGGTATGGAACATTTACCATGTGCTCAGCACTCAGGTAAGTGCTGTGTGGGATATAGCTGTGGGTTCTACCCATAAGCAGTAAACAAATTGCAATAATAAGTAATTGCTCAGAGATGAGTAAACTTCACACAGGGTAGAGTACGTTCTGAACATGTGGCGGACACTGCAGATTGTCTATCTCATATCCAGCCTCCTCTTCCTTTCTGGCCGAATGTCAGTTTTGTTAGGATAGCAGTTTTGTTATGTGTCCAGTAAGAGGTGGGCATGTGGTTAAGTTGTGGCCAATAAGACAAAAGAGGAAGTCTGTGGATGGGGCTTTCAGGAAAGCTATTCTTTTCTTTGCACAAAGGCACAAATTCGGTTGGCATACACCTTTGATCCTTTGCCCTTGCCCTTCCTTATTTCTTGGGACCTAGACACAATACTTGGAGTCTTACAACCAGAAAGACTAAAGTCAGATATTGAGGATGGCAGACAAGGACATCAGAAGAAGCCTGGTCCTTGATGATTTCTTTATGCAGCTCTAACAGTCCTAGACTGCCTACTGCTGGACTTCTTAATGTGTGAGACTGCTGGACTTCTTGATGTTGGAGAAACACACATCTAACACCTCTTTGGTTAAGGAAATAAAGTCAAATATCTGTTATAAACAACTGAACACAATCCTAACTTATACTGTAGTCTTCATGGAACAGAGACCCTCCTAAACTTTGAAGGCCACATACCTTCCATTAGGTTAGGGGACTAGAGAAGCCATTCTGAGCATGGGGCACATCCTACTCAAAGGCAGAGGAGCAAACCCAGCATGGTGAGTTGAGGAGAAGGTGTGAGACCTGACCAGGATGGAATATGTGGTTGCTGTTGTTAGGTGCTGTCAAGTCAGTTCCAACTCAGTGATCCCACGCACAATGAAACAAAACATTGCCCAGTCCTTCAACTGCTATGTTTGAACCCATTGTTGCAGCCACTGTGTCAGTCCATCTCGTTGAGGATCTTCCTGTTTTTCTCTGACCCATGCATTCTGGCTGAACTTCTTCTAAGACAGATCTGTTCATTCTTCTGGAAGTCCATGGTATTTTCAATATTCTACACCAATGCCAGAATTCAAATGTGTCAATTCTTCTTCGGTCTTATTTTTTTATTGTCCAGCTCTTCAATGCATCGAAAATACCATGACTTGGGTCAGGTGCATCTTAGTCATCAAAATGACATCTTTGCTTTTTAACATTTTAAAGAGGACTTTTGCAGCAGATTTTTCCAATGTAATATTTCATTTAATTTCACTTGAAATCAGTGCTTACATGGGTGTTGATTATGGATGTAATATAGTTAACAAATTTTTGGAGAGTCTCAAGATTCAGAAGAGTTAAAGGAACTGGTGTGTGAAACATCACAGAAGTGGGATGGAATAATGGCCATGACATGAATTTGAGTGAAAGAATTTGAATTTTATTAATATAGAAGGGGGAGCCACTGAAGAGGTTTGGGCAAGGACATAATATTAAATAGGCAGGCATTTCATATATGGAACTAGATTTTCACAGTTAGTCCACAATACCTTTGACTGTTTTTCTAGCACTAGATACCATTCTAGACCTAAGGTAAAATGTCAAGATTCTGTAAGATAATATAACTGTAATTTCTGGACCCTTAAACAAACATTTCAGAGGAGTCCTATTATCCTTTTTCAATAAGAAAAACAAACAAACAAACCAGAGAGTATTTTGAGTGAAACTGACTGGGTTTAAATCCTACTACGCTTGTCACTTGTTAGCTATATGACTTTGGGCAAATTCCTTAGCAACTCTGTGCCTCAGTTTCTTCATCTGTATTATGCAGCAAATGTAAGTACTTAACTCATAGTTTCATTATGAGGATTAAATGAGACAGTCCTGATTCAATTTTCTCTAATGAATGGCAGTTATAACTTTCCACTGTTCAATACTAAAATTATGGAGTATCCTTGACTATTTTCTCTTGTTACCAAATCCATTGTATGTAACAAAATATACACTAGAATATAATTGCTTTGTACCGTGTCCACTGCTGTCCTCTGATCCTGGCCACCTTCATCTCTGCAGTCATTACTATGGTCCTCGTTCCTCCCAGATGCCCCCTTCAGGGCCAATGCACTCATTCTGTGGGGGATATCAGCTGTTGAAGGTACGCAAGTATGTGCTTCATGTGGCTTGTCTTTGGCTGAAGAGAACTACCTCACTGAAAACTTATATTTCTCTGAAGAGGCAGCCCCCTACCAATGAATGACTGATGCAAGGATACAAGGACTTGACCACCTTGCCTGTGGTAGGGAGAATAATGGCCTACTTTCTGGAACCTGGGAAACTGTTAGGTTCCATGGCAATGGGAGATGAAGAATGCTCATCAGCTGACCCTGAGATGGGAAGATTATTCTGCATCATCCAGGTGGGCCCCATGTAACCCAATGTAACCACAAGGGTCTGTATAACTGAAAGAGGGAGGCAGGAGTGAGAGTCACAGAAGATGTGTTGACAGAAGCAGAGGCAGGATGATGCAACTGCTAGAATGCAGATGGCCTCTTGTTGTTGTTGTTGTGTGCTGTCGAGTTGAACCCGACTCATAGCAAACCCTCCTTGGGTTGCCGAGGCAGTATCACTACGGAAGTAGATTGCCCAACCTTCCTTCTGAGGACTGGCTGGTGGCCTCTAGAAACTGTAAAAGCAAAGAAACTGATTCTTTCTTAGCGCCTTCAGAACGAATGCATCTTGATTTCTAGCTCGAGGAGACTCATTTGGATTTCTGACATTTCCAACTCTGAGTAAATAAACCATGTTGCCTTAAGCCACTACATTTGTGGTAGTTGGCTACAACAGCCACAGGAAATGAATACAATTTGGAATGAATCTGAAAGACCGTCCAGGTTCCTGAACTCCCCTTTAGATTGGCTGAAGCCTCAGTTGCCACCATCTTGCAGGGCAGCTTCTCCCTCTGTCCTATTCCACCTTCTTCATGTCCTTACAGGTGTGCCTCCCAAGCTTACTTCTCAATAAGCCTCTGCATGCAATTCTCCATCTCAGAGTTTGTTTCCAAGGAACCCAATCTAACACAATATTTAACCTGGATTTTTGTAATACCTTCCTTTATAAATGGTCTCCATGCATGCTGTGTGCTGAGCAAATAATCAAATCTGGACTATATGAAGAAGAAAGCATGCAGCTTCAGGATTGGAGGAAAACTCATTAACAAACTGTGATATGCAGATGACACAATCTTTCTTGCTGAAAGCGAAGAGGACTTGAAGCACTTCCTGATGAAGATCAAAGACTACAGCATTCAACATAAGGAAAACAAAATTCTTCTGGACCAATACGCAACATCATGATAAACTGAAAAAAGATTAAAGTTGTCAAGGATTTCATTTCACTTGGATCCACAAACAATGTCCATGGAAGCCCGAAACCCAATACAACCCACTGCTATGGAGTTGATTCCAATTCATAATGACCCTGGAGGACAGAGTAGAACTGCCCCATAGGGTTTCCAAGGCTGTAAATCTTTACAGGAGCAGACCTTTCTCCCATGGAGTGGCTGGCAGATTTGAACTGCTGACTTTTTGCTTAGCAGCCAAATGCTCTAACCATTGTACTACCAGAGCTCCTTGTCCATGGAAACAGCAGTCAGTCAGGAAATCAAATAATGTATTGCATTGGGACAATCTGCTGCAAAAGACCTCTTTAAAGTGTTAAAAAGCAAAGATGCCACTTTGAGGACTAAGATGCACCTAACCCAAGTCATGATATTTTCAATTGCTTCATACGTATGAGAAAGGTAGAAGGAGAATAAGAAAGACTAAAGAACTGATGCCTTTGGATTATGGAGTTGGTAAAGAATACTGAATCTACCATGGATCTCTAGAAGAATGAACACATCCTTAGATGTGAGGATGGTGAGACTTTGTCTCACTTACTTTGGATAAGTTATCAGGAGGGACCAGTCTCTGGGCAAGGACATCCTGCTTGCTAAAGAGAGGATCAGCTGAAAAGAAAAAGACCCTCAACAAGATGGATTGATAGAGTGGCTGAAACCATGGGCTCAAACATAGCGCTAATGGTGAGGTGGTGCAGGACTGAGCAATGTTGTGTACTGTAGTATATGGGTTACTATGTGTTAGAACAACAGCACTGAACAACAATATGCCTATACCCTTAATTCTCTACAGCCTCTTCCCAACAGGATAGCCATAGTGACTCTGTTAAAATGTAACTTATAATGAGACTCTCTATGGCTTTTCTTTTCACTCAGAGTAAAGGTCAAACTCCTTACAATGACCTTAAAAGCCTTTATATACCTGCCCACAGCCACCCCACCATTATCTCTTCAAGTCACCTTCTACAGCTCTGTGTGTGTTGTGTGTGTTGGTGTGCCGTCAAGTTGGCCCTGACTCATAGAAACCCCTGCTTGGGTTTCCAAGGTGATATCACTATGGAAGTAGATTGCTCAACCTCCCTCCCAAGGAGTGGCTGGTGGGTTTGAACTGCCAGCCTTCTGGTTAGCAGTCAAGTGCCTTAGGCATTATGCTTGAACTGCCAGCCTTCTGGTTAGCAGTCAAGTGCCTTAGGCATTATGCTACCAGAGCTCCTGCAACTCTACTTCTTATCTATTCCATTCCCGCTACACTGGCATCCTTGCTTTCCTTCAACATGACAGGCAATCTCCTACCTCAGGACTTTGTCACTGACTCTTTCCTCTGCTCATATGCCACCTTTCCACAGAGATCCCTCACCCTTCTGCTTGAAATACTTATTGACTCATACCCTATACTGGAAGTTCCCATGCCTTTTACCAGCATTATTATCTCGATGGGCCTTGTGACTTGCTAACAGTATATATAATTTACTTATTTATTTTATTAATTTTCTCTTCCCACTATACTGGAAGCTCTATGAAGGCAAGTATTTTTGTTTATTTTTTTGTTAAATCCCCAATGCTCAGGACAGTGTCTGGCAAATCATAGGCACTCAACAACAATTTGTAGATAATGTAGATAAAAGGTTTAGAATTATGTCTGGCACATAATAAATACTTACTAAGTGTTAGCTATTATTTTCATCAGTGGAGAAGGGGTCATAAAATCCCTGGCATTATAGAAAAACTACATGAACAGTGGTTGATCCCATGGTCCTTCAGGAAATAGAAGATATAATATGTACACTTTGGTTAGGATGTTAGTTTCCTTATTTTTATGTGTGTGAGCTAATCTCTGTCATATGCTGATATTCCTGTAGGATAGACTTAAAGCAGAAGTTGGAGTCTCTCACAGAGACCTGAAAGGATATCAAGGACACGAGAAGAAAGCTCTGTTTGGCACCACAATTTGGATGCAGGGAACAGAGAGGTCAGGAGATTTCTACTCTGGCTGTAGGTCAGGCCTGACCCCAGGACCTCTTTGGGAAATTGGGAAAGTCCAGTGCTTATATTGTGATAAGAAGGCAGATAGTAGTTTATACTCATTCTGAAGTCTTCATTTGGCATTTGACTGCTAATCAGAAGGCTGCTGGTTCAAACTCACCAGCCACTCCTCGGAAGGAAGGTTGGACAGTCTACTTCTGTAGTGATATTGCCTCGGAGACCCAAGGAGGGGTTGCTATGAGTTGGGTTCAACTCAACGGCAGTGAGTTTGGTTTTGGTTTTTGTGAGTGGTACAAATGGTTAATACACTCTGCTGCTAACCAAAAATTTAGAAGTTTGATTCTACCCAGAAGTGCCTTGGAAGAAAGGCCTGGTGACCTGCTTCTGAAAACTCAGCCTTTGAAAATCCTACAGGGCACAGTTCTATTTGACACACATGGTGTCATCATGAGTCAGAATGGACTCAATGGTAACTGATGATAAGCCTGTTTTAATGGGATTTCTATGAAGAAAGAATCCAGAACTCTCTGTAATATACTTATTCTCGAACCCTGCCCTTTCTGGAGCTGAATATGCTGCCATGCCTCAGTACTAGCCAAAGGTGAGAGCCTGTGAGTCGTTTCTCTTGGTAGGTTTTGGGGAAAGAGGCTCAGAAATTGACTTTGAAATGGGGAAGGAGTGAGAGTTGTGCATGGGCGTGTGTAAGAGATCCTGATCCTTAGGGAAATACATACCCATTTTTATATATCAAGTTCTGTTTGATACAGGATTACATTTAGCTATGGAAGAATGGCATAGACTACTCTGCCATCTGTTGGTTGTGTGAGCATCTTGAAGAAACAGCTCTTCCATGAGAGGCACTTAACATCATAGAATCCTTGATGCCAAAAATGTATAATATCTAAACTGTCAGGAATGGGGTGGGGTGGGGATAGTCCTATTTTTAAAAATCTTTCAAGATGGTTGCTCTAATAACTTTTACTGCTTGGTCAATCCAAAATTAGACAACAAAGTGGAGTGTTTTTATGATGGCTAAACTTGGTTCTGTTTTGATCCCTACTGGAGGTCTCAGCAGTTAATCAGATCCCTTTATAATAACCATAAAAATGACATACTTGATATATATTAACAAAAAACAGTTACTATTGAGTCAATTCTGACTCATGGCAACCTCAGGTGTTCAAAATAGAACTGTGCTCCAGAACGTTTTCATGGCTGTGGTCTTTGGAAGCAGATTGCCAGACCTTCTTCCAGGGTGTCTCTGGGTGTGCTAGAGCCACCAACTTTTTGGTAAGTAGTCACACACTTAACTGTTGGTGCGACCCAGAAACTCCATACAGTAAGTTATTCTTGTGTTTTTTTCCCCTCAATAAGCTTAGTTTCCAATTATTTACTTATTCCTTTTAAGGTCGTGGTTGTTGTTGTTGTTGTGTGCCGTCAAGTCGGACCCGACTCATAGTGACCCCTTGTTGGGTTTCCAAGGCTGTATTACTACGGAAGTAGATTGCCCCATCTTCCTTCCGAGGAGTGGCTGGTGGGTTTGAACCACCAGCCTTCTGGTTAGCAGTCAAGTGCCTTAGGCACTATGCTACCAGATCTCCTAAGGTCATGGGAAGGGAGATATTTCCCGGAATCTGAAGAGTGTCCACTTTATTGCATAGTCCATTACAGCTTTCATGCCTATTATAGACCCCAAACCAAAAGAAATCCAAACCCACTGCCCTCGTGTCAGTTCCAACTCATAGCAACCCTATAGGACAGAGTAGAACTGCCCCATAGTATTTCCAAGGCTGTACATCTTTATGGAAGCAGACTGCCTCATCTTTCTCCTGCAGAGTGGCTGCTGGCATTAAATGGTTGGCCTTTTGGTTAGGAGCCCAATGCTTTATCCAGTGTGCCAGCAGAGCTCCTTTGCCTATTACATAGTACTTGTTTAAGAAACATCAAATTCTTAACCTCTTTTAAAAAATTATCTTTCTAAATACTTGGTGAACAAAACTAGATACTGGCAATATTACCCTTGTCAACGATTCCTTTCAGCTCTTCAGTATTGTACATCTTTCTCTGTCATACTTGTGTTAATGCATTCTAGGATCTTGAAAGCTTTTCAAATAACACATGTTGCTAAAGCATGTTTTTCCACTTAGAAGGTCTCAGTTCTTTTTCTGTGCATTGTTATGTACCTATTGATTTTTCATCTTGTCTCAGGATCCAAAATGCATTGAACCAAATATGCTACCTTACACCCCCGACCTTATTATATTTCATCTTCTGTCAGAGGCCCCATTTATAAATATAATTTATAAGTTCTTATCACCCTGTTACTTCCTCTTCCCACCCACCTTCAAACCAACTTTTGCAGCCAGGAGCTCATTATGTTCTCTCTCTGTTGACATGGATCAATGATTGTTATTCCTAGCCACCTAAGTCCCTAAGCATCCAACTAAATTATTTTCTTATAAATGTAGTTTCTTCAAACATCATATATTATTGGGGTTGTTTCCACATCTTCAGATACTTAGCTGAGAGGAACAGTCAGTGAACAAATTTAAGCCAAGTGCTTTCACTTCATACCTTCTCAATTTCACATCTGAGTCTAGTACATCAATGCCACATTCCTGAACTTACACTCCTGTTAAAAGGGGGGAGGGGGACCCAAAACTGTTTTACTGCTTATCATTCTTCTCAATCCTGTTTCCTGGCATCTAAAGTATCTTAGCAACAACTCACATCTTCAAGCAACAATCAAGGTCATAGTTTGCAAATACTGCTGCAATCAACGCTTCCTGCATGGTTGCTCGGTGATTGTTCCAGGCAACCTATTTTTATTTGGAGGCTATAACAAGGAATCTAGATGTTAATGATTTACTACTCATTATTTAGTCCTCAAAGGAGCTCTTTCTGGCACAAGCACAGTTCCAAGGCTCTGTGACCGTTTTCAGGAGCAGCTATTTGCTGCTGATTGATTACACTCTGTCAGCTATTATTTTAAAGTTTCCCAAAGAAGGCAGAGCATTTTGGAGAGATAGTTCAGACTATGTCTTGATGGGAAAAACAACCAAGATCAAAAGATCAAAAATATCTCTTGTTGAGATATAACAGTAGTAAAGAGCATACATCTTATGTACAACTTGATGAATTTACACATAAGGACACACAGACACATCTACACAGATACCAATAAGATCAAGATATAGATTATTTCCCAAACCCTACAAGATTTTGTCTGCTTCATGCTTCTTACCAGTTAATACCACCACCATAGATTTGACTTTTTTTTTTTTTTTTTT
>NW_006922069.1:1034072-1049107 GCF_000298275.1 Orycteropus afer afer | reverse complement strand
CAAATCAGCATCCTTTCCTTCAAGGCTCAGGGGTCCAAGATTATCTTCTGTGTCTGTGTTAATTGGTTTCCCTTTTCTTTGTTGAAGAGGGTCTGTGCAATCCTTCTGCCTAGTCCGCCATCTTGCCCCGCCTCCTTAGATTTGACTTTTACAACCATAGATTAGTATTCTCTGTTCCTTAATTTCATAATAAATGGAATCATATGGTATGTATGCTTTTGTGTCTGGTCTCCTATCTCACCATGAAATCCATTCATATTTGGACATGTAGTAGGACTGTATTCTTTTTTATTGTTGTGCCTTATTCCACTATATGAATACACCACAGCTTATTTATTCTTTCTACTACTGATGGAGGAGCTCTGGTAGCATAGTGCCTAAGGCACTTGACTGCTAACCAGAAGGCTGGAGGCTCAAACCCACCAGCCACTCCTCGGAAGGAAATGGGGCAATCTACTTCCATAGTGATACCGCCTTGGAAACCCAAGGAGGGGTCACTATGAGTCAGGTCTGACTTGATGGCACATAACAACAACAACTACCACTAATGGACATTGGATTATTTGGACTATTATAAACAGACCTGCTTAGTCAGAAATTTTTTCATGTAACAGAAACTTGACTCACACATTCTGTTATTTGATGATGCTCTGTGTGATGATAAGGAGCCCAGTGGCACAATGGCTGAATGATCATCTGCTAACTGAAAGGTTGGTGATTGGAACCCACCAGTTACTTCTCAGGGGAAAGATGTGGCAGTCTACTTCCATAAAGTTTACAGCCTTGGAAACCCTATGGTTTATCCTATATTTGTTCTACTTTGTTCTGTAGAGTTGTTATGAGTTGAAATAGACTTGACAGCAGTGGATTTGGGTTTAGGCTGTATGACAATAAGGAGCCCTGATGGCGCAAATGGTTACGCACTCAGCTGCTAACCTATAGGTAGGTGGTTTGAACCTATCCAGTTGTTCCATAGGAGTAATAAATGGCAATCTGCTTTTGTAAAGATTACAGTCAAGAAAACTCTGTGGGGCAGCTCTTTTCTTTTTAAATATTTTATTGTGCTTTTGGTGAAAGTTTACATAACAGATTAGGTTCCCATTTGACAATTTGTACACAAGTTGTTTGTTCAGTGACATTAGTTACATTTTCCACAATGTGTCAACATTCTCTTTAATCCTGTCTGGTTGTTTTGTTTCATATAGTGGATTTTGTTGTTGTTGAGAATAAGTACAACAAAACATACACCAATTCAACTGTTTCTCCATGTAAAATTCAGTGACATTAATTGCACTGAGTTGTGCAACCATTCTCACCCTTTTTTCCATGCTGTTCCTCATCAACATAAACTCACTGCCCCTAAGGTTCCTATCCAATCTTTCGAGTTGCTGACTGCTTACAGGTACTTTTTTTTTGAATACATTTTATTGAAATATAATTTAGGTACAGTGAAATACACAAAACTAAAGTGACATGGATCACTGCATTTTTTTTTTTTACAGTGTTCCCTCCCCTCCCCTCCCACTCTTGGTAACCAACAAAGAAAATTTCCTTCCATATAAACACCTTTCCTTGACTTTTTACAATAATGAACTAATCCTATATTTGTCTTTCTGTGATTGACTTATTTCACTCAGCATAATGTCCTCCAAGTTCACCCATGTTATGTGGTGTTTTGCAGACTCTACATTATTCTTTGGTGTTGCATTTTGTGTAGGTACCATAGTTTGGTTATATATTCTTCTGTTGATGAGCATGTAGGTTGTTTCTATCTTTTTGCTATTGTAAATAGTGCTGTGATGAACACAGGTGTGCGTATATCTGTTCTTGTCCTGGCTCTCACTTCTTTAGGATATATGCCTTGTAATGGGATTTCTGGGTCAAATCATATTTCTAATTCCAGCTTTTTAAGGCATCATCATAATGCTTTCCACAGTGGTTGTATCATTTGACAGTCCCACCAGCAGTGTATGAGAGTCCCAGTCTCTCCACATCCTCTCCAGCATTTGTTATTTTCTGTCTTGTTGAACTCTGCCATTAGTGCTGGGGTGAGATGGTATCTCATTGTTGTTTTGATTTGCATCTCTCTGATGGCTAATGATTGTGAGCATTTCTTTGTGTGTTTGCTGGCCCCCTGAATATCCTCTTTGGTGAAGAGTCTATTTATGTCTACAGTTCTATGGGGCAGTTCCATTCTGTCATGCTAGGTCACTATGAATTGAAACCAACTCGATGGCACCTAACAACAACTAGATGGTGATAGACACAGAGTGAAAAACCAAATCAAGAAGCTAGGATTCTTTTTGGGAGATGGCCAGATAGAATCCATGTGTTATCTGAATACCAACTGAAAGCAAAGTCTTGTGTTAGGAATTTAGGGATATAAAGATGAATCAGACATATTGTATCAGCTTCCTATTGCTCCTGTAACAAATTATAGCAAATTTACTGGCTGAATGCAACACATAGTTATCACTTTGGGGTTCTGGCAGTTAAGAGTTGAAATGAGTCTCATTGAGTTCAATCAAGTTATGTCAGGGCTGTATTCCTTCTAGAGGCTCTAGGAAGATTTTTTTTTTTTCCTTTTCCTGCTTCTAGATGCTGCCCACATTCTCCAGCTTATGGCTCCCTTCTATCTTCAGAGGCCAGAAATCACATCACTCCAATCTCTGCTTCTAATGTTGTATCTCATTCTCTAAATTTCCTACCTCCCTTTTTTGTTTATAAGTATCTTTATGATTACAATGAGTCTACCTGTATGATCCAAGATAATCTCCCCATCTTAAGCTCAGCTGATTAGCAACCTTTATTCCACCTGCAACCTTAATTCCCCTTTGCCATGTACCTTAACATACTCACAGGTTGTGAGGACTAGCCTGTGGATGTCACTGGGAGGGACATTATTCTGCCTAACACACATATCTTCCTGACTTCAATGATTAACAGGGAAGATAGAACAAAAAATAATCAGAGTTATGCCACTAATGTGTGAGCTCAACAATTATTCCAGCTAAGAGAAGCAAGAAGTTCTTTTCAGAGACTATATAGACATTGAGAGATTGATACAAGGTACCTACTGTATTAAGGACTTTTGCATTCTCAATATCATGTGGCATTTGTGAGCCACCCTCCATATTCAGTGGATCATAGAAGAGATCACAGACAGTAGTTGATCTGTCCATGTCAGAGAGTGATTCATAGTGGCTGCATGGTAGCATGACTTTCAGTGGG
This sequence comes from Orycteropus afer afer, assembly GCF_000298275.1. Classification (NCBI taxonomy): domain Eukaryota; kingdom Metazoa; phylum Chordata; class Mammalia; order Tubulidentata; family Orycteropodidae; genus Orycteropus; species Orycteropus afer. The sequence continues at coordinate 1,045,876 of NW_006922069.1, read as the reverse complement.
TCTACTGGGATAGAGGACAGCTATGTTGCTGCCGCTCGATAAAGAAGGCTGCCAATAGGTCCCAGTATAACACATAGGTAAACGTTTGAACATGGTACCTGCTGGAACCCCAGAGAAATGTAAATTCCGGCATTGGCATCAAAGAGTGAGTGTGAGAGGCTCTGGAGTTCAGTTACACACTGTGTGGCTATAATTTTAGTTGCTTATCAATCTTTGCATTTGCATTGCAAAACCAAAAGGTGAGCTCACCACCATTTCCATATAAACGATTGTTAATAAAATGCAGCAAGAGCTGCAGTCTTCCAGTGTGAGTTTTTTGTATGACATCTTTGTATCTGCAATACCACCAAAAAGTACTTGTATCCCACAGGTGGTGGAATAGGAAACATTACTCTCCAGGTACAAGAGTGTTGCATTCTGTACTTCTAACATATGGCAACATGCAATAGCTCTGCTAACCATTGAGGCATTCAGCAGTGTCCATTTTCATCCAGTGTGATCTGGTTTTCTCCTCCATGTTTGTTACTGAATAAACTAACTAGCTAGAGACATAATATGTGCTCATTAAATATTTAATAACTGCAAGAAATGGGAATAAACAAAGGACTTCAGGTATCTAGAATTCTTAAATCAGGCTTAGGTGGTGGTTCTGAGGGAAACACTTTATCGTATACTTTTGCTTGCATCCTTGTTTAGCCAACTTTATAGGACTGCTTCTCATTCTCTGTGGACTTTAACAGAAAAACACATTTAAAGGTTGTTGAAAGAAAAAAAAGACATATTGAAAGGTTGTCTTATAAAAACAAGAAATATTTTCTTTAAGATTTGGTACTCTGGTTAACAGAAAATACTGTTGGATCATGCAAACCTTGCTTGTCTTCTATCACCGAGGATGTATCTAAGAAACTGTTGGTTTGATGCCTAGATCCCAGGAGCTCCTTCTCCTCCCCCTCTGGTGATGGCCAGAAATAACAACAACCCCTTTCCTTTCTGTGACTCAGGGTCCTCAAGGCCTGAAGTATTTCACCATGTGTTTATCCTGAGGGAATGCCCACGAGAGCTGCTAGTGGATCTCTGGACACCGGGCAAAGATGCCACCTCAGACTATGTGCATGCAGTGTGGTCGAGGCTATGCGAAATTTTTAAGAAATAAGGTGCCCTGTTTTTCTTTACCCAACATTGGATAATATTCTGTTGTGATCCGTAAAGTTTCACATGCCAGTGACCATGAAGATGGCACAGGGCCACGCAATGTTTTGTCCTGTTATGCATAAGGTCACCATGTTATGTGGAGACACATATCTTGTTTATCACAATATCTCTGGTGAATTTTCTTGTCTTCTATTTATTGAAGTCACCATGAGTCAGAGCTGACTTGATGGCAACTAATAACAACAACAATTTTTCTTTAAACCTTGTGTAAACTTTTTTTATTCCTTTTTTTTCTCATCCTTGTATTTCATTCTTTCCCTTATTTATTAATTCAACAAATATTTTTGAACAGCTACAATGTACAAGAGGCTGGTTAGGAAATGAGGATTAACAACAAGACTAAAAAATGTCTTTGCCTTCAGGGAGCTTAAGCAGTAGTGAGAGGGTGAGACTATGAACAAGTGTGTAAATTGATTAATGAAATAGCCTCAGGTTATGAATATCAGGAAGGCAGTTTTCTGCAATAGAGAAATACATGGGGAAAGCGTGTTATTTCCCATGCTTTGAAATACATGTTCCTGGGCAAGTGTCTGAAGGTATGTGAATAGCACTGACCTAGTTTTCTTTGGGAGCAGCTCCTAAAGTAGAAGGCTTGGGTTAGTCTTCCTGGTGAAGCAGGAGAAAGACAACTTAAAATACCAGGGCAAGTTTTCTTGTGAGAAACTCACAGAGATATGAGATGCTTTTGAGTTCTGTAAGGCCCGTAGGGGCAGGGGCATATATCTTGTTTATCACAGTATCTCTAGTGTGTAGCCCTGTGACTTTTGTTGTCTTCTATTTCCTGAAGTCACTTGTTTACTGACTTCCTGTCATATAGAAGAAGGTGCTCTGGGGCGCAGTTGTTAAAGCACTGTGGCTGCTAACCCTAAGTTAGGCAGTTCAAACCCACCAGCTGCTCCCTGGGAGAAAGATGAGGCAATCTGCTTCCGTAAAGATTTACAGCCTTGGAAAACTTATGGGGCAGTTCTACTGTGTCCTATAGGGTTGCTATGAGTTGGAATTGACTCAATGACAGTGGGTGGGTGGTGAGTCATAGAGAAGATGCTCTAAAAGTTACAATCATGGAAAAGCCAACTGAATTAATGTTTTCAGATAAACGTTTCACTATGGGACCAGTTATTTCTTTTGTCCTAAGTAGAGGAAAATGCAGCAATGTCTTGAGTGATGAATAGTGATGCATAGACAACTTCCCAGGCATGACTGACTTAGATGGTCCTGGGCAGGCCCTCCTGGGAAGACATTTAGTAAGGAGTGGCAATGGGCTCAGACATGCAAGGAGAACTTTCTTCATGATCTCTTCAAGGAGGTCAGACCACAGAACAACACTTGAAAGTATTAAAACATTGGGACTGTCTGGTTGGGTGTTTGAAAAGGGATTATCTCTTGAGCCCAGACTGTTATTTACCAGAAGAAAATCAACACTCATGGTCCATTCTGGGAAGGATTCATTGGGAAACCACAATATCTCGTTACTGTATAGCATTTACCCTCTTGTAAATTACTTAATTGTGCACACATCAGTCTCTTATTCCAGTAGACCAACAGCTTCTCTTGTGGCAGTTTTAAAATATCTGTTGGGAAGTAGGGGCTAAAGCTTATCGTAAAACTACGTTTTAGTAGTAAGCATGTCTTGAGCTTATAGGTTTTTAGCTCAACAAAAATAACGTATTTTTAATTTTTATTTTTTTACCCTTTTCATAGATTTCCCACTCTTCCCTTGCCATTATGATCATCATGTTTCCTGGGTGACTTTTAGGTGGCTACTGAAGATTCTGGTCAGGCCAAATCCCCACCCACCACAGAACCCCCACGTGGGTTCAGACAGGCTCTCAAAGTTGCCATGTTGAGAACCCAGACCAGGCAGGTTCTGCCTTTCCTCTCCTTCCCTCATGGGGGCCAGGACCTGAGGCTCATAGTACAGCTTTCTCCAAAGAAATCTTTCTCATCATAGTCTTTCCTCTTGCTTTTCATTTTCTAACATGTTTTTATACTTTTGAGGTGAGAAAGAAGCCCCTAAATAAATGGCCTGAATTTTTGAAGCCAATTCTCAGGTTTTTGTTGTTGTTGGTATATTCTACTTATGATGTTCTATCTCATATTCACTTTGGTACCTGAGAGATACCATATCAATGCCTCAGGAGAAACCAAAGTCAGATGCTTTCTTTTTTAACATCAAGTTATATTCACTTAACAAACTATGTATAAGAAATGCAGATAGAATGTTCCTTGAAAGCAAGAATGGCCAGACTTTGTCTCACCTACTTTGGTCATGTTGTAAGGGGGGAACATTCCCTGGAGAAGGGTATCATGCTTGGGAGAGTGGAGGGACAATGAAAAAGGGGAAGGCCCTCAACGAGATGGATTGACACAGTGGCTGCAACAATGGGCTCAAGTATAGCAAGGATTGTGGGGCTGGCACAGGATCAGGCAGTGTTTTGTTCTGCTGTGCATGAGGTTGCTATGAGTCAGAGACAACTCAACGTCACCTAACGACAACAACATGTACAACCCCAAAAAACCAAACTCATTGCCATTGAGTCTATTCTGAGTCATAGCAACTGCCATTGGGTTTCCAAGGTGGTAAATCTTTACAGAAGTAGATTGCCCCATCTTCCTTCTTGCCTTAGCACTATGCCACTAGAGCTCCTGAAACTCTATGTATAGCATTCTATAAAGTTACTTCAACTCTTCTCACTTAATATTCTTGTCCTTTTAAAGCCTGAAGTTCAAAGAACTTCCCAAGTACCTAGACAAATTAATTACTGGAATTTGCGATCATTATTGATCGTAACTGCTGCCTAACCAGCAGTCATTGCTCTGGGCTCTACAGGTGCTTACACAATTTGGGGGTGTTAAAAATAATCCAAACTCAAAGAAATTTAAAATTTAAAGTTTATTCTGAACATTTTATTTTATATGCATATAGGGTGACCATTCTGATTCCAAAAAACCTCAAATGGCTCAAAATAGGCTAGTTACAATAAGGCTTAAAAAGGGAAGAGAAGGGAGAAGACCATAGGTCAACCATAGGCTAATCTTAACATGATTGGTTGAACTCTGCCCTCCCCCTTTTACTGAGTACAACTGATATCCAGTCACAAGGTAATTAAAATGTATTAATTAATATGCAGGAGTAAACAAATTACTCTTATACAATATGTATTGAGTTATTTATGAATATGTATAGTCATTTTGTCACTCAATTGTTTCTTTAAGTTTTTATCCTTCATTGACAGATATTTTGCATCCTGTTTTGTCTAAAATTTCTGGTCTTTAGGACATGATGTGATCCATATACTGAGATGTACAAAAGATATGACAGTCATACTCACTGTAAAATTGGCACTGGTTTGGGTCCAGCAAACACAGGGATTTTGATAAATTCTGTTTCATGTGATATACATCAGCAAAGAAAAAAAAGGTTGTGAGTTTATCTCCTATCCTAGCTCTTGTACTGTTTATTAAGTGTGTTCCTAACAGTGCAGAACTTCTGTTTTGATTGTGCATCTGAGAGAAATCCCCTGCTTCTAATCTTACATACCTGAAGATAGGCGGAATTCCCCACAGACTGGCTTCTGGTTTCATACTTTGAAAAATTTGTTTCTCCTTCATTACCTGCAATGCCTTCTGCAAGAGGTCATGTTCATATCACATGATCATTTCTGGCCTTGAATCATCCTGTTAGATACCAGGTAAATCAGCCAAGTGGGTGGTGGAAATATGGCTGGAAGCCATTCCTGCACCAGAACAGCTAGCAATAATTTAAATAGATGTGGAAGTAAACCTCGTAAATATGACTCTGTTAACCCAAAATCAATGTATTTTAACTCAACTTCCTCTTAGCTGAGTTCTAAACAGCCCAAGGCTTTTCTAACACTACCCTACAAAAGGGCAAGTGTAACAGAGGGTATACTCCAGAGGAAAGAGATTGAGGTCTTATCTGGTTGTGGTTAACATATCTTACAAATTTTACCAAAGCCTATTTAGTGCCTAAGGCATTTGACTGATAACCAGCAGGCTGGTGGTTCAAACCCACCAGCCACTCCTTGGAAGGAAGATTGAGCAATCTACTTCCATAGTGATACTGCCTCAGAAACCCAAGGAGGGGTCCCTGTGAGTCGGATCCTACTTGATGGTGGTGAGTTTGGTTTTTGTTTTTTGGTATGACTATGTGAACACATTGTGTGGGCCCCACAAAGGGTTTTGCAAAGGGCCTAACTAAGCAAATGAGGAAGCCTGGAACTTCACTCACTTCACAGTAAATCTGCCCCTGCAAACCAGGAAAGAGTCCTGTGTGAAGGAGCTACCTATTCACAGAACATTTACATTTATAGGCTGGGCACACTGATGTGCTCGTGGGCAAATGTAGGTTAAGGTATGTTTAGCAGTTGGCTAACTGAAATAAGAATCAGAAAATGGGTAGAATTTTCCCAAGTTTATTCCTTAAACTCAAGGCCTGAGATATGTTACTGCCATCATTAGTATGTTCATATACCACTGGAAGTTGTTTTACTTTGAAAGAAAATGAAGTCATTTTAGTAAACTAGCAAGGAGGAGACTTGTGGAAGGATAATGAAAGGGGTAGACTATACTTAGACATTGAGAAAATTGAAGAGAGCTGGATAAGATGCTTTAATGATCAGTTTAAAGATTCTCCTTAAGGAGCTCTGCTGGGGCAGTGCCTTACCACACTGAATGTTCTATAAGAGAACAATCACAGTTAGGAATGATTTCAGCGGCAAGTAACAGGATACTCAAGTAACGGTGGCTTGAGGTAAGCCATTAAATACTTAATCTTAAAGAATTAAGATACTTTACCTCCTAGAACTTAGTACAATCACTTTGTACTTTACCTTATACTTTACCTCCTAGAACAAAAAGTCTGAAAGTAAGTGATTCAATCATTCTTCTATTTTTGCACTCTAAGTCCTTGTCTCTATGATTCTATAGTCAAAAGATGGTTGTCACAGCTTCAAGAATCATTTGTGCAAAAGTAGGAAACAGGAGTGCAGCTGTATAGTGTATGTCTCTCTCCTGTCCTTTCTAAAAAAAAAAAAAAAAAATCCTCATCCATCTTCTTTAGGTCTCGTTAGCCTAATCTGGATACATTTTCACCCCTAGCTGCAGACGGGATTAAGAAAGTGGGTGTCTGGGAAAAGGAACATGGTGGTTCCATGACTGGCTTAGATTAGTTATGTTTCCTCTTTCAGGGCTGGGTTTACCTGCAGGAATAGAATAGGGTATCTAGATAGTCTCAAAGAGTTTTCCAAAGTGATTGTACTAAGTTAAACTTCACTAACCATTTACAAGAGATCCATTTGATCCACACCCTCACCAATGCTTGGTTTTGTTTTATATATAATTTCAGAAGGTGATGAGCACTATGAGAAAGGAAAAATTGAGCAAGATAAGAAAAAAAAAAAAAAAAAAGGTCACTGCCATCGAGTCAGTCCCAACTCATAGGGACTCCTCCTTGGGTTTCTGAGGCAGTATCACTACAGAAGTAGATTGCCCAACCTTCCTTCCAAGGAGTGGCTGGTTGGTTTGAACCACCAGCTTTCTGGTTAGTAGTCAAATGCTTTAGGCACTATCCTGGGGGAATGTAGTGTAGGCTGGAATTTTAACTATGGGAGTCAAGATAGCCCCTCTTAAAAGAATTTTAGGAAGTGACATTCAAACAGTGTCACATAGGCGATAAGGGAGTGAGCATGCAGACATATAAGGAAAGGAAATAGGCCTGAGTTTTGCTTTGCTTTCAGGGATGTTGTAGAGGTTGGACAATCAAATGTCATAAAATGATGAGTGGAACATTGCTATAAGGGATCAGAACATACACTGCTATTATTCTGGAAAGATTCAATCACTTATCCATTCAATTAAAGCAAGTATTTACTCAAACCAACCAAAACTCACTGCTGTCGAGTTGGATCTGACTCATAGAGACCCTTCCTTGGGTTTCTGAGGTGGTATCACTGTAGAAGTAGAATGCCCAATCCTCCTTCTGAGAAGTATTTACTAAGTGGTTAATATAGTGAAAACAATATGTTACCTGTGTTCTTATGAAATATGTACGTATAAAATATAATTCCTATCTATATACAGCTCCTAATTGTATAAATAAGTAAACATTAAAAAAAAAAAATCAGTGCTCACTTTCGTGGCATTTAATACTAAAATTGGAATGATACTGAGAAGATCAGTATGGATCCTGAGCAGGGTTGACATGTGATTTTGGGTAGCATTCCATATTTAAAATAAAAACAAACCTAAGTCATTGTTCCAGTAAAACATGAATACATACTACAAGATTTTATGTAATTTTTCAAAATGATTACAACACAATAAAAATACCTTTTAACTACGCACAAACAGACAATATATGGCACATTTTATACAGAGTGTGCCATTCCTGAATTTATATGTAATATAAATATTTAATGTAATTATTTATTAAATGTAAATAATTACATTAAATATTTAATGTAATATGTAATATTTAATATAAATTAGCAGATATAAGTATATTTCCCACGAAGTCTTGTTTCCTAACTAGTATGTGACTTGGTCCTTTTGGTATAGGTAATTCAATCTGAATAAATAAGAAAGACCAAAACAAGATGCTAAACTTCAGTAAGAACAATTGTCAACTCTGTGGCATGGATTGTCTTTCAGATCCTACATACTGTAGCTCTGTCTACAATCAGATATAAGTTAATACTTTCAAAGCTGTGACCATATTGTTCGTAATTTTTTTTTTTTTGGTGCTTGTGTCTTATTAATTATCTAGTTTTTATTGGAGAGCAGAAACATTTACCAGAGATACTTTCAAATTCACCATTTTAAAATTCTTCCATTGTACAATTAAGTCCATTGTTTTTTTAGAGATCACTACTTAATACTTAGAAGCTCTGAGGGTGCAGTGCCTCAGGCATTTGACTGCTAATCAGAAGGCTGGTTATTGAAACCCACCAGCCATTCCATGGAAAGAAGACAGAGCAATCTACTTAAAGATCTACTGTCTTGGAAACCCTGCGGGGTCACTATTAGTTGTAATCAACCTGATGGCAGTGTTTTTTTTTTTTTTTTTGCGTTCATTATTAGAGCTGTTGTTTGTCGAGCATTCACTATGTGCCAAGCATTGTGCTAAATCTGATACATGGGCTACCTCATTTAAACCCTATAACAAACTTACAAAGAAACTAAGAATTCATAACTTTTTGTTTGGTTATGTAACTGATTGTGGATGGAGATTCCAACTCACAGGTTCTAGTTTTTAATCTCTCCGTTTGTGTGATTTGTCTACCTATCTGCATTCTACATCTGACAGGCTGTGCCTCAAAAAAACTGCTCGGAATGAGGCACGTATTCCCACTGGCATCAACCGATCCATGGTTGCAATGCTCATCTATGATCAAGCTGGACAAATGGAACACTTACTTAATGTTAGCAAAGTGAAAGCCGTTGTTATTATTTATGGAAAGCAAACAGTAAATAAGAACAAGATTCTCAAAGCGGAAACACTTAACTTTCCCTAAATTGCCCAGGTCCATTTTTATGTCTGGGCTGGATTGCTGTGGTTCAGGTCAGAGGCTATCTTCCTGTCCCTGCTGCCTCCTGCCTACAGAGGCATCTGCTCTGCGTATGGGCCTTGCCCTGTTGCGATCTCCTCAGCCTCTGGCACTGGGTCCTTCTAAGCCTTTGCCCCTGGCTTCCACCATGCTATACAGGCCTATGTGGTTCTCTCTCTTGCTACCATACTACCTGGGCTTGTGCTGACCAAGTGCCTGTGTGGCTCTGGCCATGCTTCCCAGGGGAGAGGAATGTTGTATGGGGTACACACAAGCCTTGCCCTGCCAGGGCAAGTATTACAGCTCTTTAGCATCAGGCAAACTTCCTGCACAGAGACACCTTTCTCCCTTTCTTTCTGTGAGCTCATCAGCCCTTTGTCTCTCTGTCTTCAGTGTTACAGCTTTCTCTTCTGGGTCTAAGTGGTTTTCACCGTGCTCTGCTCTAGACTGTCCTTGATGGTAGTGACATCCCCCCTAACCTCTGTGGGACTGGCCCTTATATAAGCCTACCAGGATGACAAAACTGACCAATCACCTAGCTGGACCACAAGGGACTTAATTCTATTGGGTGGAATTTCAAGCCACTATTTGTGTAGAAAAATCAACCAATCCCTTGCAAGCTTGTGGCCCAGTCAATTTTTTTTTTTTTTTTTTTTGTGAGAGTCACAGACCATATCTGGGAAGGCCATATAAAAGTGATTCATTGCTCAGCAACATTATAGTGCAGCATTATAGCCAGAAAGGAAATTAGAAACCAGATTATGGAGAATCACGATGTTTGCAGTTAAGCCTGGAGGACTAGTGGGTCTCCATCTTTTCCCCACTGTTCCACATTTGAGGGATAGGATGACTTTCTCAGTAACAGTGGTTCAGTATGAGTACAATGTGAGGGGCAAGTATTAAGTCTCTAACGCGTGATTAGAAGTATTGCTTACTCCCTCCTGGGACAGTGATATGTCTCTCAAGAAAAGGTCTGTCTCTTCTGAGAACCACTGCTATAGACAATGGGGAAGCTAAGAAGATTCTTAAGTAGAGAACACAGAAGATCAAAATTGTGTTTGGAAGATGACTTTGGCAGCAAGGTACATGATGGATTAGATTCTGGAGAAGTTGGACACAGAGACACCAGGAACCAGACTGTTTCAGTACAAGGAAGCAGGCAGTAAGGAGCTCTGGTGGTGCAGTGCCTAAGGCATTTGACTGCTAACCAGAGGGTTGGTGGTTCACACCCACTAGCCACTCCTTAGAAGGAAGACTAGGTGATCTACTTCTGTAAAGATTTACTGCCTCAGAAACCTAAAGTGCGTTGCTATGAGTTGGAATTGACTCAATGGCAGTGACCTTGGTTTTTTTGGAAGTGTGAAGTAAGGGGCTCTGATGGTGCAGAGGTTAAAGCATTCCGTTGCTAACCAAAAGGTCGGCAGATCAAATACACCAGCTGCTTCATAGGAGAAAGATGAGACAGTCTTCTTCCCTAAAGACTTAAGCCTTGAAAATCATATAGGGCAGTTCTACTCTGTTCAATAGAGTCTCTATGAGTCAGAACGACTGGACGGCACTGGGTTTGGTTTTGGTTTGGGAAGCACGCAGTGGAAGTCCTTGGGTGCTGCAAATGGTTAAGCCCTCTGTTACTAATATTGAGGTCAACAATGAACCCACACAGGCTTCTAGGAAGAAAGGCCTGGCGATCTGCTTCTAAAAGGTCACAGCCATTGCAAACCCTCTGGAGCCGCTCTATTCTGCACGCATTAGATCACCACGAGTCTGAATCTGGTTTAGTTTTGGTACAGCATGAGGTGATGAGACCAGAGCTGGGGGGGGGGGCGGCAGCAGAGAGTTTTTGGGAAGGGAGAACAGATAGCAGTTGGTGACTAGAAGTATATGGGGGTAACAGAGAGGGAGTGAAGATTTTATTTAGCTCTAAAGATTTTATTACTTTGTTTCCTTCTTGTGCCTTATGGAAGAGCCAACAAGTCCCTACAGAGTCCCTGAGCCTTCAAAGGCTGTTGTATCATCCACGGCCACTAGAGGGCGTACCCACCGCATTTCGAGAGCAGGCTGCTTCACACTCGGAGGGAGGAAGCGCTACTGTTTAAATTCCAAATCTGTCCCTGGAACGCTTAATGGGAGCTTGGATTTAGAACAGTTGATCTTCACTGAAACAGAAACTTGGAAGGTCTCCCAGTGCATTGACAAGGGCTGGAAACAGGGCCTACGATGTAGAAGTGAATTACAGCGTGCAGGCGGCGGGATGAGGCAGCCTGGGGAACAGGAAGGCGCGAGGAGGAAACAGCTGCCTACAAATGCCAACAGCACGTTAAGCTGACTAGAAGGTTCCAGAGATTCCAAAGATTGTTTTTCCAGATTGCTGTAGGCCAATTCAATTGACCGACAGTTGCTTTTGTTTCTCTCCTTGACCCAGGCTTGAAATTGAAAGAGGAGTTACCCTAGATGCCTCTACTCAGCCTACTACAGAGACCTTTCAGTCAAACCACTGTTTGCCTTCCTGCTGGAGCAGGTGTTATGTGCATCTATGTGAGTGTGTGCATGAACAGGTGTGTATGACTGTGTGAAGACATGTGTGTAGTAGTGTGGGAGCACATACGTGTGTGCATGTGTGAGGGTGTGCAAGTGGGTGTGAGCGTGTGTATGGGTGAATGTGTGAATTGTAAGGACAAGTACAAATGGGAAATAAATGGGTAAATTCACCTGTTTTAAATAGAGGAAGGAGCTCCCCTCCTCCATTGCTTTCTTTAGAATTCACTTTAGATAACTTAGGAGCTCTGGTGGCCTAGTGCCTAAGGCATTTGACTGCTAACCAGAAGGCTAGTGGTTCAAACCCACCAGCCACTCACTGGAAGGAAGATTCGGCAATCTACTTCCATAGAGATCTAACTCAACTCACTGCCGTGGAGTAGGACCCAACTCATAGCAACCCCTCCTTGGGTTTCCAAGGTGGTATCATTATGGAAGTAGATTGCCCAACTTTCCTTCCTAGGAGTGGCTGGTGGGTTTGAACTGCCA
>NW_006922069.1:1031883-1033527 GCF_000298275.1 Orycteropus afer afer | reverse complement strand
TGGGTTTCTGAGGCAGTATCACTATGGAAGTAGATTGCCCAACCTTCCTTCCAAGGAGTGGCTGGCGGGGTTGAACCACCAGCCTTCTGGTTAACAGTCAAATGCCTTAGGCACTACACCACAGAGAATTAGAAAATTAACAATTATCTTGAAAATATGAATGCGATGATTCTATCCACTTAAATATATAGTAGTAACATTTCTGTCTTTGCAATCTTGTTAGCAGATTGCCTGTGATGCATCACATTCTGGTAACATTTATTCAATAAAATAATGTTTCTTTCTCTCTTATTTTTTGTGGAGAGGTTTTCTGATTTAGAGTAGATTTTGTTACTAATAATTTTTCCCTGACAGAGTGCATGTGAGTGCAAGTGAGCATGTGCATGAGTACGTGTGTGTGGATGTGTGTACGTGTAGTTATGCATGAGTGTGTGTGTGCATATGTTGCGTTGTGTGAATGTGTTATGCACGTGAGCATGTTCCCACCTGTGTCTGTGTGTCTGCTCTGTAGGGGGAATATTACGTTTGTTGTTTGGCTTCAGCCCAAAAGAAAACAAATAATGAGGCGAACAGAAGCAGCTGGAGTCTCTGCTTTCACCGCTAATTAGCCACCTATTGATTCTGAAGAAGAGGACATACAGCAGACACAAATGAGTAAAGGATGGATAACACAGTTTTCTTTTTAATGCTGCTTTTTTAAATCGTCGAACAGTGGGAGTTCTTTACTGAGGAAAAAAAAAAAGTCTCTGAGAATCTTGTTTAAACACAGGGCTCTTGAGTTTTACCCAAATCTATTGAACCAGAATTTCTGGAAGGAGGCTCAATAATCAGCATGTTAGCAAGCTCTCTCCATGCCCCACCCCCACTATACCCTGCTTCTAATTCTACTGGTCCATGGAATACATATTGTGAAACAGGGAGCTGGAGGATGCTTTTGGACGTTTTTTTTTTTTTTTTCACTGTTGAGTTTTCAGAGTTCTTCACATGTTCTAGATACAGGGTCTTTGTCGGATTTGCCAATATTTTCTCCCAATCTCTAACTGTCTTTTCTCCTTTTTAACAGGATTTTTCACAGAGCAAATATTTTTCATTTTGATGAGGAGCAATTTATAAATTTTCCCTCTTAGGGATCATGCTTTTAGTGTCAAGTCTAAAGACTTTTTGCCTATTACAATATTCCAAAGATTTTATCCTATATCCTCTTCTCGAAGTTTTTAAGTTTTACATTAACTCCATGAATCACTTGGAATTCATTTTTGTGTAAGGTGCGAGGTACAGATTAATGGTCATTATTTTGCTAATGGATGTCCGGTTGCTCCAACACCATTTATTGAAAAGGCTCTCCTTCCCCCACTGGATTGCTTTTATCCTGTTTCTGGGTTCCTTACTCTGTTCCAGTGATCTGTGTGTCTATCCTTCCGCCAGTACCACATTGCTTTAATGATGGCATCTATATATTAGGTCTTAGTATTGGAAAGAGTGATTTCTTCCACTTTATTCTTCTTTTTCAAAATTGTTTTGCTTATTCTAGGCCTTTCCCTTTCCATGTAAATTTTAGAATAAGCTTGTCTATGTCTCTAATGAAACGTGCTGAGATTTTGATAGGAAATCAAGTATGGATCAGTTTTAAGAAAGGATTTTTTT
>NW_006922069.1:1025123-1031480 GCF_000298275.1 Orycteropus afer afer | reverse complement strand
AGTTCAAAGTGCCAGGCCCTAGGGGCTGTGTTAAAGCCCCTCTACCTTGCACTTCAGCTCTGCCTCTTGTTCCCAGCCCACTGAAACTAGAGGCATCTCTTCACTCAGACAGCTATCAGCTGCTGAGGGTAACAAGCCCAAGGTCGACAAACAAAATGGCACAGTCCAGATGTTACCAAACCACATGGCAGATCATTGACTCAAGATCATTGAAAGTCCTAGGATCAGCAGAGCATGGCAAGCTGCTGAACAATGACACGGCTACATGCAGGATTCAAGCGTGACATAAACTAGAGACCATTCCCAAAGCTGCTGCTTATATACGGGAAGCAGACCACATACCCAAAGCACCTACTTAGCTGTTCCAATAGATTCCACCATGGAGTTAATTACCAATCTCACCATGAAAAATAACTAGATTCAGCTACCCAGCCACTCAACCAGACCCAGCCAAGTTGACACACAAACTTAACCGCCACAGGATTCATACACTATCTTTAAGGAAATAAAATATGGATCTCATAAGAGAAGTAGGCTGTACTCCTGGGGTCTGTGAGAACTAACTGTATATATACTTCACTGAAATCTACCCTCCCCTGTACTTTGCCAAAGAAGAAACATTTAATGGACTGGAGGAATTATAGAAAATACACCTCTGACCAGCACCATCACTAGCTGTTCTGAGGGCAGGAGACAGTGTGTTGAATCCTGGTGCTGGCGGGGCGATAAAGGATGGTGTTTTTGAAGACCTTCAAAGTTACTTTCATTGCCCTTCAGTCTCCTCCTTTTTGTTCTCTTCACACTTCTTCCCCATTGTGGGTCCAGCACTCAGCATTAGATCCTCCTGTGTTTCCATCCTTTTATTCAGTGTCAGCACTTCCTTCTAGTCACACCCTTTAGTTTGCCAATCATCTGTCTTATTTTTAGTCCATGACTCAGATATTTGGCATGTTACCCTTCATTTCAGTTAACACCAGATGAAGTGAACCCAGCTCCCATTTGGTTCTTACCCAAAGACTGTTCTCAAACTAATTAAAAGAATCTTTGAATTCTTCCTTGGCGAGTATTACTTATTTGTACCAAGCCCAGTTACTTCAATTTCTATTTTCTACTCTGATGAGTTTATATCCAGATAGCTGCAAGCATTGTTAAGGAAGCATTTGATAAGAGAAACTACTTTCCTGGAGTTTGCCCTCAGAATACTGGAATCTTGATACAGATGACAACTTTCTGCACCCCTAGATACTTATGGATTCTTTAACTCTGGATTTGGTGTTGTTGTTGTTATATGCTGTCAAGTTGGCTCTGACTCATAGTGACCCTATATACAACAGAAAAAAATACTGCCAGTCATGAGATGAGGGAGAACTTGTCTGTTGGTTTGTTGTACTGTGGTGGCTTGTGTGTTTCTGTGAGGCTGGAGGCTGTGCCAGCAGGGATGCCCGTGGTCGACTGGTTTTGGTGGGCTTCCAGACTGAGACAGACTCGGAAGAAGGAAGAAGGAAGAAGCCATCCACTTCTCAAAGAATTGGCCAGGGAAAATTATTCACTATGAATAGTAGTGAAACACTGTCTGATATATTACTGGAAAATTTTATGAATAGCCTTGAAACATTGTTTGATACAGTGCCAGAAGATGAGCCCTTCAGGTCGGAAGGCACTCAAAATATGACTGGGAAAGAGCTGCCTCATTGGAGTAGAGCCTACCTTGATGATATGGATAAAGTAGAGCTTTCAGGGCCTCCACTTGCTGAAGTGGCACAACTCAATATGAGAAGAAACAGCTGCAAACATCCACTGATAATCAGAACATGGAATGTATGGAGTATGAATCTAGGAAAATTGGAAGTTGTCAGAAATGAAATAGAACACATAAAGATTGATATCTTAGGCATATCATGAAATGGACTGGCTTTGGCCATTTTGAATCAGATAATCATATGATCTACTATGCTGGGGATGACAAATTGAAGAGGAATGGCATGGCATTCATTGTCACAAAGAATGTTTCCAAGATCTATCCTGAAGTATAATGCTGTCAGTGATAGACTAATAGCCATATGCCTGCAAGGAAAGCCAGTTAATACTACTATCATTCAAATTTATGCACTAATCACTGAAGCTAAAGATGAGGAAATTGAAGATTTTTACCAATTTCTGCAGTCTGAAATTACCAAACATGCAATCAAGATGTGCTGATTATCACTGGTGACTGGAATGCAAAAGTTGGAAACAAAGAAGAATCACCAGTAGTTGTAAACATTGGCCTTGGAGACAGAAATAATGCTGGAGATTGCACGATAGAATTTTGTAAGACCAACGATGTATCCAAATACCTTTTATCTACAACACAAATGGATTGACACAGTGGTTGCAACGATGAGCTCAGGTATAGCAGGGATCGTGGGGGTGGCACAGGACCAGGCAGAGTTTCATTCTGCTGTGCATAACGTTGCTATGAGTCAGAGATGACAGCACCTAACAACAACAAAGTCATGTGTCATCCTCACAATCCTTGCTCTACCTGAGCCTATTGTTGCAGACACTATGTCAATCCATCTCTTTGAGGAGCTTCCCCTTTTTTGCTGACTCTCCACTTTACCAAGCATGATATCTTTCTCCAGGGAATGATCCCTTCTGACAACATGACCAAAGTGGGTGAGATGAAGTCTGGCCATTCTCACTTCCAAGGAGTGTTCTAGCTGCACTTCTTCCAGGGCAAATTTGTTAGTTCTTCTGTCAGTCCATGGTACTGCTAGTATTCTTTGCCAACACCATAACTCAAAAGTATCAACTGTTCTTCAGTCTTCTTTGTTTGTTGTCTTGCTTTCATATGCTTATGAGGCTATTGAAAACACCACGGCTTAGGTTAGGCTCAACTTAGTCTTCAAAGAGACATCTTTGCTCTTTACAACTTTAAAGAGATCTTTTGCTGCAGATTTGTCCAGTGCAATATGACGTCTGATGTCTTGACTGCTGCTTCCATTGCTGTTGATTGTGGAACCAAGTAATATGAAATATTTTACAACTTCAATCTTTTCTCCATTTATCCTGATGCTATTTGTTAGTTCAGTTGTGAAGATTTTTGTTTTCTTTATGTTGAGGTGTAATCCATACTGCAGACTGTAGTCTTTAATCTTCATCAGTAAGTGCTTTAAGTTATCTTCACTTTTGGCAAGCAAGCTTGTGTCATTTGCATATTGCGGGATGTTAATGAGCCTTCCTCCAATACCTGATACCATCTTCTTTTTCATATAGTCTGGCTTCTTGGATTATGTGCTCAGCATACAGATTCAATAAGTATTGTGAAAGGATACAACCCTAATGCACACCCTTCCCAATTTAAAAGCATGTAGTATCCCTGGGTTCTGTCCAAATGACAGCCTCCTCATCTATCTACAGGTTCCTCATGAGTACAGTTAAGTGTTCTGGAATTCCCATTCTTCTTAATGTTATCCATAATTTATTATGATCCACACAGTCGAATGTTTTACATAGTCAATAAAACACAAATAAACATCTTTCTGGTATTCTTTGCTTTCAGTCAAGATCCATCTGTCACCAGCAATGATATCCCTCATTCTATATCCTCTTCTGAATCCAGCTTGCCTTTCTGGAAGTTCTCTGTCAATATACTGCTGCAACCTTTTTTGAATTATCTCCAGCAAAATGTTACTTGAGCGTGGTATTAATGATATTGTTTGATAATTTCCACATTCTGTTGTATCATCTTTCTTTGGAATGGGTACAAATATGGATCTCTTCTAGTCAGTTGGCCAGGCAGCTGTCTTCCAAATTTTTTTGGCATAGATGAGTGAGTGCCTGCAGCATGACATCAGTGCTGAAACATCTCAATGGTTGTTCTGTCAATTCCTGGAGCCTTGGTTTTTGCCAATTCCTTTGGTGCAGCTTCTACTTCTTCCATCAATACCATTGGTTCTTGATCATATGCCACCTCCTGAAAGAGATGAACATTGCCCAATTCTTTTTGGTACAGTGACTCTGTGCATTCTTTCCATCTTCTTTTGATGTTTCCTGCATTGTTCAATATTTTGCCCATAGAGTCTTTCAATATTGCAACTTGAGGCTTGAATTGTTTCTTCAGTTCTTTCAGCTTGAGAAATGCCAAGCATGGTCTTCCCTTTTGGTTTTCTAACTCCAGGTCCTTGCACATTTGATTATAAGAATTGACTTTGCCTTTTCGAGCTGCTCTTTGAAATCTTCTGTTCAGCTCTTTTATCTTGTCATTTCTTTCATTTCCTTTAGCTACTCTCCATTCAAAGGCAAGTTTCAGAGTCTTGTCTGACATCCATTTTAGTCCTTTCTTTCCTGTCTTTTTAATGATATTTTCCTTTCTTCATGTATGCTGCTCTTTTTTTTTTTTTAATTTTATTGTGATTTGGGTGCAAGTTTACAGAGTTAATTCATCTTCCATACAGCACTTCACATACACTTTGTCTCATGACATTGACTGCAATTTCCCACAATGCAACAGCTCCCCTTCCACCTCCTCCCCATAGTTACCTCTTCCCTGTGTCCTTCTGTCACATGCACTCCTGACCCCTGAGCTGTCTGCCTCTTCTATTCTCCCATGCTTGATTTTTCCAAGGAGTGTATCTACCTCATATAAATGTTCAGCTCATATATCTGTCTTTTGTTTGGCTGGACCCCCAGGAGTGAGTTTGATTCCAGACCTGAAGGGCAGCTAGGGGCCATAGTCTCAGGGATTCCATCAGGCTCTATCAGACCAGTGAAACTGGTCCCTTTTATTCTTTTTTTAAATGATTTTGAGTTTTGTTCCTAATTGTTCTCCCACTCTATTCAGGATCTCCTACATAGATCCCCCTCAGAGTGGTTGGCAGTGGTAGCTGGGCACCATCCTGTTCTTTTGGTCTCATAGTCGTATAGGCTGAGGATCACATGGTGTACCAGTTGCTTAGACCAATTGTTTCCATGTGTCTTTGGTTTTCTTAATTCTTTTTTGCTCTGGATGAGGAGAGACCCATCGTTGCATCTAGATGGCAACTTGCAAGCTTTTAAGATCCCAGTTGCTACTCATCAAAGTAGGATGTGGAACAATGTTTTTGTGTAGTATGTTATGCCAATTGAGCTTGATGTCCCCTGGGACCATGATCCCAAGCCCACAGGTCCAACTACTTGCTCTGTCTGGGTAGTGGCCTGTGGCCAAGAAGTGACTACAGCTTTGTCCCTTGTCAGCTCTACTGTATGTGTGATGTTCTTGATGTCATCCTAGGATTCATCTGGTTTTTGGTCATTGGTGTTCAATGCATCAAATCTATTCTTCAGATGGTCTCTAAATTCAAGTGGGACATAATCAGGGTCACATTTTGGCTCTCATGGACTTGTTTTAATTGTCTTCAATGTCAACTTGAACTTCAGGTCTGTTCCACAATCAACTCCTGGCCTTGTTTTGGCTGAAGATACTAAGATTCTTCATTGCCTCTTGCCACAGATGTAGTCAATCAGATTCCTGTTTATTCCATCTGGCAAAGTTCACATGGATAGCTGCTGTTTATGTTGTTGAAAAAAGGTATTTGCAATGAGTAAGTCATTGGTCTTGCAAAATTCTATCATATGATCTCCAGCGTCTTTTCTATAACCAAGGCTATATTTTCCAACTACTGGTTATTCTTCTTTGTTTCTAACTTTTGCATTCCAATTTCCAGTAATAATCAATACACCTTGATTGCATATTTGGTCAATTTCAGACTGCAGAAGTTGGTAAAAATATTCAATTTCCACATCTTTGCCTTTAGTGGTTGGTGTGTAAGTTTGAATAATAATGATATTAACTGGTCTTCGTTATAGGCATCTGGATACCATCCTATCACTGACAACATTGTGTCTCAGGATAGATCTTAAAACATTTTGTGTGTGTGTGTGACAATAAATGCCATGGCATTTCTCTTCAATTTGTCATTCCTGACACAGTAGATCACATGATTGTCTGATTCAAAATGGCCAAAACCAGTCCATTTCAGCTCATTAATGCCTAGGATATTGATTTTTATATGTTCTATTTCATTTTTGACAACTTCTAATTTTCCTAGATTCATATTTAGTACCATCCATGTTCCGATTGTTAATGGATGTTCAAAGCTGTTTCTTCGCATTTTGAGTTGTGCCACATCAGGAAATGGAGGTCTCCAAAGCTTTACTCTAATCCACATCAGTAAGGTCGCCTTTACTTTGAGGAGGCAGTTCTTCCCCCATGCCTTCTGACCCGAGGGGCTCATCTTCTGGCATTATATCAGATAATGGTTCAGGACTATTCATAATGTTTCCCAGTAATAGATCAGACAGCATTTCACTGCTATTCATAAGGTTTTCACTAGA
>NW_006922069.1:1019158-1024883 GCF_000298275.1 Orycteropus afer afer | reverse complement strand
GTAACAGTAAAGTATAGTATATATGGAATACCTGGGTTGTACAAATGGTTAATACACTCTGCTGCTAACCAAAAGGTTGGAAGTTTGGGTTCACCCAGAGATGCCTTAGAAGAAAGGCCTGATGATCTCCTTTGGAAAAACCAGCCCTCAGTGACCCTATGGACTACAGTTGTAATCTGATACACTTGGGGTTGCTGTGAGTCAGAGTTGACTTGATGACAACTTTTTTTGATTTTATTTTTTATGGTATATACACAATGAACTTCAAGTAGTGTGCAGTGTATTGTAACTTCCAGTCTTACCAAAATTAATTAGGAAATTAGTGAAGCCCTTAGGTGTGACTAAGGAAATAACTTTATCCTAGCTCAAAGACCTCTTCCCCAAACTTTCATCCCTGCCCCATTATCCTTGTTGTATGTTGTTTGCCCATCCTTTCATATGTCCACTGCCATGTTGCATTCTAAAGGTTCCTTCCGGATGCAACTGTAGCTGACGTAGTCACTGGGGTCTGTTGTACCTCACAAGCTCACTTCTGGTGAGGCCTATGCAGGACCAGAGAGCAAGTATTCAAAGAAAAGGTTGGGGTGTTGCTGAGCTGACCTAGCTGCTGTAGTGTCTCCTAGGACATGAGGGCACATAGCATGCTTTGCTTGAGGATTACAGAAACATGTTGGGCTGGGTTCAGGGCTGTTGTTGTTATGTGCTGTCGAGTCGGACCCAACTCATAGCAACCCCTCCTTGGGTTTCTGAGGCAGTATCACTAAGGAAGTAGATTACCCCATCTTCCTTCTGAGGAGTGGCTGGTGGGTTTGAACCGCCAGCCTTCTGGTTAGCAGTCAAGTGCTTTAGCCACTATGCTACCAGAGCTCCTGGGTTCAGGGCTAGGGTAACTGTAATACCCATGGGACAACAGGATCCACTGTCTGTTCTTTGCTATGTTCACCCCCTGACCAAAGGAAAAAACGCAGCCATCCTTCTCCGCTATTTCTGCCCCAACAAATCCTCTCCTCTAGTCTGACCAGACTTTCCTTAGACTAGCCAGAGGAAGGGAACATCTCTTCTGTGTGCACAGAAGAACCTGAAGTTTTCCAATTAGGCATTCAGCCCTTCCTTGTCCCAAGTCTTTCTGTTAATTGCTGAGAGTTCTCAGTTCCTTGTCATTGTGAGAATTTGTTTCTTTCAGTACTTGCTCATTGCCAGAACTGGCCACAGGTGCTATTTGGGGACTACATCTTCTACTGAGTTCTTTGAGGACTCTGTTGCTTTTGGCTGCAGGCATGGAGTGGTTTAGGCCTGTTACAACTGAATTGTTTCATCTCCCCAAAATATGTGTTGAATCCCTGACTCTTGTACTTGTAGATTGGATTCTGCCTGGAAATAGGGATTTTCTTTTGTTGGGTTAATGAGGGTGTATGTAGGGTGGATACTAAACATAATCACTTTTGAATTATAAAAAGATCAGAATAGACTCAAACACACCTATGGGGGGAGGGGAGCAAACACCAAGTGAGGTTGTTCTCTAAGTTAAGGAACACAGGAACACCAGGGCTACTGTCAAGAAAGGAATGAACGCCCGTTCTTTAATGTAACCTGCTTTTGGTAGTTGTATTATAGCAACACTAGGTAACTAAGAAGGAGCTTTGGTGGTACAGTGGTTAAGGCTGCTCACCAAATGGTTTGTGGTTTGAACCCACCTGCCGCTCCAGGGAAGAAAGATGAGGCTATCTGTGTATGTAAAGATTTACAGCCTTGGAAATCCATGGGGGTCACTATGAGTTGGAATTGACTCAATGGCAGTGAGTTTGAGTTTGAGGCAACTGAGACAGAGCCCCTGGCTTTTTAGTAGGAAGTGAGAAGCTTCCAGATTGAGTACAACCTGAAATCATTTTCCCCTTTGCACAGAAATCGTTGGTATTTCCTGAGATGTGGTAACAAACATCGCTTCTCATTGTTGCCAGATGTGGGTTTAGTTGTTTAATCCCTTTTGGGCTCACTGGGGAGGTGGCCAGGGAAAAGTGGAAGCGAGGATCTACTATTTCACGAAGTCTCTGTCTACAGAACGCTTCCTACAAAACCTTGCCTGCTTCTGTCATCTCATCTTGGTTCTACAGAGCTGTCACTCTCATTCTGCAATAACCTGCCTGCGCTCAGCTCCTTCTCTGCCCTCTCTAATGCCACCCTTCCTTGCAAAACCCAGCTGCCTGTTGAGTCATCTCTCCCTATATTTATAGCCATCTAAGGAGCTCTGGTAGCATAGTGGCTAAGGCACTTGACTGCTAACCAGACGGCTGGCAGTTCAAACCCACTAGCCACTCCTCGGAAGGAAGGTTGGGCAATCCTACTTCCATAGTGATACTGCCTCGGAAACCCAAGGAGGGGTCGCTATGAGTCAGGTCCGACTCGACGGCACATAACAACAACAACAACAACAAGGAGCTCTGGTAGCATAGTGCCTAAGGCACTTGACTGCTAACCAGAAGGATAGCGGTTCAAACCCCACCCACTCCTCAGAAGGAAGGTTGGGCAATCTACTTCCGTAGTGATAGCGCCTTGGAAACCCAAGGAGGGATCGCTATGAGTCAGGTCCGACTCGACGGCACATAACAACAACAACAACAACAAGGAGCTCTCGTGGTGTAGTGCCTAAGGCATTTGACTGCTAACCAGAAGGTTGGCAGTTCAAACCCACCAGCCACTCCTCGGAAGGAAGGTCGGGCAATCTACTTCCGTAGTGATACTGCCTCAGAAACCCAAGGAGTGGTCGCTCCACGGCAGTGAGTGACTATAAGGGAATCAGCTGGTAACTTACTTTCAGTCAGTGCCAGATTTTGTTCCTCATATTCTTATCTCCTCTTGCATTTAGGGAGATTATCGCCTTTCCTCTTTACCCTTCCTTTTAAATATTAGCTGCCTGTTGTGCTGATTAATGGTTCCTTAAACACAAAGGTACAACCTGGCAGTTGAACAGAGCATTTGTCCAAAGCTCTCTTGGTAAGTCTCATGGCAAGGCAAGTGCAAATGTCTGGGACTGGGGTAGAATCTTTTGTGCTCAGGCTTATCTCTTAAATTCTTCAGTTGTGAGAGTCATATCTAAATTTCTAGAGGTTTCTTGTTATTTAATTCCAGCAAGGAATTAAATTTGTTGTTGTTGTTATGTGCCATCGAGTCGGAGCCAACTCATAGGGACCTCTCCTTGGGTTTCTGAGGCAGTATCTCTACAGAAGTAGATTGACTGCTAACCAGAAGGCTGGCAGTTCAAACCCACCAGCCACTCCTCAGAAGGAAGATGGGGCAATCTACTTTCGTAGTGATTCTGCCTCGGAAACCCAAGCAGGGGTCACTATGAGTCGGGTCACTATGACTCGATGGCACGTAAAAACAACAATAGCAACAACATAAAGGAGCTCTGGTGGTGTAGTGGATAAGGTATTTGACTGCTAACTAGAAGGTCAGTGGTTCAAACCCACCAACCACTCCGCTGAAGGAAGATCGAGCAATCTACTTCCTCACAGGTTGCCTATAAGGGCTACTCTAAAGGGGCAGGGGTGGGGTGAGGGTGATATGGGGCTGTGCCAAGGGTTCTGTCCCTGAGATTTCAGCCACAGCAAGTCGTTGACTTTGAAAGTCTGAAATCTTGCAGGCCAGTAATGAAGTGGGCAGATTATTTTTGTGGTTTGTGAACCTGGTTGGATAGAGCAGAAGAGATGCTAGAGAGAGAAAGAGAGTGAGTTAGGGTAGAAAGTCATAGACTAAGTGAAGGACAGGCTGAGAGTCTGTTGAAGTCCATCGACTCTGACTAGCCCCTATGTACTCTTTGAGAAGTTTCACTGGACAGGGGACAACGTTCTTATATGTGACTGATGTTAGTCATCTCTTGGTTTTGAAAGGCATTTTCTCTCTTCTGAGGAAGTACAACTTTCCTAGTGGGATAAGGTTGGGGCTGAGGAACCTCCCTGCTACTTTCTATTACCAGAAACTATTGTGCACTCTCCGGCCTGAAGCTCTTTCCCTCCTACTAACCTGCCACCACTTTCTTCCTTTGTTTGGCTCCTTCTCAAGGATGCTCTAGAATTTTCTAACTAACCCACTGTCAAAGAGTCAGTTTTGGCTTACAGCGACTCTATAGGACAGAGTAGGACTGACCCATGGGGTTTCCAAGGAGGTAAATCTTCACAGAAGCAGACAGCCATATCGATCTCTGGCGAAGCAACTGTTGGGTTGTAACAGCTAACAGTTCGGTTACAGATGAGTGCTTAACCACTGCACCACCTCGGATCCTAGAGTTTTCTAAAACCAAACCAAACCTACTGCCATCGAGTCAATTCTGACTCATAGCAACCCTTATTGGGTTTTCAAGGTGGTAAATCTTTATGGAAGTAGATTGCCCAGTCTTCTTTCCGTGAAGTGGCTGCTGGGCTTGAACTGCCAACCTTCTGGTTAGCAGCCAAATGCCTTAGGCATTGTGCCTCCAGAGCTCAGCGGAGGGGCTTAAGAGTGGCCATCTGTTTGAAGCAGGTAGGCAGTGTGGTGCTAGAGGAACTGGTTCAAAACTACCTAGACATAGCAGGAAAAAGGTTTTTCCTTGTGAAAAGGTGAGGTTGCACTTAAAGCATGGTTCTTGGAGCCAGATTGTCTGAATTTTAAATCCCAGCTCCAACATTTAGCTGCGTGAACTTGCATAAGGTTCTTAACCTCTATGCACCTCAGTCTCCCCATATATGAATCTAGAATAATAATAGTATCTACACCACAGTGTTGTTGTGATGATAAATGAGTTCATTAATGTCAAGTGCTCAGAACTGTGCTTGGTACATAGTGAAGGTTGAATAAATACTGTTTTTTTTTTTTTTTTTTTTTAAATATTTTGTTACAGGGGCTGGGATGAAGGAAATGATGGCAATTCTGGGGAAGGCTACAGCTTCTCTAAAGCTCCCCTAGGTGAAACACTGGGTGGTGTCTCTGCTAAGCTCTCATTTTCTTTTGGTCTCAATTTTAAATGGAAGTCTGTCCAAGAGGCTATCTCTGCAGCTTACCCAACCTCCCACTCCTCCAGACCCTGGGTCAGGTGCTCTGCTTCTCTGCTTCCCAGAGTGCTGTACTCACAGATAAGTGTATGATACAATGCCTGTGTGTTTTATTTTATTATCCTTCACTAGATGATAATCCTAATGTGAAAGCCAGGAGGGATGTGTTTTATTCATTGCCCCATGTCCAGCACTTAGTACAAGGCCAACACATTGTAGACTCCTAATAATTGCTGAACCTGGCTATGAAGATGCAACCCAGTGGGTCCATTCAGTGTCTGGAGGGCATGGGAGGCCCCTTCACAGGGCTTTGAACCAATTCATTCTGGTTCAACCCCCTGCTGAGAATTTGTATTTCCACCCTCAACTCACTGCCATCGAGTCAGATTCGACTCATAGTGACCCCTCCTTGGGTTCCCGAGGCAGTATCACTACGGAAGTGGATTTCCCAGTCTTCCTTCCAAGGAGTGGCTGGTGAGTTTGAACCACCAGCCTTCTGGTTAGCAGTCAAATACCATAGGCACAATTAGGCCTCAGATTCTGAGGCCCTCATCTTGAAATTATGCAAATAAAATTATCTGGAGATTAGATCTCAAATCTGAGAATCTTTAGTGGGTAACAATGAGCTCATATGAGAGGAGCTGAGGCAAGAAGAACCAGGGAAAATGATGTGGGCTGCCATTTGAATCAGCATGAAAACT
>NW_006922069.1:1007306-1011813 GCF_000298275.1 Orycteropus afer afer | reverse complement strand
TAGCATAGTGCCTAAGGCACTTGACTGCTAACCAGGAGGCTGGCGGTTCAAACCCACCAGCCACTCCTCGGAAGGAAGGTTGGGCAATCCTACTCCCATAGTGATAACTGCCTCGGAAACCCAAGGAGGGGTCGCTAGGAGTCGGGGCCGACTCGATGGCAAATAACAACAATAACAACATGTTTCATTATATTCATGAATATATTTGCAGCATATGTAAACATGTATGTAGAAATATCGTCTCTCAACATAAATATATTTGTGGGTGTAGTCCCATTTGCCTTCCTACACTGTTCATCTTGTGTGTCTGAATGTGTATCCACTTGAAGTTTATTGTTATTACTATGATTGCAGGATTGAGTATGCTTTGCTTTCTTTAACAGTTATGCTCCTCCTAGTGTCTTCTTTTTCCCTGATCATTTTGTGCTGATCTCCCTCTTGTTATATATTGCTTTTGCCTTCACCTAAGTTAACATGTATGTACCTTCTGGTAAGCCATTTACCCTCCCTTCCCCTCGGCCCCCCATCCCTGGTAACTTTCAAAGAATGATTCTGTGTGTAAACTTTTTCTTGACATTTTACAATAGTGGTCTCATACAATATTTGTCCTTTCATGGTTAACTAATTTTACTCAGCATAATTTCCTCTAGGTTCCATGTTTTGAGGTGTTTTGCATATTCATTGTTAATCTGTAATGTTGCATAGTATTCTATTGTGTGTTTGTACCTTGGTTTTGTTTATCTATTCATCCATTGATGAGCACTTACCTTGTTTCCATCATTTTGCTGTTGTGAATAATGATGTGATGAATATGGGTGTGCATATATCTGTTCATGTCATGGCTCTTATTTCTCTAGTATATATAACTAGTAGTGGGATTGCTGGATCACATGGTATTTCTTTTTCCAGTTTTTGAAGGAAGTGCCATACTGTTTTGCCCAGTGGTTGCACCATTTTACAGTCCCACCAGCAGCATATGAAGGTTCTTTTCTTTCCACTCCTTTGCCAGCATGTTGTTTTCCACTTTTTAAAATTAATTTTTATTAATGCTATGATGAGATGATATCTCATTGTTGTTTTAATTTGCATCTCTCTAATGGCTAATGATCGTGAGCATTTCTTCATATGTTTGTTGGGCCAGATGTTGGTGTCAAACAAGTCTATTGGTACCATTTTTTCCAATAGCATGTGCTCACTGTGTCTCTGTGTCACATTTTGGTAATTCCCAAGATATTTACAACTTTTTCATAATGTTATTACACACTGAGTAGACTGCAGTATAGTAAGTACAACATTTTTTTAAAAAATAATGTTTTATAGTGTTTTTGGTGAACAGGTTATGTTCTCATTTAACCTGGAGAAGTATATCATGCTAGGTATATTAGAGGGTCAGTGAGAAAGGGGAAGACTCATAATGAGATGGAGCGACATAGCAGCTACAACAATGGGCTAAAGCATGGCAATGATTGTGAGGATGTCACAGGACTGGACAGTGTTTCATTCTCTTGTACATAGGGTCACTATGAGTCAAAACTGACTCAATGGCACCTAACAACAATAGCAACACATAATTTTCAGAAACATTAGTTACATTTTTCACAATGTTTTAACATTCTCATCAATTTCTTTTGGTTTGTTTTGCTTCCAGTAATCTGGTTTCCTTGTTCCTTTACCCTTTCATTTTTTTTTTTTTAAAGAAATTTTACTGTGATTTGGGTGAAGGTTTACAGAGCAAATCCATTTTCCATACAGCAGTTCATACACATTTTGTTTCATGACATTGTAAGCATAATATTTATATGTACTAGAAACCAAGAAAATTCATGTGACTCACTTTATTGTGATATTTGCTTTGTTGTGGTTGGCTGGAACCAAATCTGCACTATCTCTGAGGTATGACTGTATAATCTAATGACCCAATCATGAGAGATAGATGACTTTCAGAAACAAAAGTATGATAACACAAGTGGAAGTGATCCTGAGTAAAGGAATTATTGTGACTGCAGACAGCTCTTTGGTGAGCTCTTATCTTATAGGATTATAAAGAATTGTTGGTGGAAGGAGTATGTAACCAATAAGGATATAATTTTCAAAAAGAAATGGAGATTGAAATGAATCTTATAAAATTTCTAAGGGAAAGAAGATGGGCTTTGTTAGACTTATGTAGAGCAACGAGAGCAAATGAGAAAGAGACACTATATGAGGCAGATATATATAATATATGACTGAACAAACAAATTTGTCTTGGAAGAAGTGCAGCCAGAATGCTCCTTACAAGTAAAGAAGGTGAGACTTGGTCTCATGTACTTTGGACATGTTATCAGGAGGGCCCAGTCTTAAGAGAAGGGCATCATACCCAGTAAAGTAGAGAGTCAATGAAAAAAGGAAGATCCTCAATGAGATGGGTTTGCACAGTGGTTGTAAAAACAGGCTAACACATAACAAATTGTGAGGATGGTGCAGGACTGGGCAGTGTTTTGTCCTGTTGCACATGGGGTCTGTATGAGTTGGAACTGACTTAATGGCACCTGACTACAACAAATATGACAGTAGGAATCAGCTATCTATTTTGTTCTAATTTACTCATTAAGAGAATAATTTTCAAATTGTAAAGGTAGAATACAAATGGATAAAGAGAAAAAGAAGCCAAATATGGATAAGACAGTGGAAAGTAATTACCTATTTGCCTTAAATGAATTCAAATATTCACACCATACCAGGTATGGGAAAACTCTCCCTGTAAAGGGCCAGACAATAAATATTTTGGAATTTCCAGGCCATAGAGTCTCTATTGTAACTACTCAACTCTATCATTACAGCTTGAAACTAACCACAGATAACACAGAAATGAATGGATATGACTGTGTTCCAATGAAACTTTATTTACAAAAATAAAGGCAGTAAACTAGAATTGAGGTGTGGTCATAGTTTGCTTATCCCTGCACTAGAGGAATAACACATTAGAAAACAGAAGGAACTTGATGTTGCAACACAAGTCACTGTAAGCCATTTTTGAGGAAACCTTCAAGAAAGAGGAATTAACCGGAGTATGGAGAAAGGCAGAAGACACAAAGGAGAAATTCAAAAATTTTTAGTCCACGTAGTTTAGCACTGATTCCTGACACATTTGCTGACTAAATTATTAGATAATTCAGTTCAGTGATTATTATTTGAACATTTACTTTGCACTGTTCTAAATTCTTAGCAGTAAAAACAACAGATATAGCCTTTGCCCCTAAGAAATAGGAAAGCGAGATAATGTGTTCATAGAAGTGACTGCAGAGGGAATGATTGTTCTGAAAGGGGAAGTCATGGGCAATGAAGACGTTAAGCATCTTAAATAACCCCTTTAACTAAGGGGTCAGTGGAGGTCTCCCCAAGTAAACTGAGATTTAAAGTATGAGGTGTTAGACTGGAAAAGGGGACAGGGTATGAAAGCATTCTAAACAGAAGGAAGAACTTGTGCAAAAACCCAATTATCAAGGGAATTCTCAAGACACTGAAGTAAATGAAAAGAAGTCTGTGTGACTGGAGGACAGAGAGGAAGGAGAATGGAACAAGATAAAGCTGAGTGCTCAGGAAGAGCCATGTTCAGAACTGTGGACTTGGTCATTTCTCTGATACACCACTATAAAAATGGGATTGAGATGCTTTGGCAGAACTGTGTTTTCTGTAAGCTCATATTGGCTCTGATCATCATACTTCTCTTTCTACATGTTCATATTCTTAGCTTGTCTTTTGGCATTTAGTCTTGGTTTCCTCCAGTTCACTCACCACTCACTCCAAAACACAAATCTGCTTCTATCACTTCTATGCTTTTAACTCTGCAGTGGATTGCCATGGTCCTTGAGCCTTAATGTATTTGGATTTTAGCAATGCATTTAACTGACTCTTCAGCGATGTCTTTGGGTAATAAAATGAATTTGTAGCTTATGTAGAGAC
Organism: Orycteropus afer afer; assembly: GCF_000298275.1. NCBI lineage: Eukaryota > Metazoa > Chordata > Mammalia > Tubulidentata > Orycteropodidae > Orycteropus > Orycteropus afer. The sequence goes on along the minus strand of NW_006922069.1, from coordinate 1,007,871 downwards.
TTTAATGTAATACTGTTAATTGTCTTTAATGTGTTTGCCAGAGGATAATATAAGCTTCATTGCAGTTATGACATCTAGAATACATGTCCTCAAAGGTCTCTGAATCAGGGGATTAAAGGAATAGGGGCAGCACTCTAGCTCTTATGTTTCTTGGCCCAGAAGTGATGTCACCTTCATTCATTGTCCATTAGCCAGAGAAAGTCATATGACCCCAGTCCATTTGCAAGAGAGGCTGGGAAAAGTAAGGACGTACATGGAATATTTGGTGAGAACTGCTTTTGCCACAGCATGTTTATTGTGTTTATGTATGTCATAAAACATGAATGGTTAGTTAATATGCTTGATAGGAGAATTCAAATTTAAAAATATCTCATAGTGGGAGGATATATCTAAATCAACAAATGGGTATTTAGGAGGATTAAATATAAAGTTCTGTTTAAGCACAACTACAGTGTGGTAGTAGTTTTGGTACAGACCAAAAGTGTGGTGGTTGAAACTCACCCAGAAGATCCTCAGAAGATAAGCCTGGAAACCTGCTTCCAAAAGGTTACAGCCTTAAAAAAAA
>NW_006922069.1:971011-999321 GCF_000298275.1 Orycteropus afer afer | reverse complement strand
GGAAGGAAGGTTGGGCAATCCTACTTCCGTAGTGATACTGCCTCGGAAACCCAAGGAGGGGTCTCTATGAGTCGGGTTTGACTTGATGGCACACAATAACAACAACAACAACAACAAGTGACTGGTACACCATCCAATCTGCAACCTATATAACTATGAGACCAGAAGAACTAGATGGTGCCTGGCTACCACTGTCAACCACTTGGAGGGGGATCCTGGATAGAGAGGGAGAACAATGTGGAACAAAACTCAAAATCATTTGGAGAAAATAAAAAAGGTGGGGGGGACCAAGTTTGCTGGCCTGATAGAGCCTGGTGGAACCACTGAAACTATGGCCCCTCGCTGCCCTTCAGGTCTGGTATTGAACACACACCTGTGGCTTCCAGCCAAACATAAGAGCTGAACACTTACCTGAGGTAGATACACTCCTTGGAGAGAACAATCATGGGAGAAGTAAGTACTGATTATGCACAGGAAGACAGCTCAGGGGGCAGGAGTGCATGGAGAGATGGACACAGGCAAGAGGTAACTATTGGGAGGAAGTGGGAGGGGAGCTGTTGCATTTGGTAAATTGTGGTCAATGTCATGAAACAAAGTGTATGTGAATGCTGTATGGAAAGTGAATATGCTCTGTAAATTTTCACCCAAATCACAATAAAAAAATAAATTATAAATAAATAAATAAATAAATAAAGGAAAAGATCTCTTCTAGTACAAGGTGGCAAATAGTTTGCTTGACACATTTCAAGTAAAAAGAACCACAATGAAATTATTTTAGTTAAACACATATTCACTATGAATGATCAGGGCCTACCAAGTAATCTAAAAAGATCATAACAGCATTAACATATACATAGAATTTAGAATAAAGGTAATAAACCCCTTGTTCTCTGAGCTGGTTGTACCATATCTGCTAGTGTGTTTAACATCAGGGCCTATTTTTAAAGAAGCCAGACAAGCTGGCATGAGTTCAGAGGAAGGTGAATAAGATGGTTAGAGTTGTTGAAAGATACGGAGAAAATACTGGATTTGGGATTATGAGATTCAGGGTTAAATTCTGGATTTGCCATTTATGGGTGATCGCAGGCAAAATTCATTTTTCACCCAACTACATTTAACCTCTCACAACCTCAACTTCCTCTTTGGAGAAGCTAGAGAAATGGATTTGAATATCTGAAAATCTTTGCAACTTGAAAGTTTGACACCTGTGAACTCATGCCATTTAAGAACAGTTGAGGCAATCTGAAGATGTGTAGCTCAGAGCAGGATATATTGGAAGGGGATATTAGGCTGTTTTTAATTGTTTAAAAGGTTGTACTTAAGAAAAGAAATTTGATTTGGTCTGTGTATCATGAGAGAGCAGATCTATGACCAGAAAGCAGAGAATGCAGATTACTGGCACTTCCTAATGACAGAGTGGAGTCCCTAGGTAGTACAAATGGATAACGTACTCAGTTGCTAACTAAAAGGTTGAAAGTTCGAGTTGACTCAGAGACATCTTAGAAGAAAAACTTGGCAATCTACTTTTGAAAAGTCAGTCACTGAAAACCTTATGGAGCACAGTTCTACTCTGACACACGTGGGGTTGCCATGAGTTGGAATCATCTCAGTAGCCCTTGGTTTAGTGGTTTCTTGATGGAATGCTCTTTCATTTGAGAGATGAGGTCTTTGTAGCAAGAAAACATTCAGCAGAAGCTGGATAAAAATTTCCTTCCATCACCTTTGGATGACATAAGAAGTACTTGACATAATCAGACAAATTTATGTGAGAATTCTATTTAAAAATCCACCATGAGAACCTGCACATGTCTTTGGGGATTCCTTCCAACTCACCTACTCCGTATTCCTCATCATGAGCATTAGTTTCTTCTTGTTTCTGCTCTGTACCCTTGATTTCCCCCTCTTGTAGCTTACTCTTGAGATTGGGAACTGTATTTGAGGCTCTCTTTCCAAGTTGTGACCCTGGTGCCTCTTTAAGACACGACTTTCTCTCTCTGCCCTTCAACAACTGTGGGCCAGAAGTGCCAGAGTTGATGTTCTTCCCAAACCCATATAACAATATTCAATTAAATTGTTACTCATCAGGTCCACATATGATGAGGGGTGCACTGAAAAATCTTAAATTGGGTGGGAAGTTGGACTTGATAACTTCTAACATCCCTTAACTACTATCAGATTTAATGACTTCTGTTTGCCGCTGTCCACAGAGTAGACAATACATAGGAAATTTTCAATGATTGTTTCAATGGTTATGCTTTCCTCAAATGCCAGCATTTAGTCAGTCACATATATTTCCATCCCTGGATTTTCCTGAATTTGCTCATTTTGTGAGTTACCTTCAGCAGCATATGAAGCCATTCTTGGAGCAGGGAAGAGGAGCTTAGCCTTCTTCATTTACCTTCCCTTGTCTTGTGCCACCATACCAAAGGGGGCCTATGACGTACAGTTGGCTGGAGAGAAAAAGGAGGCAACTTTCTTTTAATTGTTCATGGATCAATACCATGTGATCAAGTCATGGTTTGGCTTCCTTGGCCCTGTGAGCTAACAAAGATTACAATGCTGTTTGAGGGACTGCAGGAGTTAAAATATGGCCACAGCTGAATTGTTTCCCAGAATGACTAGATTCTGGTGGAAACAGCATGAGGGTAGGACTGTAGGCCATAGACATCCCATGCAATGACTCTTCCCCTGCATGGTGATCTTATAAAAAATCCAATCATATCACTTGCCTAATACTCTGCAACCACACTTACAATAACATCCAAACTTCATATCATAGTCCCATGGATTTTATTTCTGCTTATCTCTTTGACTTCATCTCATTGCTTATTCCAATCTTTTTTTTCAGAGCAGAAACATTTTCTTGTGTCCTACTATATCTGCAATGTTGAGAATAGCATTTGGCATATATACCTCAACATGTATTTGTTAAATACGTGAATCCAGGCTTCACTTCCAAAGCCCTTTACTAAGCTCATAAAAGGGAAACTCTCCTCATTCAATTCTTAAGAATAATCACTTTTTAGAAACTTCATCCCCATATCTCCATCATGCATTGGGGGTGAAAAGCATTAGTTTAATTAATAAAGAAGTGAAGAAAAACATCATGTCTAATTCAAACTCCTTGGGGGAATTTGGTTGTTAGAATGGAATTGCCCAAGTTGGATTCTGCCCAGCACACCAGTCATAAGTTATTGGGTAAGAGTACATTAGAAAAATGAATTTTGGCAGCTGACAAAATATTCTCTTTATGTGGAAGTAAGTGACCTTGGATTTAGTTTATTTTAAAGGTTGGTTTTCTCTGGCAGAGAGAAGAGATGATACTTTGAAGTAGCCAGGATTTTGCAGTGACAGCAGTGGTACCAGGAAAATTGTGGGTTGCTTTAAAGCATCCATTTCTCAGCATTCATTGTAGTCAGAAATGTGATGAACCAAATGTGCTTTTTTGTTTTGCTAGTGTTTGGCTCTTCGTTTGGAGAATCACTCGTGATTGTAGCTGACTGTATTCCAAGACTCATGAGCCTTGGCTCCTGAAACAGATACCTATGGATAAAAGAAACCATTTATTCATTCCTTTCTCTTTTTTCTCCCCCTCCCTTATTTAACTGTCCCAAATGTCAGTGAATGAGCCAACTGTTTGATATTTTTTCCACAGAGGCTGACTCTGAAGAAGCCAATACAGTCCATCATGCTATTTCTCTACGAGTTCATCATGACATTCTGGGATTTTGAAAAGATATCTTTTCTGTGTCAAACTGCCCTAGGGTGGTTTATATCCCTTTGCTCATTTTTGACAAGGTAAACAGAGGACAGAGTGATAACAGGATGAGAGAGAGAGAGTGGCTGGTTTAAGAGCGCATGCATGGATGTTAGGAGTGGAGGGTGTAGATGGAGCCGAAGGTAAGAGCTCACTGACTGTGTAGCACATTCCAGCAAGTCCATAAAACTGGAAAATAATTTCAAGAGGAAATTCAAGAGGAGGGGAATTAGGATCCACCTCTTGAAGGGAGGAGTATCAAATAATTTGTGGACATGTTTTAAAATCACCACCATAAATAAATATCATGGTTAAAAAAACACAGTCTTTTTGTGGCATAAAATTATTTATGTTCTTTCAACATTAAAAATATATTCACTCCCTTGCAATGTCCCCCCAAATCCTCACCCAATTACAGCATCTGTTCAAATCCAGACTCATCACCTAAATAAGTCTAGGTGCTGATGAAACTCCTTTGGTTTAGTTCCTTAAGCTTGATCTGAAGATGCATGAGTGAAAGAAACAAGTTATCAATCTCCCATACTCCCAAAATTCAATGGTGAGACAAACATAGAATAACTGTTATAAACATTCCATTAAAAAGGTGGGAGGTGAATGAAAGGCAAAAAGATTCAGTGGTCAATAACAATTCTGACACACAGGCAGATAAAATTTGTGAATTTCTTGATTGAGACTCAGTACTACTTACTCAGGAGTAAGTACTGCTCAGGAGTAATTTGCCGTAGCTCTTGACGCCAACTTTGGGACTCTTGGTTCCACCCTCTGACTCATTCTTTATTTTCCATGAAAGACAGTCTGTATTTGCTGCTGTGTAGTTTTCTCAACCTCCTTCTTACCAGTAGAATTTTGAGAGTTCAAACGTTTCTCTTCATTTTTTATCTTTTGTGTTTCTTTCAGTTCAAGCTGGCAGTGTTTCTGTAAATATACTCAAAACTCAAAACTCACTGCTTTCATGTTGGATCCGACTTATAGCAACCCCTCCTTGGGTTTCCAAGGCGGTATCACTATTCTTTAAAAAAGTTTGTAGGTTGCCTGTAATTCTTACTGGGATTCAGTCTGTTAGAGAAAAGTTAACAAATAAACACACATGTATTCAAGATAAGCTCTTCTTTACCCTGGGCTTCTGCTGACATGACTGGGGGACAATACCATTAAACTTTTTAGAAACCATATTGTTTGACTGGGAAGACCTGAGAGACATATCCTTAAACTCTTTAAGGGCTTTTTATCTGACTAAAAGATACTTGGAGACATCATCTTTGATTCTTCTGAGACTTTGACAAAGGGATCTTGTAGATATACCTACTGTTTCATCTTGAGTCCGTGTTTCCCTGAGAGTTTCCTCGATGTGATCATTGTCTGGAAGCCACTTCTTAATTTCAGCATCATTTGTCATCTGGAAAGGCTAGGAATTTTCACAGTCATCAAGTCCTGACTCCTTTTTGTTTAACAATGCTTTCTTGAGCTTGTTTCTCTCCTGTCACATTTTATTATAAGTAGCAAGGAAAAGCCAGAAGGCACCTTCAACAATCTGTCTGGCAAGCTCCTTAAAGATCAGTTCAGATCAAGCAGTTTTTTGTTTTAGTTTTGTGGTTTGGCTGAAAGTTTACAGAGCAAAGTCATCTTCCATACAGCAGTCACATACACTTTGTCTCATCACATTGACTGCAATCTCCCACAATGCAACAGCTCTCCTCCCACTTTCTTTTCATAGCCACCTCCTTCCTGCATCCTTCCCTCCCATACATTCCTGCCCCCAGAGCTGTCTCCCTGTGCATACACAGCCTTTTGTATTCTCCCATGATTTATCACTGCAAGGAGTGTATTTACCTAATGTAAATGCTCAGCTCATATGCCTGTCTTTTGTTTGGTTGGAAGCCACAGGAGTGGGTTCAATTCCAGACCTGAAGGACAGCTAGGGGCCAGTCTCAGGTATTCCATCAGGCTCTATCAGACCAGCAAACCTGATCCCCCCCCCCTTTTTTTTAATTGATTTTGAGTTTTGTTCCACATCGTTCTCCCACTCTATCCAGGATCTCCTACATAGACCCCCTCCAAGTGGTTAACAGGCACCATCTAGTTCTTCTGGTCTCATAGTCACATAAGCAGAGGACTAATTGTTTCCAAGCATCTTTGGTTTTCTTCATTCTTCAGATCAAGCAGTTCTTTAGAAACATATTCTACTTTCCATATTACTGAAGAAAATGTTGTGCCACTATGTAACAAGGATCCCCTTGCCTCCATTTCCTGTAAGATTTCCTCACTTTTCTAATTTAAGCCCTCATCTGAGGCTTCCTCAAAGTCTTGCATGTTTATAAGAACAATTTCTACTTGGCTATTCAATTTTTCACAAGCATTTTCCTCAAAGTCCTCACAGCTTTTCCCATTGCCCTATTCCAAAGATATCTTCATATTTTAGGTTTTTATTATAGCAGCACCCACCTGGTAACAAATTCTGTGTCAACTGAGATTCAAACAAAACAGAGTATGTGTACTATATACAATTGGTTAAAGGAATTTGAACCCATGTAATTGTGGGATCTGATTAAGGAGTTTATGTACAGCTCTTATCTTCACATTTGATGCTGAAGCTTGAACTGCACATGCCAGGCAGTCAAGAAGGGCAAATGAATGCAAAGTAGGGGTAGGCAAGGACAAGCATGAAACAGAGTCCATAGGACAGAGTAAAACCTGTGTCAATTCTTGCTGCCTTTGACTTGGATGGTGTAGATGTCATACAGGAGAAGCTGGTACCCTTCACCATGGAGATAACACATATTTAGCCCAGGAGTCAGAGAAAATAAGGAGGACACAGGTAACGATGGCTCATTTGCAGCCTGGTTGCTGCTCCATCCCAATGAGGGGAGCCAACAGATAAGTGACAACATGTGTGAGTTTTAAGCTACAGAATGGCTGCTGCTTCATTTCTGCCCCTCAAATGTCATACAAGAATATCTCATGGCTCACCCTAACAGGAAACATTGAAGGAAGGGGATTCTGGGAAATATAGTTCAGTTGATTTCATGTCCTGTGATCTTTCCACGGTACCACATTGGCCCTCTCCAAAACAGCCTTTAAATTACTTGTTCAACATTTAAACTGTGAAGAACATAGTTCAGCCGAGATTAAGTGTTGGTACCACAGAGCTGGAGCAGGATTGATTTACTGGCTAGGGACAGCATTGAAGAGAAGTAACAGGAGCTGAGCCTTTTAGCATCATCTGGAGATCTATGAGGGGTGTCATTATTAATGCCAAATGGATCTTCACTGAAAGCAAAGAATACCAGAAAGATGTTTACTTGTGTTTTATTGATCATGCAAAAACATTCAATTCTGTGGATCATAACAAATTATGGATAACATTGAGAAGAATGGGAATTCCAGAACACTTAATTATGCTCACAAGGAACTTGTACATAGACCAGGAGGCTGTTGTTTGAACAGAACATGGGGATACTGCATGGTTTAAAATCAGGAAGGATGTGTGTCAGGATTGTATCTTTTCATCATACTTATTCAATCTGTATGCTGAGCAAATAATCCAAGAAGCTAGACTATATGAAGAAGGACGCAGCATCAGGATTGGAGGAAGACTCATTAACAACCTGTGAGATGCAGATGACACAACCTGGCTTGCTGAAAGTGAAGATGCTTCGAAGCACTTACTGTTGAAGATTAAAGACTACAGTCTTCAGTATGGATTACACCTCTACATAAAGAAAACAAAAATCTCACAACTGGACCAGTAAGCAGCATCATGATAAATTGGAAAAAAGATTGAAATTGCCCAAAATTTCATTTTACTTGGATCCACAATCAACACCCATGGGAGCAGCAGTAAGAAATCAGATGACATACTGCACTGGGCAATTCTGCTGCAAAAGATCTCTTTAAAGTGTTGAAGAGCAAAGATGTCACTTTGAAGACTAAGATACGCCTAACCCAAGCCATGGTGTTTTCAATCGCCTCATATGCATATGAAAGTTGGACAATTAATAAGGAAGACCAAAGAAGAGTCGATGCTTTTGAATTGTAATGTTGGCAAAGAATACTGAAAATACCATGGACTGCCGGCAGAACGAACAAATCTGTCCTGGAAGAAGCAGCCAGAATGCTCCTTGAAAGTGAGGATGGCTGGACTTCATCTCACCTACTTTGGTCATATTGTCAGAAAGGACCATTCCCTGAAGAAGGATATCATGCTTGGTGAAGTGGAGGGTCAGCAGAAAAGGGGAAGACCCTCAAGGAGATAGATTGACACAGTGGCTGCAACGATGAGCTCAAGTACAGCAAAGACTGTGAGGATGGAGTAAGACTAGGCAGTGTTTCGTTCTATTGTACATAGGGTTGTTATGAATTGGATCTGACTTAATGGCACCTAACAACAACAACAACAGAGAAGTTCCAAAGACAGATTGAACTCCTGCACAAAAGGAAAGGGTTTCATCCCAGATCAGGTATTTTGATTTTTACTTACCTTTAGCCCTCTAGCATCCCAATATTCCTGTATCAATCAGGGTTCTTCAGAGAAATAGAACCAGTAGGATATAAAGATTTGTGTGTGTGTGTGTGTGTGTATGTGTACATCAAAAACCTAAACCAAATCCATTGCTGTTGAGTCAATCCTGACTCATAGCAACCCTATAGGTCAGTGTGGAACTGCTTCACAGAATTTCCAAGGCTGAAAATCTTTACGGAGGTAGATTTCTTTATCCTTCTCCCACAGAGTGGATGGTAGGTTTGAATTGCCACCTTTCATTTAGCACCAAACTCTTAATCACTGTATCAACAGGGTTCTGTGTATACATACACATACACATACACATACACATACACATAGAGAGAAAAAGAGAAAGAAAGAGAGAGAGAGATTTCAAGGAATTGGTTTATATGATTGTGAGGCCCGGAAAACCTGAAATTTGTAGGACAGACCAGCAGGCTGGAAACTCTTAGTTAGGAATTGATGTAGTCTTGAGCAATAATTTCTTCTTTTTTCAGAGAAATCTCTGAAGGCTTTTCAACTGGTTGGATGAGGTCCAACAACATTATTGAGGTAATCTCTTTTACTTAAAGTCAACTGATTGTAGATGTTAACCACAAGTACAAAATTGTGTCACAATACTACCTATGTTAGCGTTTGATTGAATAGATGCATACATCACAGCTCCTTCTCACATACACAGCTGCTACTGCAGTTATGCTGAATCTGTGCTGTACAAAATGTCCAATCCAGAGGGGTGAGAGTGAGTGAAAATATAACCTTTCTTCACTTATCAGACTCAGGGATGCTTCAGCCAAGAGTAACAAAAGGTTTTTTCCAATCCATGGACCTGGATGAGGTGCTTTTTTATATCTCACACAAAGACACACAGAACATGTGGTATTTGGAAAAGCCAGAACTAAACTGCCTGGGATTCACAGATTGCTCTCAGGCTAGCTCAGCTCTTCGTTTTCCTGTCTGGAGCCTGAGTGTGCCTCCACCTGATGAAAGTAGGGGCCTAAATGAAGAGACCAAACAAATAATCTTCACACTACTCTTCTCAGAACATTAGAAAAATAATATATTTTCATGGCTTTGAAGAGTTTCTTCTTTCCCTTTTGAAGTTCAGTAGGGCATTTTAATAAGAAAACTGAGTTGGATAAAGGAGGGCCTAGTGTATGTGTGTGTGTGTGTGTGTGTGTGTGATGTGCCTGTAGGAACTGAGGTAAGGGAGACACAATTGAAAGAATCAGTATCTGGCCAGAAGAGAGACTGCTGATTTTGGCTACATAGTCTGTGAGCTCATGTAATAAGAATATGCCTTATCAGAATGCTCTGATAATTCAGCATCTACTTCAGTAGAATGGTTCTTTCCTTCCTGTTGCATGTCATGGTTCAATTCCACTTGCTTTAGCTCACCCAGCCTTTTTCTCTGATGCCCCTCTGAGCCTAAGCTTTGGTTTTTATAGCTTGGTTCACTTCTGTTGGCGCTATTGTGGGATAGTTAACTGGGCTGGTTTTAAACAAGTAATTCTTCACATTTCTTTTTAAGCACCAGGTGAAATACTGAAAATAAATACTATAATGTATTTTGGTCAGAATTGTAGTGGAAGGTAAAATTGGCCCATATAGATTTTTTTCCTAAGATTCAAAAAAGGGACATAAACCAGTTGACTAAAATGCATATATACATTGATTTAAATGCTCTACAATGTACACATAATGAGGCACTTTGATGAGTACTATGATTTATTTAGTGGGCCTGCCATGGAACAACTCACTCACTCTCCCACATTTATAGGCCCAGCCCTCAGCAAAGCTGTGCCATTCAGGAAGTTTGTTTTTATGTTCCTGGATTCTTGCTAATTCTCTTTTCTTCTGCATCCTTTTCCCTTTTCTCTGGATCTCCATCACTCCTCACTCTTAGTATCTTGCAATATAGAATAATATAAATAATAATAAAAACCAAAAGTAAGTCCATTATTGTGGAGTCAATTCTGACTCAGAGTGACCCTTCTGGGCAGAGTAGAATAGTCCCATAGGGTTTCCAAGGCTGTAATCTTTACAGAAGTAGAAAGAAGCCATGTCTTTCTCTGATGGAGCATCTGGTGGGTTTGAACTACTGACCTTTTGGTTAGCAACTAAGCACTTAGCACAGTGCCACCACAGTTCCTTCAAATAATAGTAGTTAAAGTGTATTACATACTTAGAATGTATCAGCCACTGGGCCACTGTCCTCAGCACTTTAAAGGATCTATTCATTCAACAAATACTTACTGAGAATCTGCTATATGTAGCAATGCTTTGGATGCTGGGGATCCAGAAGTGAACAAAACTGACAAAAATTCCTGTCCTCATGGAATTTACCTTAGAGTGGGAGAGAAAGACAATTTAAAAAGTAAAATGCATTATATGGAGATGATAATAGATGCTATTTTTTTTTTTTTTTTTAAAGTAAGGGTGCTAAGAAATGCTGTTTGAGAAGGGGAGGGAGGTGGCTATTTTCAGTAGGGTGATCAGAAAGGTCTCCCTGAAAACAGATTCTCAACACCTATAGCTGTAAGATAGGTAACTTGGATAAGCTCACTTCACAGAGTAAAAATCCAAGGCTTAAATTATATAAACTTTTCCTCAGGGGAGATCTATTATCACTTTCCTTATGTTAGTGTCTATCTTTCCTAGTACATTTTGTTCATCATGCCACCACTCGTCTATCAGTTTGTCATACTGTGGTGCATGCATGTTGCTGTGAGGCTGGAGGCTATGCCACTGGTATTTCAAATACTTGCAGGGTCACCCACAGTGGACAGGTTTCAGCAGAGTTTCCAGACTAAGACAGACTTGGAAGAAGGAAGGGACCACCCACTTCTCAAAGTACTGGCCAGTGAAAACCTTATGAATAGCAGTGAAACACTGTCTGATATATTACTGGAAAACTTTATGAATAGCCCTGAAATATTGTCGATTCAGTGCCAGAAGATGAGCCCCTCAGGTCAGAAGGCACTCAAAATATGGCTGGGGAAGAGCTGTCTCCTCAAAGTAGAGTTGATCTTAAAGATATGGATGGAGTAAAGCTTTCAGGATCTCCATTTGCTGATATGGCAGGACTCAAAATGAGAAGGAATAGCTGGAAATATCTATTAATAATTGGAACATGGAAAATACAAAGTGTGAATGCAGGAAAATTGGAAATTGTAAAAAATGAAAAGGAATGCATAAAGATTGACATCCTAGGCATTAGTGAGCTAAAATGGACTGGTTTTGGCCATTTTGAATCAGACAACCATATGATCTACTATGCCAAGAATGACAAATTGAAGAGGAATGGTGTGGCATTCATCATCACAAAAAATGTTTCAAGATCTATCCTGATGTACAATGCTGTCATTAATAGGATAATATCCATATGACTAAAAGGAAGACTGGTTAATACTACTATTATTCAAATGTACTCACCAACCACCAAAGCGAAAGATGAGGAAATTAACGATTTTTTTCAATTTCTGCAGCCTGAAATTGACCAAACATGCAATCAAGATGTGTTGATTATCGCAGGTGATTGGAATGCAAAAGTTGGAAACAAAGGAAAATACAGCCTTGGTGATAGAAATGACTCTGGAAATTGCTTGATAGAATTTTGCAAGACCAATGACTTATTCATAGCAAATAACTTTTTCAACAACATAAGCAGTGGCTATACACATGGACTTTGGTGGAATACACCGAAATCAGATCAACCACATCTGGAAAGAGGTGATGGAGAAGCTCAATATCTTTAGCGAAAACAAGGCCAGGAGCTAACTGTGGAACAGACCATCAAATGCAAGTTCCATTTGAAGCTGAAGACAAAACAAATCCACGAGAGCCAAAATATGACCTTGATTGTATCCCACCTGAATTTAGAGACTTAATTTAGGAAATTAAGAGCAAGTGAGGTCTTGCTGAAGATGATTCAAAAATGGTTGCAGCAGTATATTGACAGGGAACTTCCAGAAATGCAAACTGGATTCAGAAGAGGACATGTAATGAGGGATATCATTGCTGATGTCATGTGGATCTTAGCTGAAAGCAGAGAATACCAGAAAGATAACTTGTGTTTTATTGACTATGCAAAAGCATTCAACTGTGTGCATCATAACAAATTACGAATAACATTGAGAAGAGTGGGAACTCCAGAACACTTAATTGTACTCATGAGGACCCTGTACATAGAACAGGAGGCTGTCGTTTGAACAGAACAAGGGGATATAGCATGGTTAAAAATCAGGAAGGGAGTGTGTTAGGGTTGTCTGTATGCTGAGCAAATAATCTGAGAAGCTGAACTATATGAAGAACTCAACATAAGGATTGGGGGAAGACTCATCAACAACCTGCAATATGCAGATGACACAACTTTGCTTGGTGAAACTCAAGATGACTTGAAGCACTTACTGATGAAGGTTAAAGACTAGTCTTCAATATGGATTACACCTCAACATAAAGAAAACAAAAACCTTCACAACTGGACCATAAGCAGCATCCCGATACATGGAGAAAAGATTGAATCAACACCACTGGAAGCAGCAGTCAAGACACCAGATGACGTATTGCACTGGGTAAATCTGTTGCAAAAGACCTATCTAAAGTGCTGAAGAGCAGAGATGTGTCTTTGAAGACTAAGATGCGCCTAACCCAAGCCATGGCATTTTCAATCACCTCATATGCATGTGAAAGCTGGACAATGAATACGGAAGACCAAAGAAGAGTTGATGCTTTTGAGTTGTGGTGTTGGTGAAGAACTGAAAGCACCATGGATTGACAGAAAAAACAAAAAACCAAACTCACTGCAGTCGAGTCGATTTCGACTCATAGAGACCCCTCCTTGGGTTTCTGAGGCAGTATCACTACTTGGGTTTCTGAGACAGTATCACTACAGAAGTAGATTGCCGCGTCTTCTTTCCAAGGAGTGGTTGATGGGTTTGAGCCGGCAGCCTTCTGCTTAGCAGTCAAATGCCTTAGGCACCATGCCACCAGAGCAAATCTGTCCTGAAAGAAGTGCATCTTGAATGCTCCTTGGAGGTGAGAATGGCCAGCATTCGTTTCACCTATTTTGGTCATGCTGTTAGAAGGGACCATTCCCTGGAGAAGGATATCAAGCCTGGTAAAGTAGAGGGTCAGCAAAAAAGGAGAAGGTCCTCAATGAGATGAATTGACACAGTGGCTGCTCAATTGGCTCAGGTATAGCAAGGATTGTGAAGCTGGCATAGGATTGGGCAATGTTTCACTCTGTTGTCCATAGGGTCTCTATGAGTCAGAGCTGACTCGACAGCATCTAAGAACAACAAGATCGTCATGAGCCTGAGCTGACAACAACAACATAAAGTCTCTCCCAGAAGTATTTGCATGTAACCTTCCTAAGCAGTAGAATGAATACAAAGCAATTGTACTCAGAAGTTCTGATGGGGCTTCTACAATCACAATGCCTTATTGGCTGGTCCTGCTTATCTGGTCTCCTTCTGGACCTACAATATACCTCTGCATGATGCCATGCAGGTGTCTGTGACTATGGGATAGACTTTGACTTCTCACTCATGCTCCTTTCTCATGGACAGCAGGTTCAAACAAGAGTTTCACTGGATCTTGCGTGCCCCTGTGCACAGTCTGTCAGGGCTCTGCATCATTCTCTTTCTTAGAGACAGAGGACCCCGTTACCCGGAAGACATCAGATAGACATGCAGGAAACATGGACAGATAGATGGCACAACTCTGCTGTGTTGTCAGTGCTATGAGCTGCTGGTACGAGGGCTGCCCCTGCCTAGCTCAGTTAGCATCTTCTCCAGACCAAGGTTATGGATTCTTTTCTAGGAATTTCTCAGCCCTGGATTTCCCCTTTTGCTTTTTAGTTTTTCATTCTGAGTTGGCTCACTTGCCCTCCAGACTTGCTTAAAAACTCCCTATTTGATCTGTGAATAAATTCTCCTCTTCCACAAAGAGCTGAGTCACAGTACAAGTCACTCTTCACTCACTCATTCCAAGCTGCCCCTGCGGCTGAGAGGAAGCAGAGTCCAGCCAGACACCCACACCTTCAGACGGAGGGAGCCACTTCTGAGAAGCAGCCGGGTGGAAATGTGTCATCCACCAGGTGGGCAGAAAAGAGGGATAGGAATGTGACATTATGGCTGATCTTTCCTTATTTGAGGGGAGTCATGCTTGAGCATGCCTTTGAGGGAAAAGGAAATAAGGTCATTCATGCACTTTCCTCATTTAAAAGTCAGGGGATGAAGTCACACCTGGGTTTGTTTTATTTGGGAGAAAAGAGAGTGAAGTGAGACACGCTGAGTTTCCTTTTAGTTTTTGGTCCAGGAGAGGGTTTCCATGCCTGGGTTTGTCTTCTTTAAGAGGCTGAGGAAGTTTTGGAAACCTGTTGTCTCTAAACTCCTCATCTCTGTGGAACTTTGTTTTCCTCTGGGAAGGTGTCTTGAGGAAGCAGCCCCTTCCAGGACAGTACAATGCTTAGGTGATATTCTGTTCAGTCACGAGGGTCGCACTGTGACTTTCATGGGACCTGGGCATTTTTGCCTTAATGGTTCTTCTACCATTTTGTTTTACCGGTGTGTTAGTATAATGGTGAATTCATGATCTGGACTCATTATTAAAAACCAGTTGCCACTGAGTCAATTTCAACTCATGGTGACTGCATGTGTGCCAGAGCAGAATTCTGCTCCATAGTGTTTTTGATGGCTCATTTCTCAGAAGCAGATCTTCAGGATTTTCTTCTCAGGTACCTCTGGGTGGACTCAAACCTCTAACAGTCAAAGACATTAACTATTCATACCAAGGACTCTAGGACTCAATATCAGATATGTGTTATTATATTAAATTTCTTCTGATTCTAAAATAAATTACAATAAAAAATTTTGTGGGCCTCTAAAGGTACTGTGGACCTTAGTTCTATTGTGCCTACTGGGTAAATTGGTCTTGAAGTCATGGGACAGTCAGATCTGTCTCTGCCTTCAGAAAGGGATCTGGGAGTGGAGCACTGGGGTTGATGAGAAAGCACAGGGGGCACTCGCAGCTCCCCTGTCCTCACTCTTACCTGTCTGAGATGCTCTGCCAGGGACTGGGCTAATAGAACTGTACAGAGCTGCAGCCTGCCTCTGAGACTAAGATAGAAGGCACTGTGCTTGAAGGAAAAGCAGCGCGATCCATCAACCAACAATCTTACTTAAAAGGATCTACTTAAGGTGCAGTTCCCTGAGGCTAAGTGATTCAACAAAGAGCAAATAGTGGTCATTGGAACACTATTTGGAAAGTCAGTGTCCAGCAAACAAGACAAGGTGAGATGACCACATAAATTATCCAGATTCATTCATTCATTAAACATGTATTTGTTGAACATCAAGTATGTGCTAAGCACTAGGCCTTGGGTTTACAAACAAGGTCTGGTTTTTAGGGAACTTACATAAATATTATACACTGTAGAATTCAATTCCCCATGGTGACTGCTTATAGTCACAGATGAGTTAAGAGAAGAACAAAATTAAATTCTAAGAAGCCTTGTTACTTATTACCTGCCAGCCATCTGACATCCATTATGTCACCGGATGCTTATAACAACCCTCAAAAGTATTATTATTAGTTTCATGGATAAGGAAACTGAGGCTCACAGAAGTTAAGAAATGTGTCTACAATCACAAAATTCACAATATGGGTGTGAAAGCATGTCTTACTGATTCTAAAGCCCGTAATCTTCCCATCTGATTAGCTGGCCTTACTAGTTAATATTTATTTTAAATAGAAATGTGATTTACTGAGTCTTCCCAGAATATATTTCCCATGTAGAATGAAGTACACACCCTTTTTTACATAGGTGAGAGTGGATTACCTCATAAATAAGCTGAGTTCAGAAAGAATCAGAAAAGAGTCAGTTTTAGGAAAGTAGGCAGGGCAGAATCTTCTCTGCCCATGTCTTAACTTCCTGGTGCTGCTGGAAACACCACAAATGGGGGGCTTTACGGAACAGTCCTGGAGGTTAAATGTTGAAATCAGGGTCTTGGGAGTATCAATTCCTTCCTTATCAGTAGCTCTGGGTATTCCTTGGTTCCTTGGTGATCCTCACACGGCATGTCTCTGTATCTAATCTGCTCTTTCATAAATAGGAAGTGATTAGATTGACAACTCGCCCTACTCAGGTAATTAATGAGCTAATTAATATAACAAAGAAAAATCTATTTCTAAACAGCATTACATCCAAAAGTGGTTAGTAATTCCAATATATATTTTGGGGACACAATTGAATCCGTAACAGCCTATCTGGATTATAGTGTGTAAAAGTGAGTAGACTAGGTTCCTGATGTCTGAGAAACCACCACAGTCAGGTATAGAGAGGAGGAGCCACCTAAGTTTGGGGACACAGGCATTTTCATATAATGAGTGAAACTATAAACTAATGTTAAGACCTTCAACTTAAGATAAGTGCTGTAATGATTTTGAATGCTGAATTTAGTGTGATTGCCTCAGCAGGATACAGGCAGCAATTGGGTAGCAGTAGCTAGTAGAGCATGGGCTATGGCTTGAATTGTGTCTATCAAAAATATGTATTGAAATCCTGGCTCCTGTACATGTAAATGGGGTTCCTAGGTTGCATTCAACTACTAACATTTGGGGTTTGAATTCACTCATTGAGCCCATAGAAGAAAGGCCTAGCAATCTGCCTCTAGAAAGATTACAGCTAAGGAAAGTCTATGGAGTGATTTTATTCTGTTATACATGGGCAACAAGGTTTGTTTTTTTGAACATCTAATAAATATGATCCTGTTTGGAAATTGGGTTTTCTTAGTTATGTTAAGTAGGCCATACCCATGTAGGGTGGGTTCTAAATCTAATTACTTCTGAGTTACACAAAGAACAGAATAGACAAAGACGAAAGACAAATGCCATGTGAGGACTGATTATAAGTGAAGGAATGCCAAGGAACCAAGGAATGCCCAGGACTACTGAGAAAGAAGGAATTGACAAGGCCAAGACCCTATTTTGGATTTTTAGTCTCCAGAACTGTGTGAAAATGAATTTGTGTTCTTTAAAGAAAGCTACAGAGCACTAGGTAACTAAGACATTGGAGCTCTGCTGGGCAAGAACGTTCTGCAAACAGAAGTCAAGTTTCAAACACAGCCGGGGTCAAAATCCTGGGGTATATAGGTCAGAAGTTTCATATCAGTCTCAGATCCTTCATGTAGGTGCTTTGGATATGGGCTCACATGATTCAGAAGCCAGGAGTCAGAAACTATAGCATGAGAGGCCTGGACACAGCAGAGGGAATGGCAATCTAGAGTAAAAGTTGTTTGTTTGCCATGTTTTTGTCATTTGCTAAACAGATGTGTGTGTGTATGTGTGTGTGATGTTTTTGTCATTTGCTAAGGAGATGTGTGTGTGTGTGCGTGTAGTTGTGAGACAGGGAATTGGGTTCCAGGTATTCATACCCACCCACTGCCATCAAGTTGGACCTGACTCATAGTGACCCCTCTTTGGGTTTCTGAGGTGGTATCAGTATGGAAGTAGATTGCCCAACCTTCTTTTCAAGGAGTGGCTGGTGGGTTTGAACCACCAGGCTTCTGGTTAGTAGTCAAATGCCTTAGGCACTATGCTACCAGAGCTCCCCCAGGTATAGGAGCCAGGAATACAAAGTCCTTTGGATGAACCCTGCTTTCCCAAGAGGCAAGCTTAGACTCATAGTGATTTCTCAAAATGTGAAATTGCTCATTCATTTTACACTGCCTCTGCCTATAGAGTCTATTGATTTCAAATATTTAAAATCTAGGTAAAAAAACATACATAGCTATGTTTCTTCACAGGCCTCTTTATGCTGTTATCCACCAGGAGCTCTGGTGGCATAGTGTCTAAAGTACTTGACAGCTAACCAGAAGGCTGGAGGTTCAAATCCACCAGGCACTCCTCGAAAGGAAGACTAGGAAATCTGTTTCCATAGTAATGCTGCCTCAGAAACCCAAAGAGGGGTCGCTATGAGTTGGAGACAACTTGATGGCACATAACAACAACAACAATAATAACATGACTTGAAGTGAAATGTGTGAGCTGGTTTTCTAGGCCAGTTCATTAGCTAGTCCCCAAGGAACATCAAGGGAGCTCTAGAAGCACAAAATCTTCAATAAATATTTATTTAATACTCACTCTGGCACAGATATCATTGGAGCTCTAACAGTGGGCCAATCAGAAACGGTCATTGCCTACATGAAGTGTACCTGCTAGTGGAAGATACAGAGATTGAGAGTGATAAGGGCAAGTTACTTATGTAGAAAAGCAAAGGCTTTAATGAAGAGAAGAAACTGAGCTGAGACCTGGCAGATGAGAATGAACCAGAGCTGAAAGGAGAGCATTTTAAGCAGAGGGAACAGCAAGTACGAAGGCCAAGATGGGGCAAAGGACTTAGTGTGT
Source organism: Orycteropus afer afer (assembly GCF_000298275.1). Taxonomy (NCBI): domain Eukaryota; kingdom Metazoa; phylum Chordata; class Mammalia; order Tubulidentata; family Orycteropodidae; genus Orycteropus; species Orycteropus afer. The sequence goes on along the minus strand of NW_006922069.1, from coordinate 980,632 downwards.
TTGGGGAATAGAAAGGAGGAGACAAGGGTAGGTTTTGTGTCAATGAAATGCTACCATGTAGGTATACAATGTAAATTACAATCCAGTTGGGGCTGACTGAGCCATAACTGCCGTTAATGTCTGAGAAACAGAGTGAGGTCACTTAAAGATCCAATAACACACGAAGCAAACTGGTTGGTTGCCTTGATATTCCACACAGTAGTTCTTTGAATATTCACCTTGTCAATACAGCTCCCAACACTCTCAGATGTGGAGAAAATCATCCCCTCAACTTCCTTTTCTACTTGACCATGGTCTTTTCTGTCTAAGATCTTTTTCTAAGCTCTGAGTCCTAAGCTTTTGCATCTCTCAGGCTCCATTTACTGGTGCCTATCCTTTATCTTCCAACTCTCCCTTTCTCTTGGCTCCTTCTCTTCACCCTTCACCTATGCTCAAGCTTTCTCCATCTTAAAATAAAAGTGGAGCAAAAGAATCCTCTCTCCAGGCTATTATCATCTCCAACAAGAAGGCATCTAGCCTTCTGTGATGCTTAATTTTATGTGTCAGCATATTATGTGTTAGGCTTTGTTTTCCAGTAGTTTGATCAAATACTAGACTAGTTGCTGTTTCATAATGAAATGTAATGTAATCATCTTCCATAAGGTAATCTAATGTAATGTAATCAATTAGTCAGATGAAAAGGGCATTTCCTTAGGATGTGTTCTGTCTCCAGACTATAAATAGGTATTTTGACCGAACTTGCATTCACTCTTCACTCTGTTGCCAGACCCACACATCTTGGAATGCAAGCTGAGGAGTCTTCATTTTGCTGCCCAAACTATGGATATTGGATTTATCAGCCCCTCCACAATTCCATGAGCCAGTAAATGCCCCCCGCCTGTCACCTGACCTATGGATTTCGGACTTGCCAGCCATCCCAGTTGCGTGAGCCTATTCCTTAACATAAATCTCTCTATGTCTCACTGATTCTCTTTCTCTAGAGAACCCTGCATTTTTTTTTTTCTTTCGCTATGAAATAATACTATTTATTTATTTGTTTAGAACTTTTTTTTTTTTTTTACTGGATATCTTTTCTCACTTCACTTAGCGTGTGGCAATCTGGCTTCCATCTCTACCTCCCCACTTTTTAACTTTATCTTCATAGCTCCGCAGCTTTGACTTTTTTGACAACTACACCCTTCTTGAAACACTGTCCTTCTTGGCTTTCATGACCCCTGATCCTCCTGCCACTGATATAAACTTCTTGACATTCTTCATGGGCTCTGTTTTCTAAATTTAGGGAATTTCTACATGCTTCTCTAAGAACACCATGCTAACTTTTCTGATTAACCATTTTTTGCTTAAATAGAAACAAAGTCATTTTACTATATTATGCAAAGAATGTGGTGTCCTATTTTATTTTTGCTTAAGTAGAAACTTTTGCAAGTACCAACCTTTATTCTTGAAAACCTTGGAAAAGTAGATTTTTTTTTCCTGTGTAATAAACAGAGTATGTAGAACATAATTTAATCTGTATCAGTTCATTCTAAGAATCCTGAAAAATCTCAGATTCACCATTAGGAATTATTTTCATTGGCTAGAATGAGAAATATTAATGCAGAAACTCTGGAGGTAAGTCTGAATTGAAAAAGCATTGAGAAATATCCTGAGTTGGTTGTGAGAGAGTGTCAATTTAGAGTTGCTTTCTTGAGTTTTCCTATGTTTAAGGCAGGAGAGTTTCTCATTAGCTAAGTTTCTACTTGTTTATTCTCTGGTAACACTTTCCTTTCCATTCCCCTCACCTTTTCCTGCTATTGGAAAATTTATTGTCCCCATCACAGGCTGTCACATCTGGGTTCAAATATAAGCAAGAACCTTGTAGGGGAAAACCCTCTCTATTTAGACAATCCATCTACATCTCTGGCTGCAAGATCATCTTCATACATACAATTATCTCTGGATGAAACATTTTATTTTGATTGATTAAAACACCTCTGCTGCTACTAACATCAGGGACGAGTTTCTGTAAGGACTCCACAGTTACTTAAATTCTTTAAAAGTTCTACTCTTATTTCTTTATCCACAAGTCTAGACTAGCAAATGTCTGCCACCACATCATGGTCTCATCTAGAACAGCACAAGTGTAGCAATTGCCTACATTTAATTTACTCCTGTTATAAGTGAACACTACTGACATAATTAACAACTTCAACTTTAATTTTCATTGTAGAAAAATATAAACTACAGAGAACTATAAAGAAGAATGCCAAGATCATCCATCATCAGTCTCTTGTGGTTGTTAAGCACCACTGAGTCAGATCCGAATCACTACCCTGTGTTCAAGAGAATGAAACATTGCGCCATTCTCACAGTCGTTGCTGTTTTGAGCCTATTATTGCAGGCACCGTATCAATCCATCTCATTGAGGGTCTTGCTCTTTTTTGCTGATCGTCTACTTCACCAACCATGTTGTCCTTCTCCAGGGACAAGTTCCTCCTGATAACATGTCCAAGGCACATGAGATGAAATCTCACCATCCTTGCCTCTAAGGAGTATTCTGGCTATACTTCTTCCAAGAAAAATTTGTTCATTCTTCTGGCGGTCCATGATATAATCAATATTCTTCACTAGGACCATAATTCAAATGCATCCATTTTTTTAGGTTTCCCTTATTCATCATCTAGCTTTTGCGTGCATATGTGTTGACTGAAAATACCATGACTTGGGTGGGGCACACCTTAGTTCTCAAAGTGACATCTTGGTTTATTAGCACTTTATACGAGATCTCTTGCAGCAGATTTGCCCAATTTGATTTTTTGATTGCTGCTTCCCTGTGCATCAATTATGGATCCAAGTAAAATGAAATCCTTGACGACTTTGATGTTTATCATGATGTTGCTTATTGGTCCAGTTGTGAGGATTTTAGTTTTCTTTATGTTGAGCTGTATTCCATACTGAAGGCTATAGTCTTTGATCTTCATCAGTAAGAGCTTCAAGTCTTGTTCGCTTTCAGCAATCAAGGTTGTGTCATCTGTGTATCACAGCTTGTTAATGAGTCTTCCTCCAATGCTGATGCTACTTTCTTTTTCATATAGTCTAGCTTCTCAGATTACAGATTGAGTAAGTGTGATGAAAGGATACAACCCAGATGGGCTCTTCTTCTGATTGTAAACCATGCAGTAGCTCCTTGCTCTATTCTAATGATTGTCTCTTGGTCTACGTACAGGTTCTGCAGAAACACAGTTAAATGTCTGGAATTCTCATTCTTCATTATACATAATTTGTTGTGATCCACACAGTTGAACACCTTTGCCTACTCAATAAGACACAGGTAAACATCTTCCTGGTTTTGGCTGCTTTCAGCCAAGATCCATCTGCAATGATCCCTTGTTCCACATCCTCTTCTGAATCTGGCTTAAAATTCTGGCACTACCAGGTGACAAACACTATGAGCATTTTGGTGAATATACCGCAAGATATTTTCTATTCATACAATTTTTTACATACATAAATGTTGTGCTTTAATAATAAACTTGATTTTTTAACTAAAAATACATCACGGACATTTCCCTTGTGCAGTTAAGTATTCATACACAACATGATATTTAATGGCTACACAGTGTTCAATATTGTAGATGTATCATAATTTATGTCATAACTCCCTTACTGGGAATCCCAATTAGGCTGTTATTTTTTCCACTGCTTCATGTAGCACAGACATGGACAGCCTTGTGCATAAATCTTTCCAAGAATCCCTAATTACTTCCTTCTGGCTCAGAAACAGGATAGCTGGCTAACAGAGCTTAAACATTTTCAAGTCTTTTGTTACAGTACTGCCAAACTGGCCTATGGAAGGGGTGTACCAACCCATTCTTCTAAAGATGTTTTTTAAAAGAGTAGCTGTTCATCCACATCCTCAAGGAGATACATACATAAAATGTTGCTATTTGACAGTTGCACAATGAGAATCTCATTTTCACTGAATTTATTGGAATACTAGTGAGGCTGAACACTATTTCAAGGGCTTAAATTGGCCATTTGTATGCAGGCCAGGGAATGGTTCATTAATGTCATCTATTCAATTTCCTACTGTAATGGTTATCTTTTGCTTACTTACTTTAGTAGGTGAGCTAATTGTTTCCTAGTTTCCACTGTCAGATCATTTCCAAAGATACATTTTATGACAATGTTTGTTTTGTATTCTTCCTTTTTTGTCACATTCCCTAAGGATGTGGAAAGTGAATGTATATAGGAAGTGACCTAAACACCCTGCTTCCAAATTTTCAATTGATCTTCCGTGCAAATCAATTCATGTAATTGCTCTGCTTTGACATTTTTCAGTGCCTCCTTTTCACCTTTACAATAAAAACAAAACTTCACTAGGAAAAACAATGCCACATGTGATCTAGCAATAGCTTTCATCTATAACTGGGCCGGTCTGACCCTCTACTAGCCACGTGCCACTAGTAGAGGGCTAGATACCAGCCAAATGTGACTATTTAAATGCAAATGAATTAAATGTAAAATTTTAGTTCCTCAGTTGCTTAGCAGCCACCTGTAGCTAGTGCTACCATCTTGGAAAACCCAGATGTAGAACTCTCCCATCATCACAAATAATTCTCGACAGCGCTGATTAAAAGGTTTAACTTTAGCCATCCCCTGGGCGTGCTCCCCTCCACATCTCTTCTTCCCTGTCTGTAACATCTTTCTCCGTTATTTGGATAATTCTCATGTGCCTTTCAAGATTCAGGTCAAGAATCATCTGCTCTGGAGAAACCTTTTCTGACTGGGCATGCTCCCCTAGCCTGGGTTGTTGTCCCATTATAGCCTGGAGCATAGAGTGCCATCACAGTTCACTGTGAACATTGGTTAACTGGTCCACGTCACTTCCCAGCTCATTGAGGAAAGAGTGTACGTCTTTAAACTCTGATTCCTCAGTGACCAGCTTGTTGTTGTTATGTGCTGTCAAGTCAGACCCGACTCATAGTGACCCCTCCTTGGGTTTCCAAAGCAGTATCACTACGGAAGTAGATTGCCCAATCTTCCTTCCGAGTGACTAGCTTAGTTTTTGGAAAAATAGAATATGCTTAGTGTATGTTGACTAAATGGACTGGCCACTATTTGCCCTACCCTGTTCTGACACAATGGATTATTCTTAAAAAATCTTCAAGAACTAAAAAGCATACCAAAAGAAATATTCAAGGAACAGCATATTTATACTAAGAACAATAAAATTACTAAGTATAATAAAGTAATTAAATACATGGGCATGCTTTATGAGCTGCCTCACAAAGAACAGTCAGAGCAGCAATACTCTGACCCTTCTCCAACTGGATATATACACATAGATCTTTATATTTCAACAAGTATGAACCATTAGAACAGTTGAAAACCTTCCTAGTAATTATCACCAAAAAATGAAAGCCCACAAAAACTTACTTGAGATCTTTAAGTCTTCCAGAGTCTCTCTGGGGTCTTCATCTTATTTTCCTTCCAAGGCTGCAGCATGTTGCTGGCGGAACGTGCATTTGTGAGCACCAGGCCCAGGGTGCTTTTAAATTTTAAAAAAGTACATAATTAATAGGGAGCTCTGGTAGCATAGTGCCTAAGGCACTTGACTGCTAACCAGAAGGCTGGCGGTTCAAACCCACCAGCCACTTCTCGGAAGGAAGGTTGGGCAATCCTACTTCCGTAGTGACACTGCCTCGGAAACCCAAGGAGGGGTCGCTATGAGTCAGGGCTGACTTGACGGCACATAACAACAACAACAAACAACAACAACATAATTAATATGTACATGTAATTGCTGATATATATACTGATCTATATGTGCGTGTTTGTTTCTCTCTGTGTGTGTGTAAAGGAAAAAGGGAAACTCACCCATAATCCTGTCACTAAATGACAACTTCTCTTTGCATTTTGGTGTATAACTTCCCCTAATTTTTTCTATACATAGATATATATGTATTTTGTTTCTTGCAGAAGTGAGATCATACTGTACTTAGATAAAAATTAAAAAAAAAAACATCATGAATAAATTTATAAGTCAATAGATATGTCTATAACATTTTTAATGTCTACCTGATAATATTTTTTGTATAAATGTAACATTTTAAAAATCACTTCCCATTTTTTGGAAGTTTAGGTTGTTTCCATTTTTTTTCCTAGTAAATTGTGCTGTGATGACTTCCTCTATGGTTAAGTGTTTTCCAGAGATGTGCAGATCTAAATATATTCTCCTTCAAGGCAGAACCAAGGAATGGTTTTCTTTTGGGGTTTTAGAGGGTATGGGGCCAACCCAGGAATTAGTCCATGTGGTAGTTATGTTTGTGTTCAACTTGGCTAGGCCTGGCTGAGTGGCTGGGCAGCTGGTGGTAGTTATTCCTCATGATAAGACTGGCAATCAACTCCATGGTGGGATCTACCACAAGCAGCTGAATAGCTGCCTTAAGGATGTGGTCTGCTTCCTGTATATAAAGAGAAGCCTTGGAAATGGTCTTTAGCTTATGGCACCTTAAACCCTGCATGTAGTCGTGTCATTGTTCAGCAGGCTGCCATGCTCTGCGGACCTTGGGACTTTCAATGGACTTAAATTAATGGCCTGCTGTGTGGTTTGGTATCATCAGGACTGTGCCTTTTGTCAACCTTGTGTTTGTCAGTCTCAGCAGCCAGCAGCTGACTGAAGAAAAGCCTCTAGGTTCTGTGGGCCAGGAGCAGAAGGCAGAGCTGCAACCCAAGGTTGAGGGGCTTTCACCCAGCCCCTAGAGCCTGGCACTTTGAACTTGGACTTAAACCCTCCAAACGGTAAGAATAAAGTCCTGTTTGTTAAGGCCATCCGATTTGTGGTATGTTTCTTGTCAGAGCTATCTAGGTAACCAGAACAGTCCAGCAAATTATTCTGAGTTTAGTAGGTCACTGCTAAAGGGGCAACAAGGTCACATCTTCTGACCTCCTCTAACCCCACAATAGGAAGACAGAGTCACTATCAGTAACCCAAGGCCTATTCCTGCAAGGCCAGACATGCTGCCTCCCTCCAGCCCTTTTGCTAAACGTTCCTCCCAAAGCACCCATCACCTCTCTTCCTGGGTTCGATAATTCACTACAGTGGCCACACAGAACTCACGGATTATGGGTTTATTAGGAAAGCACCAGGCTACAATTCAAGTTCAGGAAAAAATGCTCAGTCTCTCTCCCAGCCCACCATCTCTCAGCCAACAGTCTCTCACAGTCTCTTTCCCAGCAGTGTGTGTCCTTTGGTGTCTCACTCAGCAATGCATGTCTCTTTCAGCAACATGTCTTCAGCCAGCAGTCAGAGAGAGAGTTCTGCCTCTAGGAGGCCTCCTTTTGAGCTCTGCAGAATGGCCAAACCAACTAATCATAACATCAGAATTCTAAGCACTTGAGAGAGAGCAAGCCTCCCAGAACATTGCGTGTGTCATGTCCAACAGAAATACCCCAGGTGGACAACATTTACAATCAGGAGCTCTTCAGTTGCTCATACCACCACTGAGTTTACAAAGACTTATGGGTAGAAAAGCCACACTAAGTAATTCACTACACCACAGTCACCTTTAGTGGCTTCCCTAGAAAACAGTCTGTGGCAGAGTACTTGCTGATGGTTTTTTGGAAGGTGCAATGGCAAGATTATGAAAATGAGAGAGAAAGAAACTTCAGGCAGGGAAGGAGGAGCATGAATACTTATCATCGAGTTGGTCACAGCTTCACTTGATCACATGGATGTCTCTGGTAGGCAGAACCAATCCACTGAGCTTCAGAGTAATCCATGGGGAAGGACCAAACCAAGCTCACTGCCGTGGAGTTGGATCCGACTCATAGTGACCTCTCCTTAGGTTTCCGAGGCAGTGTCACTACAGAAGTTGATTGTCCAATCTTCCTTCCAAAGAGTGGCTAGTGGGTTTGAACCACCAGCCTTCTGGTTAGTAGTCATACGCCTTAGGCACTATGTCACCAAAGCTCGTATGGGAGAGGAAGGGAGGAAAATTTATTTGCCAGCTCCCTTGGGTCTCTGGTCTCTCTTTAGTCCAAATTCCCCCAAAGGGCATGAACTCCCCCTCACTTCCAGTTGTGCCACCTGGTCGCTCTGCATAGCTACTGTGGGGGCAGCTCTCACACTGAGGTGCAGTGTTACCTTTGTGGCTGAAGGGGGCATGAGACTCCTTGGGTCTGGTCTGGGTGAACTTGGATGCCAAAGATGTTAAGATTTCCAGGCTCACTGGAGGTTCTGCCAGAGACTGAGCTTTACCCTGAAGGAAGGGCTGCACATACACTAAGAAATCGTGCTATCAGAGAAGTATGATCTTCATATTTTCAACCTGCGGCTCCTAGTAGGGCCATCAAAGCCTTTGGTTCAGAGAACAAAGTGATTCTGCAGACTGCTGTCCATAAGAAATGTTAAGACTCATGCTACCCAAGAGGGGAGAACAGGAATTGCAGCATTATGAAGAACAGGAAAAGGAAATTAAGTTCGTGGGCAGGAAAGCTCCACCTTTCCTTTGGGGACAGAAAAAGAGCAAGAGGTCAGACGAGGACACTTGCCTCAGCCAAGCCTGTCCTCCTCCACATCTCCTGGTCTGGACCATCTAGCTCACATGACTATTGAGCCTGGGCTCAATGCAGAAGAGAGCTCCAGAGAGGATGAGTAAGTACATCCTCATGTGCCCTGAGATCAATGGCACCTCAAAAATGAAGACACTAGCACAATAAGGGACAGGGACAGATGGAGGAGGGGAGTTTGGCTCTGAAAACGATACTCAGAGTTCAGGTTGATTGAGTGGTTTCCTTTGTGACTTTCCAGACTCTGAACAAGATAAATTTCCTGCAATCAGCTAGACTTGAAAAATGATGACAAAGCAAAGGGAAAAAGCTAGGATGCAACAGAAGAGGAAGAGGCAGGAATGAAGGAGAAGGAGTCTCCTTAGTGTTTTTCCTCAGGTCTAAGGAATGTCAAGGACAAGTTAAAGCAATATATTAATGTTTATGGGTCTCATTATACACAGCAAGATTTGTTCTGGGCATTGTTAATCTGCTGACAATTGGTTTCTCTTGTCAGCCTTTGATAGTCTTTTCTTTCTACAAGAATTTGACAACAGAGGAAGGTCTCAGGCAGACTCTGTAAGACTATCTAGTTTTTGAACGTAACTGAGAACAAGTTTAAATATTTCCCCCAGTTTCTTGATACCTGAAGGATAAAACAAAGAGCTCTCTGGCTGGTATGGATGGCATATACAGAGGACCCTCAAGCTGATCCTAACATCCCTTCCATCTTCACCTCCCACCCTTCCCCTGCCCCCACGCCCTCCAGTACCACCATGTGGTCTTCCAGGCTTCTGTCTCCACCCAAACAGCTCCTTCCTCTTTCTCTTATTTTTGCCTGGAAGTTACTGCATCAAGAGTCAGCTCAGCTGTCACCTCCTGAAACCTTTTCTAGCTCCAGGTGAATTTGGTTACACCCTCCTTTATGCTCATGTGTATGTAGTGTGAACAGTGTCTGTTGTAGCTACTTGAATGCATGATGGACTATTTTTGAAATTAGATTAGCTCATTTTACAATTACCTCTTAGAGAACAAAACTCACATTATTTATTTTTAGTCTTTCAGCACCTAGAACAGTGTCTGGTATCC
>NW_006922069.1:965181-967271 GCF_000298275.1 Orycteropus afer afer | reverse complement strand
GTGCGGGATCGGGCAGTTTTTCATTCTGCTGTGCATGGGGTCGCTATGAGTCGGAAACGACTCGACGGCACTTAACAACAACAACAACAACAACAATGATCACAATAGCCCTTAAGATAGGTTCTGTCCTCCTACTTTTTGGATGAGAAAACTACAACTCAGGGAATTAAGCTATTTGCTCCAGTGCACACATCCAGAAAGCAGCAGAGCTGGGATTAAAACTGTCTGAAGCCCAAGTCCTTTGCATTACATTGTGGGCCTCCCAGACACAGATCTCTGAAGCCATCAGGGTTTTGGCTGTATCCCCTAGGATCTCACACTGACAGTGACTAGTCAGCATTAGGACTTTGAAGAAAAGAGGACAAGCCATCCTGCCCCAGATCCTCTTCATTCTCCTTATAGCCCCACCAACTACTCCATGATATAGCTAGTCTCCACTTGGCTGATCACCTATATTATTATCTTGTCACTTCATTTTACTTTCATGCTATGAAATCTTATGTTACAACAAAGAGACCTTGAAAATAGCTATGACTTGTGGCTGAGAAAGCAAGTAAAGAGTACAGATGGTCTATACTTTGATTAGAACCAGGACTGATGATAAACTATGAAGAAAAGATTTACAATTTAGCAAGGATGGAATTGGCAGTGAGGCCACAGTCTACAATGCATAATACTTTAGTAATTTTCTGGAAAGGACTAAACCATGGTTGTATTTGGTATAAACAGAGTTTCAGGAAGTTTTATTTAATGTACCCAAGGTCATCAGGTAAATGGGTAGTGAGGATTTTAATTCATTCCAGATTCTAGGACTTGTGCTGGAAAATCCAGGTTGGTACAGATTATGGTGGATCTTGAAAGGCAGGCTCAGGTCTCCAGATGGTATTAAGAAAACGTAGGGAAGGTTTTTGAGCAGAGGAGTAATAAAATCAGTTACACTTTAGAAAAAACAGTCTAGCAGTGGAGAAGAAGAGAGAGTTCAGGGTGGAGGGAAGAGGTTTATGGGGAGTCAATTTAGGAGGTTGCTGAAATGATAATAGTTATGTATAGAAGGGGTTTTTGCTTTCAGACATTTTAAACTTGAGATGGCAGAGCAAGTGGAAATGTCTAGAAGACAGGTGAGGGTGAGAGGTGGAAGACAGGCAATATTAGAGCTAGAGATCTAGGAGTTGCTAGAAAGAGGGACAGGCATAGTTCTAGAGTAAATGAGGTTACGAAGGGCTGGAATTAGGAGAAAGGGGTCAGAGGGCTAAGAAGTAAAGTTGGACATCTGGCATATTCAGAGGGAAGGCAAGAAAGGGGAGTTTGCTTTTTAATTGTGATTTGGGTGTAAGTTGACAAAGGAAATTGGTCTTCCATTCCACAATCCATACACATTCTGTTGTGTACATTTACTGTAATCCCCACACAGTAACAGCATTCTTCCCATTTCTTCCCCATGCTCACCCCTTCCCTTTGTCCTTCGTTCCCATCTCCTCCCACCTTCCTAGCTCTAGCCTCAGGCAAACGCTATCCTCTTGTGCTCATACACTTGATTTTTGTAATGAGTGAGTATCCTCCTGATATTACTGTTCATCTTACAGACCTGTCTATTGTTTGGTTAACAGTTGAGTCATGAGGATTAAGTTAGTTCCTAGCTTGAAGGGTGTCTAAGGGCTATAGTCTTAGAGGTTCTACCAGTCTTCATCAGAGCAGTAAACCCAGTCTATTTTATGATTTTGAGTTTGTTCTACATTTCTCCCTCTGTATCTGGAACCTCTTATTGTGATCCATTTCAGAGTGGTCAGCAGTGATAGCAGGGCACCATCTAGTTCTTCTGGTCTCAGGGTGGTGGAGGCAGGGGTTGATGAGTTTCATTAGTCCTTTGGACTAATTTTTTCCTGCATCTTTGATTTTCTTCACTCTTCTTTTCTCTGGACAGGGAGAAACCAATAGTTGAACGTTAGGTGACCACTCACAAGCTTTATTTATTTATTTATTTATTTTTAAAATTGTGATTTGGGTGAAGATTTACAGAGCAAATTCACTTTCTATACAGCAGTTCACATATACTTTGTCTCATGTCATTGACCACAGTTTACCACAATGCA
>NW_006922069.1:951087-957741 GCF_000298275.1 Orycteropus afer afer | reverse complement strand
GCAAATTCTTCTGCTAGTTGGGGTTTAGTCTACTTCTGTATCCTTCCCTTCAAGGCTCAGGGGTCCAAGATTATCTTCTGTGTCTTTGTTAATTGTTTTCCCTTTTCTTTGTTGAAGAGGGTCTGTGCAGTACTTCTACCTAGTCTGCCATCTTGCGGGAACTCTCCCACTCACAAGCTTTTAAGACCCCAGTTGCTACTTATCAGTAGGATGTAGAACATTGTTTTTGTGGAGTATGTTATGTCAATTGAACACAGTATCCACTGAGACTATGGTCCTGAACCTTCATATCCAGTGACTCATTGGAAGGGGAGTGTTTGAAGAAGACAGGAGGAACAGTCAGAGAAGTACAGGTCAGTGCAATGACTTGCAATGGCTGATAACCCAATTTAACAGCAGACACTGGAATTCCTCATATGGTATGGAAATGTGTTGCAAAATACTTCAATAAGCTGTGAGGTTGAAAATGAGAACATAGATAGCTGGAGACAAGGAAATAAGAGAGCAAGTTAAATTGGCCTGCATGCAAAATTTGGGGGTGATAGTAGAGCAGAGAAGAGAGGGGCGAGGACAGGAAAAACGGGACTCCTTCAGTGGGCCAGCTGAAGGACTTTTACAAATAGGGTTTTTAAAGTGTCTTGCATTGTTCTCTTGAAAGCTCTGTAGTTTTCCCAAATCTTTGTGTTATTGTTAGTTGCTATTGAGTTGATTCTGACTCATGGCAATGCCATGTATATAGAGTAGAACTGCTCTATAGAGTTTTCAAGGTTCTGACCTTTCGGAAGCAGATGGACAGGGCTGCACAAAAGTCAGGGAGGACTGCATTTATGAGAGGTATAACAGGACTTGGGCATGTAGAATGGTGAGGTGATCCATGAACAAAAGACATTCCACAGAAACAGAGACTCAGAACCAGTGGTCTGACAACATAAGTGTAAAAATTTGTGAAACCTCAAAGAGAGTGTGGACTTCCAACATGCATGGGATGGGGCTATAGCCAATTTCAACCAAATTTTAAGAGACATTCAGACTCCAGCTGACATCTGCAGAACAACTTTATGGTTGAAGACTTATTATTAGATATTTATTCTTCCTTAGTGAGCTTAATAAGTTGATAGATAAACAGGAGCTAGAGAGCCCTCAATGAGTTGATTTGGAGATTTAGTAGGCTGGGGGGAGAGCATGGATCTTAATGCAGCATTAAGACACATTGCACATGAACCCTACTAGGGCAGGCTGCCCAGCTGGAAGACATTAGTTGAAACTGTCTGCTAGAGAACATGTCTGGGACTTTTCTTGTCCCTTGCTCATAATTGTTTCTTAGAGAACTTTTGCCAGTCCCTAAATACCCCTCCTGAGCTAGGAGGAAGTGACCAACAGAGAGGGTTGCTACAAAGTGAGGGGTCAGAGGCCTCCTAGATCTGGTCTCACTGCTTCTCCTAGAGCCTCTGTGACTTTCACTAAAGTCAAACTGGGGACCGACAGGGCCAGGAAGCCAGAGCACTGAGAAGGCTCTCATGCCTGGAGAACTGAAGGGACTTGACTATGGCATTGTCCAGGTCTCTCTACCTTTTCACAGAGATTGATGAGATATCTCCTCTTAGTAATTTGTGTTAGTCACAGACAATTGGTGTGTGCATATGTCTGCACGTACACATCTGTGAGCAATTTTGACTCACATGGTGAGAAGCTTATGATAAATAAAATTTGTGAAAGCACACAGCTTAAACCCTCTCAAAAATGATAATTTCTTAAATGCCATTCAATAAAATGACATGATGGCTTTCTTCCCGGTGATTTCAGGATAAAAACTCTGTCTAGCTTTCCTAGCTTGCCCAAGAAAATTAGAAACAAAGAAAAAGAACGAGGGAAAAAAACCCCACGAAAAACCAGCTTTCTAAATTGCCTGATTTTCTACAATAATCACTGCATACGCTGGAAGAGTGTGAAATTTATGAATGCTACTAGGCCTCTACGGCCCTGTATTTCTTATCTGCAAATGCTAGTAGTTATTAAATAGTTTTCCTTATCTGTAAGATATCTAGAGGTGTTTATCTCAAATTGAAGAGGTTGATGTGAGATATTGTGACAGATTATACTTCTCAAAGATGAATAATATCTGCTATTTCACATATTCCTCTTAGAATGTGATTTTTTAAAAATTTCCCTCGGAAACTCAAGGAGGGGTCACTATGAGTTGAATCCACTCAACGGCCATGAGTTTTTATTTTTTTTGTGTGTGATTTGGGTGAAAATTTACAACGCAAATTCACATTTCATACAGCAGCTCACATACACTTTGTTTCATGACATTGACTGCAATCTGTCACAATGCAACAGCTCTCTTCCCACTTCCTCATAGCCACCTCCTCCCTGTGTCCTTCCTTCTCATGCAAGCCTGTCCCCAAGCTGTCTCCCTGTGCATACATAGCCCTTCTATTCTCCCATGATTGATGTCCCCAAGAAGTGTATCTACCTCATGTAAATGTTCGACTCATATGCTTGCCTTTTGTTTGGCTGGAAGCCCCAGGTGTGGGTTCAATTCTAGACCTGAAGGGCAGGTAGGGGTCATAGTCTCAGGGGTTCCATCAGGCTCTATCAGACCAGCAAATCCAAGCCCCCCCCCCTTTTTTGTTATGATTTTGAGTTTTGTTCCACATTGTTCTCCCTCTCTATCCAAGATCTCCTACGTAGATCCCCCTCTGAGTGGTTGACAGTGGTAGCTGGACATCATCTAGTTTTTCTGGTGTTATAGTCTTATAGGCTGAGGATCCCATGGTGTATCAGTTGCTTGGACTAATTGTTTCCATGTGAATTTGGTTTTCTTCATTTTCCTTTGCTCTGATGAGGAGAGAATTATTGTTGGGTCTAGATGGCCACTTGAAAGTTTTAAGATCCCAGTTGCTACTCACCAAAATAGGATGTAGAACAATGTTTTTGTGTAATATGTTATGCCAACTGATGTCCCCTGTGACCACAGTCCCAAGCCCACAGGTCCAACTACTGGCTCCCTCTGGGTAGCTGGCTGTGGCCAAGAAGTGATTACAACCTTGCCCCTCGTCAGCTCTACTATATACCTGGGAATTCTTACAGATCATACAAATACACTTATAGAAACATTGTTTGCCAACCCTATCCACTTACAATGTGATTTTGCCACTCTAGAAAAGTGTGTGTGCATGTATGTGTGTGTCTATGTACCCTCTCCTACTCTCCAAAACTGGGCAGGATTCATGACTATTTCAACGAATAGCGTATAGCAGTGATGTTTGTGACTTTTGAGCCTGTTGTTGTTGTTGTTAGGTGCCATCAAGTTGTCTCTGACTCATAGCGACCCTATATACAGCAGAACAAAACACTGGCCGGTCCTGAGCCATCTCCATAATTCTTGCTATACTTGAGCCCATCACCACTGCCACCATGTCAATCCATCTCATTAAGTCTTCCCCTCTTTCATCGACCCTCCACCTTACCAAACATGACATCCTTTTCCAGGGAATGCTCCCTTCCTCCAACATGACCAAAGTATGTGAGATGAAGTCTGGCCATTCTCGCCTCCAAGGAGCATTCTGGCTGCACTTCCTCCAGGACAGACCTGTTAGTTCTTTTAGCAGTCCATGGACTTTTCAGCATTCTTTGCCAACACCAAAGCTCAAAAGCATCAATTGTTCTTCAGTCCTCCTTATTCATTGTCCAGCTTTCATATGTATATGAGGCGATTGAAAATATCGTGGCTTGTGTCAAGCGAACTTTAGTCCTCAAGGAGACATCTTTGCTCTTCAGCACTTGAAAGAGGTCCTTTGCAACTGACTTACCCAGTGCTATACGTCATCTGATGTCCTGACTGCTGCTTCCATTGGTGTCGATTGTAGAACCAAGCAATATGAAGTTTTTGACAATTTAAATCTTTTCTCCCTTTATCGTAATGCTGCTTATAGCTCCAATTATGAGGACTTTGTTTTCTTTATATTGAGATGTAATCCATATGGCAGACTACATTCTTCAACCTTCATCAGTAAGTACTTCAAGTCATCCTCACTTTCAGCAAGCAAAGTTGTGTCGTCAGTGTATCACAGGTTGTTAATGATTCTTCTTCCAATCCGCATGCTACGTTCTTCTTCATATAGACCAGCTTCTCGGATTGTTTGCTCAGCATACAGACTGAATAAGTATGGTGAAAAGATACAACCCTGACACACTCCGTTCTTGATTTTAAACCATGTAGTGTTTCCTTTTTTCTGTTTGAACAACAGCCTCCTGGTCTATGCACAGATTCCTCATGAATACAATTAAGTGTTCTGGAATTCCATTCTTCTCAGTGTTATCCACAATTTGTTATGATCCACGCAATCAAATGCTTTTGCATAGTCAAAATAAACACAAGTAAACATCTTTCTGGTGTTCTTTGCTTTGAGCCAAGATCCGTCTGACATCAGCAGTGATATCCCTCATTCTACATCCTCTGCTGAATCCAGCTTTGCATTTCTGGAAGTTCTCTGTCAATATACTGCTGCAACCATTTTTGAATTATCTTCAGTAAGATTTTACCTGCATGCAATATTAATGATATTGTTTGATAATTTCCACATTCTGTGGGATCACCTTTCTTTGGAATGGGTGCAAGTATGGATCTCTTCCAGTCAGTTAGCCAGTAGCTGACTTCCAAATCTCTTGGCATAACAAAGTGAGTGCCTCCGGCGGGGCATCCTTGAGCCTAGGTTATAAAAACTCACTGCCGTTGATTTGATTTGATTCATAGCAACCCCTCCTTGGGTTTCTGAGGTGGTATTTCTATGGAAGTAGATTGCCTAGTCTTTCTTCCAAGGAGGGGCTGGTGGGTTTGAACTACCAACCTTCTAGTTAGCAGTCATATGCCTTAGGCATTGTGCCACCAGAGCTCCCAAGGTTATAAAAGATGAGATATTATCCCCCTTGTCTTTTTGAATATTCACTTTGAAGCCCAACACTATCATGTCCTAAGTCTTTTTACACTGAAATCACCATGTTGTGAGGAACCCAGGCTGTATGGAGAGGCCTTGTGTAATTGTTCTGGCTGATAGCCTCACCTGAAGTCCTAGCTGACAGCCAGCATTAAATGCCCATCATGTGAGTGGCAATGCCTGTAGATGATTCTAGCTCCTAGCCATCAAATCTTCCCAACTGAGGCCCAAACATCATGGAGCAAAGATAATCTGTCTTAACTGTGCCCTGTCCAAATTCTTTACCCATAGAATCTATAAGTGTTATAAATAGTTCTTTTAAACCACTCACTTGTGAGGTGATATTTGGCAATAGTACTTATCATAGATGTGAAACCAGGAGACTCTTTCCCTGATTCCCTTGAGATAGTCTGTTGGAGAGTTAGAGCTCCTTGCAACGTTTTTTGAAAACTGCTGGTCTAACTAGTCTTCAAAGATTTCAAATTGGTTGCCATGAGTCGGAGTCAACTTGATAGCAGCTGACAGCAATAATAAACCTGGACGGTAATAATGTCATCAAGGAAGAGAAGTGTCTTGTCCATTTTTTTTTTTAAAGTATGATGGCCATACACAGTCCCAAAGCTTTCAGTTAACAGATTTAGGCCTCTTCATTGGGTTCAGCAGAATTTTTTCAGAGTCTACAGGGTGTGAGTCACAGTGGTAAGCCTGTAAGAAAATACAAAGATAAAAATAGGTTTTTGGTCCTGAAACCATTGGGTCTCCAACTCTGGAAGGAGAGATAAGATGGATCCTAAAGTAACCCTAGGTCTCTGGGTAGCATCAACAGTTTGTGTTTGACTACCCATGTAAAAGTTGGCAAGTCAAACCCACCCAGTGGTGCTGCAGAAGAAAGGCCTGGTGATCTGCTTCTGTAAAGCTTATTAAAAAAACCCCCACTGCCATCAAGTCAGACCAACTCATAGGGGCCCCTCCTTGGGTTTCCGAGGCAGTATCTTTACTGAAGTAGATTGCCCAACTTTCCTTCCAAGGAGTGGATGGATGGTGGGTTAGAACCACTAGCCTTCTGGTTAACAGTCAAATGCCTTAGGCACTGTGCCACCAGAGCTCCTGTAAGCTTATAGCCCAGAAAATTCTATGGAGCATTTCTACTCTGTAACCCATGGGGTCCCCATGAGTTAGAATTGACTTCACAGCATGGGGCTTGGTTTTTTGGTAAAAAAGCCATAATACAAGTGATAAATGCCCTAATGAGGCAGGTAGGAAGTGTTAGAGTAATTCTAAAGAAGTGCTAAAACCCTTTTTAAAACATCTTAGGTGATCTTAATAAAATCAGAGTGGTTGGGATAGACAGAGCTGAAAATAGAAGGAGTGTTCCTATGAATATTTAATAGTCTACAAACCCTTGTCTGATAAAATATATGAATAAAGTATACCTCTTTAATTGCCAGGACTACTTAAAGTATTTATAGGGTCTTGGATAACATTGTATGTACTGTTTCATTTTCTTTCCTGTACACATATAAGAATAAATGTATAGAATTCTAAACATTTAAAAATGACTCTGGGAGGAGTTCCGGTAAGATGGTGGAAGAGACAGAAAGACTGCACAGACCCTCTTCAACAAAGAAAAGGGGAACCAGTTAACACAGATACAGGAGATAATCATGGACCCCTAAGCTTTGAAGGGAAGGCTGACTAAGAAGTGGACTAAAAT
>NW_006922069.1:946500-948689 GCF_000298275.1 Orycteropus afer afer | reverse complement strand
CCCTGGTGTGCGAACTACAGACTTCCTTGAGTGAGCGGCCCACCGCTCGGCCTGGAGATCTCGGATTCATCTTTTGTTGGAATCAACAACCAGTGCACTGCATGCCAGCTTGAATCTCTCGGCTCCCCTGTGCTTGTGGAAGCCAAGGTGGCCGCAAGCCCCATCTCCTCCAGAGATGGACTTTTTGGCTTGGACTTGTCGGCTTCTATACGCTTGTGAGCCATTTTCCTAAGATAAATTTCTCTCTCTCTCTCTCTATAAATAAATAAATAAATAAATACTTTGCTGGTTTTTTGTGTTTCTCTAGAGAACCCAATCTAACACAGATGGTATATATATAAAACCCTGAAAGAGAAAAATTTTCAGCCAAGAATTATATACCTGACAAAATTGTCCCTCAAATATGATGGTGAAATTAGCAGATTTTCAGATAAGCAGAAACTAAGGGAATTTGTTAAAACCAGACCAACCTTATAAGAGATACTAAAGGGAGTCCTTTGAACAGAGAACCAAAAATACCAAACAATAACCAACCGTTAATACACAAGATGACATAACCCAGAAACCACAGCTATGGCCATATCCAAAGTAAAATAAGCTTACAACATTCTAAACAGGGAACCAGAGACATCAATTGGCAAATGAGGACAACTACAAACCAAAAAGAGGGAAAATACTGTGTAGTTACAGAACTTCTAAATGGTGAGGAAGTCAAGAGAGTTGCAAGATAGAATGAACTATTCCAAACTTGGGGAGAAATTATAAATCACAGGACAACCTCAAAGAAAAATGATAAATCTTCACATCACAATAAAAAAGAGGACAAGCACAAATATTCAGCAAATACTAAAACAGCAGCAACAAAGGAAATGATAATGTGATTCATAAACATAATGAGCTCAGCACAAAAAATAACATGGGACAAAGAATCCAGGGACACCATGAAAAAACACATACCAAAATGACAGCAACCAATTCATACTTGTCAATAAATACACTGTTAATGGATTCAATGCACCACTCAAGAGATGGAAAGTTGCAGATTGGATAAGAAAACAAAATCCATCAATATGCTGTCTACAAGAGACACACCTTAGAGGCAAAGACAAAAGTAGACTAAAAATCAAAGTTTGGAAAAAGATATATTAAGCAAATGGCAACTGTAAAAGAGCAGGAGTGGCAATATTAATTTCTGATCAAACTGACTTTAAGACAAAAACCACCATATGAGACAAGGAAGGACATTATGTAATGATTAAAGGATCAATTTAACAAGAAGATATAACCATAATAAATATTTATGGATCCAATGAAAGAGCTCCCAAATACATAAGAAATACTTTAAAAGAGTTGAAAAGGAAAACAGATGACTTCACAGTCATAGTCAGAGAGTTTAATACACCACTTTTAATGAAAGGTAGAACAACTGCAAAGACATTCAACAAAGATGAAAAAGAGCTAAAGAATACAATCCACCAACTTGACCTTTCTGGTCAAGACATTGTTCTGATTACCTAGTGCCACTCTGACAAGAATATACCACAAATGGGATGGCCTTAACAAATAGGAGTTCATTCTTACAATTGTTGTTGTTGTTGTTAGGTGCCATCAAGTCGTTTCTGACTCATAGTGACCACATGCACAGCAGAATGAAAACTGCCTGATCCCGTGCCAGCTCCATGATCCCTGCTATACTTGAGCCCATCATTGCAGCCACCATGTCAATCCATCTCTTTGAAGGCCTTCCCCTCTTTCGTCGACCCTCCACCCTACCAAGCATGACACCCTTCTCCAGGGAATGGTCCCTTCTGACAACATGACAAAAGTAGGTGAGATGAAGTCTGGCCATTCTCACTTCCAAGGAGCATTTTGGGTGCACTTCCTCCAGGATAGATCTGTTCATTCTTTTAGCAGTCCATGGTACTTCCAGCATTCTTCGCCAGCACCACAACTCAAAAGCATCAACTCTTCTTGGGGCTTCCTTATTCATTGCTCAGCTCTCACATGCATATGAGGCAATTGGAAATATCATTATGGCTTGTGTCAGGCACACCTTAGTCCTCAAGGAGAGAGACATCCTTGCTCATCAGCACTTGAAACAGTTCCTTTGCTGTTGACCTTCCCAGGGCTACACGTCGTCTAATGTCCTGACTGCTGCTTCCATTGGCATCGATTGTAGAAACAAGCAA
>NW_006922069.1:939974-940639 GCF_000298275.1 Orycteropus afer afer | reverse complement strand
TGTTGTTGTTATGTGCCATCAAGTTGGACCCGACTCATAGCGACCCCTCCTTGGGTTTCCGAGGCAGTATCACTATGGAAGTAGATTGCCCCATCCATTAGAGGGATGCAAATCAAAACAACAATGAGATACCATCTTGCACCAGGACTAGCAGTGAAGTTCAACAAGACAGAAAATTAACAAATGCTGGTGAGGATGTGGACAGATTGGGACTCTCCTACACTGCTGGTGGGACTGTAAAATGGTACAACCACTATGGAAAGCAGTATGGTGATTCCTTTAAAAGGTAGAAATAGAAATACCATTTGATCTAGCCATTCCATTACTAGGTATATATCCTAAAGAAGTAAGAGCCATGACAAGAACAGACATATCCACACCCATGTTCATCGCAGCACTATTTATAATAGCAAAATGATGGAAACAACCTAGGTGTCCATCAGCTGAAGAATGGGTAACCAAACTATGGTATATGCACACAATGGCATACTATGCAACCCCAAAGAATAACCTAGCATCTGCAAAACACTGCATAACATGGATGAACTTGGAGGACATTATGCTGAGTGAAATAAGTCAATCACAGGACAAGTATTGTATTAGTCCCTTATTGTAAAAGTCAAGGAATGGTTTATATATGGAAGGAAATGTTCTTTACTGGTTAC
>NW_006922069.1:920946-939562 GCF_000298275.1 Orycteropus afer afer | reverse complement strand
CCAGGGGTATAGAAGAGCTGACAAGGTACAAGTTTGTAGTCCCTTCTTGGTCACAGCCAGCTACCCAGAGGGACCGAGTAGTTGAACCTGTGGGCTTCGGACCACAGTCACAGGGGACATCAAGCTCAATTGGCATAACATACTATACAAAACATTGTTCCACCTCCTACTTTGGTGAGTAGCGACTGGGATCTTGAAAGTTTGCTAGTAGCCGTCTAGATACAACAATGGGTCTCTCCTCGTCCAGATCAAAGAAGAATGAAGAGACCAGAGATTCATGGAAATAATTAGTCCTCGTGACTGGTACACCATGAGATCTGCACAGCCTGTACGACTAGGAGACCAGAAGAACTAGATGGTGTCCGGCTACCACTGTCAACCGCTCAGAGCGGGGTCTATGGAGGAGATCCTGGATGGAGAGGGAGAACAATGTGGAACAAAACTCAAAATCATTTGGGGAAAAAAAAAGGGAACCAGTTTTGCTGGTCTGATAGAGCCTGGTGGAACCACTGAGACTCTGGTCCCTAGCTTCCCTTCAGGTCTGGAATTGAATCCACACCTGTGGCTTCCAGCCAAACAAAAGACAGGTATATGTATGAGTTGAATATGTACCTGAGGTAGATACACTCCTTGGAGAGAAC
Source organism: Orycteropus afer afer (assembly GCF_000298275.1). Taxonomy (NCBI): domain Eukaryota; kingdom Metazoa; phylum Chordata; class Mammalia; order Tubulidentata; family Orycteropodidae; genus Orycteropus; species Orycteropus afer. The sequence goes on along the minus strand of NW_006922069.1, from coordinate 938,921 downwards.
AATCATGGGAGAAAGAAGGGCTGCTTATGTGCAGGGAGACAGTTCAGGGGGCAGGAGAGGATGGAGGGATGGACACCAGGAAGAGATAACTATCAGGAGGATGTGGGAGGGGAGGTACTGCATTGGGGTAAATTGTAGTTAATGTCATGAGACAATGTGTGTGTGAACTGCTGTATGGAAAGCACCTTTTGTTTTACAATAGTTTATCATAGTGTACTCAGTGCTATTAAGAATACCACTATCAGCATTTACAGTAAGGTTTTTGAGACAACTTTTAGACATTTTGGTACAAATTCTTGATTAGATTTGTACTTAAAGCTCTCAATAGTCACTAGCAGTTTCTGCGTTAGGGAAACCTATCTGAGAATAACTGGGCAACTGGTTTGTTGTCCTTGAGATTTGATTGTTTTAATATTGCTGTTGGTAGAATTTGAAGGGCAACAAATCAGCCTGATTTTCATAAAGTGCATTGAGGTTCCTTTATTGCAAGTACCCCTTAAGTAAATCTCACCTGCATTTTTTCTGTCTACAGAAAACAGGAGACTTAATTAACAAATATCAGGTACTTAACGGCCATTTTTCAAATTTCCCATTTGACATTAATTCAGTTTGCTCGACAGATCATCTGAATTTAACAAAATATGTATAAAGATAAATGTATATATGTAGCAGATCCTGGATAGAGTGTGAGAACAATGTCAAACACAACTCAAAATCGTAAACAAACAAACAAACAAAAAAAAAACCCAGGTTTGCCGGTCTGATAGAACCTGGTGGAACACCTGAGACTATGGCCTCTAGCGGCCCTTCAGGTCTGGAATTGAACCCACTCCTGTGGCTTCCAGCCAAACGAAGGACAGGCATATGAGCTGAACATTTACATTAGGTAGATACACTCCTTGGAGAGATTAATCGTGGGAGAATAGAAGGGCTGTGTATGCACAGGGAGACAGCTCAAGGGGCAGGGGTGCATGGAGGGAAGGACACAGGGAAGAGGTAACTATGGGGAGGAAGAAAGAGGGAAGCTGTTGCATTGTGAGAATTTGTAGTCAATGTCATGAGACAAAGTGTATGTGAGCTGCTGCATGGAAAACAAATTTGCTCTGTAAACTTTCACCCAAATCACACACACACACACACACACACACAAAGATAAATGTGTAGATTGATTAACTTTAACAGAAACCAAAAATCTAGTTCTCAATTTAAACATGAAGGATGAGTTCATTTAAATAAGTGAACCAAAATGAAGATTGGCAACATCCTGTCTTTTTTTCTGCATACATAAAACCAACTAAATCTGTTAGGATGTTGATACTGTTACACTTGAGGCTCAGAATGTGACCAGTGAGAAAGTCTATGAGTCACACCACTAGAGGCTAGAACCTGGGGGAGAATTAAGAAACAAATACTGAGCTTGCTAATTTTGAGCACCCTGACTTTGCTTTAGGTGTACAGAAAGCACTGCCCCCTTGAAATGACATTTGGTTTCTACTTAGAGATCATTGTTGCACATGCCTTTTCAGGTTTCTCTTGAGATTGGTTAGTCCACAAAGTACTTTTCACAAATTAAATTACCAAGAGATACATGTTAAAAATGTAATTCAACAGGCACAAACAAAACGAACCAAATGTTTCATAAATCTGAGGGCATTTATTCCCCAGCTTTACAGTGAAGAAATGATATTTCTGTACTGATTTTAGTTAGGCTTAGTTAGACTAAGCAAGCCTGTGAAAGAGTTTTACAGCTGTTCAAATGTTACTTAGCCTGAAAATTATTTGTCTTTTAGTCAATTCTGACTCATGGCGACTCTGTTTGTCAGAGTAGAACTGTGCTCCATTAGGTTTCAACGACTGTTTTTCTGGGACTAGATCACCAAGACTTCCTTTCAAGACACCTCTGGGTGGACTTAAGCATCCAACTTTTCAGTTACCAGCAAGTGTGTTAACTGTTTACATTGTCCAGGGTTTTAAGATGCTACTTAGAATATGATTTGAACAAAATTATCCACATAATACATGTGCAATTATAACAGAATCTTGAGAATATTAGCAAGTAAGATTGAAGATGGTACAATTTCCCCCCTCATATTAAAATCACTGCTGGAAAGGAATCCAAAAGAAAATTGCTAGAACTAATAGAAGAATACAGCAAAGTTTCAGGGTAAAAGATGAACACACAAAAATCATTTGGGTTTCTATACACCACTGTGGTGGTTATGTTTGTGTGTCAACTTGGCTGGGCCTGGTTGAGTGGCTGGGCAGCTGAATGTAGTTATTCCCCATGGTGAGACTGATAATTAACTCCATGGTGGAATCTATTGGAGCAGCTGAGTAGGTGCTTTAGGTATGTGGTCTGCTTCCCATATAGAAGCAGCAACTTTAGGAATGGTCTCTAGCTTATGGCATGCTTGAACCCTGCATGTAGCTTTGTCATTGTTCAGCAGCCTGTCATGCTCTGCTGACCCTGGGACTTTCAATGGGCTTGAATTAATGGCCTGCCATGTGGTTTGGTAACATTGGGACTGTGTTTTTTTACTTGACAACCTTGAGCTTGTCAGTCTTGGCAGCCAGCAGCTATCTGAGTGGAGAAAAACCTCTAGTTCCAGTGGTCCAGGAGCAGGAGGCAGAGCTGAAGCCCAAGGGTGAGGGGCTTTCACCCAGCCCCTAGAACCTGGCACTTTGAACTCAAGACTTAAAGTCTCCAAACTTTGAGAGAAAAAACTCCTGTTTGTTAAGGCCATCCCATTTGTGGTATATTCTTGTCAGAGTGGCACTAGATAACCAGAACAACCACCATGGAGAAATAGGAAAAGGAAATCATGAAAACAATACCATCTATAATAGCAACACAAAAAATAAAATACCCAGGGAATAACCCTAACCAGGGATATAAAAGATTTCTTCAGTGAAAACAATAAAACTCTCCTGCAAAGGACTAAAACAGAACTAAATAAATGGACAGATGGTCCACGCTCATGGATTGGAAGACTTAATATTGTAAAAATGTCAATAATATCCAAAGTGATCTAGAGAGTCAATGCAATCCCGATCAAAATCCCAATAGCATTCTTTACAGAAATGAAAACATGAATCCTTAATTTTATATGGAAAGGGAAGAGGACCTAATTAGCCAAGGCAGTTTTGAAGAAGAACAAAGTAGGAAGCATCACACTTCTTGATTTCAAAATATACTTGACTGCTACACTAAACAGAACAGCCTGGTATTAGTTTAATGATAGACAAATCAATGGAATAGAATTGAGGGCTCATAAAGAAATCCATATATCTATGGATAATTGATTTTTGACAAAGGTGCTATGTCCATTCAAAAGGGAAGGAACAGTTTCTTCAACAAATGGTCTTGGCAAAATTGGATTTCCACATGCAGAAAAATGAAGCTGGGCTTGCACTTTACACCATACATAAAAACAAATTCAAAATGGGTCAAGGACCTAAATGTTAAAGCTAAAAATCATAAAGTTCTTGGAAGAAACAGAAGTGAAACTATGGGACCTAATCTTTTTTAGTGATAGATTATTAAATACAATAACAAATGCATGATCAGCAGAAGATGAGATAGGTAATTGGAACCTCATGAAAATGAAATACTTATGCTCACCAAAAACTTTAACAAAATAGTAAAAAGGCAACCCACAGATTGGAGAAACATCTTTGGGAACCATTTATTGTATACGGGACTACTATGCAAAACATATATAAAACTTCTACAACTTAACAACAAAAAAGACAACCCAATCAAAAAATGAGCAAAGGACACAAACAGGTATTTCACCAAAGAGGATATTCCAGTGGCCAACAAGTACATGAAAAGATGCTAATTGTCATTACTTATTGTTGTTGTTGTTAGGTGCCATTGAGTCGGCTCTGACTCATAGCGACCCTCTTTACAACAGAATGAAACACTGCCCTGTCCTGTGTCATCCTCAAAATATTTGCTATCCTTGAGCCCATCATTACCACCATTGTGTCAATCCATCTCGTTGAAGGTCTTCCCCTTTTTCGCTGACCCTCTACTTTACCAAGCATGATATGCTTCTCTAGGGAATGGTCCCCTCTCATCACATGACCAAAGTAGGTGGGAGGAAGTTTGGCCATTCTTTCTTACAAGGAGCATTCCAGCTGCACTTCTTCCAGGACAGATTTGTTCATTCTTCTGGCAAAACCAAAAACCACTCACTGCCTTTGAGTCGATCTGACACATAGTGACCCCTCCTTGGGTTTCCGAGGCAGTATTACTACGGAAGTAGATTGCCCAACCTTCCTTCCAAGGAGTGGCTGGTGGGTTTGAACCGCCAGCCTTCTGGTTAGCAGTCAAATGCCTTAGGCACTATGCTACCAGAGCTCCCAGGTCATAAATAACTACATACAAATATATAAGGTGACCATTTAATTTACAAAGTTACTGATCACAATTTTTTCATGCATCAGTGGGGCATAAACATTTCTTTCAGTGGGCTTTACTATCAGCAGTTCAAACCAACCAGCAGCTCCACAGAAGGAAGATGGGGCAATTTACTTCTGCAAAGATTTACAGCCTCAGAAACCCAACGGGGTCAGTATGAGTTGGAATCGATTTGAGGGCAGTGAGTTTGTTTTTTTTGTTTTTTGCATTTCTTAAATTGTCACAAAGGCTCCCTGTGCTCTGTAGGCTTCCCTAAGCCTACAGTGAACAAAGCTGGTTAATTAGGGGAGGCCTCCAAGCTATACAGAACGATGATGATTCCTTTAAGAAATCATAGTCATTACCTCAAAAGTATTTACTGAAAGCTGGGCTGGACAGCCATTGTGCAATCTGATCTGGCAAATGCACAAAAATTGCAATCCAGATTACATATTAAGACACTAATTACCCAAATGAAACTCCAGGGGCAACTTAGGTAGATGCAGTACAGTGAATTAAGGAAGGAAATAATTAGTCACAATTGCAGAAACTAGCTCAACACAAAAGTGAAAGAATGCATGGTATACATCCAGCAGCCTACTTCCTGCAGAGCACAGGGAGCCTTTGTGACAATTTAAGAAATGCAAAGACAAACATGACTTCTAAAAATAAGTAAGAAGGTGACAGATCTCAATTTTAAATTACAAAAATGACTTTATTTTCTCTTCTTATGTACTACATGGCCAAATAACATTAAGACTTTTTAGCATGAATTTACATTAAGACAATCAATGTTCAAGCATTTTCTTGACAATCTTAGAAGTTTTACCAGCACTTGACACAATCTGAACACATACAGACAGTGAGAGAAAACAAGTAACAAAGGAAAACTGAATGAACACACATGGCATGGAGCTCCAAGCCCAATAAGAATATCCATTAAAGAGGCAGAATCAGGTGGGAGAAGGAGAGGTACTGAGAAGAAAGAATCAAATTTATACCACATTAAAAACCAATCATAGAAGCTGTTGTTTAGCATGACCAAGAAATTAAGTTATCCTAAGTTATATACTCCTTTTCAAGCTCTTCTGATAAAAACAAAATTCCTTGGTGGGGGCAGGGGAGGCAAGAAATGGGACACATATTGGAATATGAATATGAATTGGAATATGAATCTCCAAATGAATTTTAGGATGTTAAGTGAAAGGACCTGGAAGATGGAGGAAGGGTGGATGTATAGTTTGGAAGGCTGGCATGAAATTGGATCAAAAGTATGTCACTGAGGCCTAAGTTTGAAAAATCAATGGCAGGTCTGGCTGAGACTGTCCAAATTTTCTTACAATGTTTCTGGATAGACAAGAGAAGATGAGAAAATCTTATAGACCCTAGAGGTGTTCCCCTTTCCAATAACTGTTAATTTGCAAATTTATTTTGGAAGGTTAGTGTGGAACTCTACCTGAGTTATTGCGACCCTACCAAAAACCTGAATCGTTTGAAGAGCATTATCACCTCCAGGATTAATACAGAATGTTAACTGAGTCTTAGTCTCTAAAAACAAAGTTTGTATTGCAATTTATGTTATATGTTCACTACTAAGTATTTTAGGAGCTCTGGTAGCGTAGTGCGTAAGGCACTTGACTGCTAACCAGAAGACTGGCGGTTCAAACCCATCAGCCACTCCTCGGAATGAAGGTTGGGCAATCTACTTCCATAGTGATACTGCCTTGGAAACCCAAGGAGTGGTTGCTATGAGTCGGGCCCGACTCGATGGCAAATAACAACAACAACAACAACACTACTCATTTTTAAGTTTCTGTAATGATGGCTCATGAATGCTCACTGTTTGAATTAATACATGATTTATCAGGTATTTGGTTTAAAATTAGGTATTGTTGTTGTTAGGTACCACTGAGTCAGTTTCAACTCATAGAGACTCTATATACAATAGAACAAATCACTGTCAGGTCCTGTACCATCCTCACAATTGTTGCTAAGTTTGAGACCACTGTTGCAGCCACTGTGGCAATCTATCTCATTGAGGGTCTTCCTTTTTTGCTGACCGTATGCTTTACCAACATGATATCCCTCTCCAGGGACTGGTTCTTCCTGATAACTAAAGTAAGTGAGAGGTCTCACCATCCTCACTTCTAAGGAGTATTCTGGCTGCATTTCCTCCAAGACAGATTTGTTCATTCTTCTGGCAGTCCATGGTATAGTCAATAGTCTTTGCCAACACCATAATTCAAAGGCATTAATTCTTCTTCTTTATTTGTTGTTTTCCTTATTAATTGTCCAACTTTCACATGCATATGAGGCAATAGAAAATACCAAGGCTTGGGTCAGGCGCACTGTAGTCCTCAAAGTGATCTTTGCTTTTTGCAACTTTTGAGAGATCTTTTGCAGCAGATTTGCCCAATGCAATTAGAGAATAAAATAACCATATAAAGAATGGACTTTTCTTACATAATTAGGAAAAGAAGTGACAGCAAAACTCCTCTGAGGGGAAATGGCAACAAGACACATAAAGAAAGAAAAACTATTTATATATTTTTTTCCTGTGTCTTAGTATCAGCAATAAGAAAATAGCATATTGTGAGAACTAGGGGAATTATCCCAAGCAACCCAGACAAGATTTCAGGTTACTTAAGCTCGCCTCCACAAAGATAGCTAGGTAAGGAATAACATTTTACTCCTATATTCCTACAGGAATGAAATGGCACGGCAGTCATATTTTCCAAGCCTCTCTGCAAAAGCAGTGCCTGCTGCATATGATGCCATGTAAATTGTTAGAACTCATTCAAATAGCTACATGGGAAATGTAATGAGAGGGAAAAGGATAGATGAACAGTAAGAAAAATTTCAAATCTGTAAAAAAAATAAAATATGTAATTATCAGGTTTGACCATATCAAGAACCTTTGCATTGATGGTACTGGGTTAAAAACAAAACCAAACCTGTAACACATAACAAGAAACTGCATTAATTTCTGAGGTGTGATCTTTGTAGGTGGGTTCCACTGGGATATACTTATATGATTACTCCGTTTCAACCAGACCATCACCAGACAATTGTTTGTTCTACACGTATTCATTAAAACTGACCAAGAAGCTTACCCACCATGCGCTGCAAACAGCCATAGGCATTATGGATAAATAAGGTGTTTTTATATTTATATAAGCAGTTTCTCACGAATCCTATTAAGGTTGGAGAAATAGACCTAGTTGTTCCTTTTAAGCAAGAGCACTTGAAAAATAAGGAATGTGATGAGGTAAATACCCCTATACATTGAGTTGATCAGTTAAAGTATGTTGTAAAAGTCAGCAGTTCATATACCTGAGTATTCCATTTAAAGGCTAAATAGTAATCAAATGATTTTTACCTAAGAGCTGAACAAAAAACTACAAAATTAAAAAGGGCCAGAGTCAGGAAATTTAGATACAGTATTAAGTTTGAGAGTTTTGAGTTTTTATAAAATCTTATAGAAACATTTATGAATTTTCATTTTTAGTTAACACATAAAGTCATAGAACTATACTGGTTTACTTCAAACTGAGGTTGGAGGTCAGCCTGTGAAGTCTTTTAAGAAAACAAGTCAAATACTTTTGGAATTTTGAGAAAATTGCTACAAGCAATAAAAGCTAGTCATTAGTAACTTCACTTATGAGCCCATATGAGATTATCAATTAATACTTAGATAAAGACTTCAGCATAAATATGATTTTTAACCTGAATAGACCCCTTTTGAAGGGTGATATAGAAAATAACTATACATTTTATCCAGAAAAAGAGTGCACCCAGTGTACGACCAGCAGCTGCCTCAGCTTACCTTTCAACAGGGTATTTTTGCCATGTGCAGCCATGGACAATCTGCCAAGGTTTTTTTTTTTTTTTTTCCCAAACAGATAGAACTATGTTTCTAAATACAACATATTGTTCAAAATCAGGATCGCAATAATACTCTGGAATTGAATATTTTATCATATGAGAAACAGGGCCATGTTACTATTTCAAACATATTACTATTTCATTTTAAGGTCTAAATAAGTCAGCTATGCAAAATCACCATTCTAAATCTTTAACACAGCAAAACTGTGAAGCACTTTGGTCTATATGATTAGATTATGAAACACATGACAATCATATCTTTCTCTACTCCTTCACGCCATGATGGATCAAAAAATTTCAAACATGATTGAGGTACAGATGTCTGCCGAACTGTTCCTACAGTTGCATTCTGGGTATCATCAATTGGGCAAATTGAGCATTGAGCAAATTCACCATGAGCAATTTTTAAAAACAGTATTTTGAAATCTCCAAATTTCATTCCTACTTTTCATTCATTAAGTCACAAAAGTTTCTTAGATCAGACAAGGGCTTTGAAAAAGATCAATGTGAATTCAATTCAAGAAACAAAGTCTTCATGATCAGTAGTACTAGTCTTGGCTTGAGGTCATAAATAGTGTATTTAATTTTCTTGTTCAACACAGCTAAAAAGTCAGTGAAAAATTTGTCAAAGACCCACACTATGCTGGATTTTAAATACTAAGATGAATAAAAGCTCTGTTGACCATCAGGCAGAAATTATTCCTAAGTGACAACCACTTAACAATTTATTCACTTAAAAAAAATATTTAAAAATAAAATAACAGAACTGTTTTAGATGAGATACTTACTTTAAGCCAAAGACAGCAGATAGAGTTCCAGAGCTTATATCACTAGCATTCCCAGCACAGCCAGGCTTCAGGGAAATTGATCAATACATAAATAGATCATTTTAAGCAACAGGCAGAACTTGAATAGATTACCACTGCCACCTTGCCCAGAGGAAGGGAGAGAGTCTGAGTGGAGTGCACCAGCTATTTAACAAAGCTTTAGTAGCGAATTTTTTTTTTTCCAACCAATGCACTCACATATCAAGATATCAAAGATGATTAAATTACTCAAAAACAGGCTTCTAATTCTATGATTTTTTAAAACTTAATTATTGACTAGAATATTAAAATAAATCTAGTTTCTCTAAGGTTACTCACCAATGCTACATAGCAGTATTGAGATTAAAGAGGGGAGGGAAGCCTCTGTGTATAGTTTTTAAATGACATTTAAAATGTTGGTTAAAATGCAAACCAGTTACGTTACAGATGATCAATTCAAGCATGGCCATCATTGAAGATTACAGTCTTCACCTACTCACAAATTCCTTGCCTAAGGATAAGTGTAACTGTCAGGTTTATGAAATAAAATTATTAAGGTTCTGTTGGAGGTGGGGAAAAACTGAAAAACAATACTCTGTGACAATGCACTTAGGTGAATTTACATGTCACATAAGTTTACTGTGTAGAATGAAGGACTTGGTCAATGGAGAAGGCAGCTGGTATTAAAACAATTAGCACAGATTCCTTGGTATACAACACACAATGAAAACAAAAATATGATGCTGTATAGGTGTAAACAAGTGGACAACTACCTTCACAAAATACCTTCATGTACTGAAAAAACACCAAAAAGCATGCAATTCAGAATTTCCTCCCTTCATACAATGGACTGAAACAACAACAAAACAAAACACAGTACCAGAGGAAGCCATCTGTTTTTGCCAGTAAAAAACGACATATTAGGTTCCAGGGACAAATAAAACTTTAAAATATTAATACTGAAAAAAATACAAGTAAATTTTTATTAAAAATATACATACTCCTTACTCAATCTTGTGTACATTTTGTTTTGTGTTAAAAAGAAAAAGAAAAACAAAATAGGAAAGGCATTAAGACTACCTAATTATTTATACTGTATTTGGTAGTAGCATGTTTCAGTCAAACTTTAAAGAAAAATAAGTTATTCTGTTTTCATTTGCTCCCGGATGTCTGAAGGCAGAGTTTCAAACAGAGCATCTTCAACAACCAAACCAGCTCGCTTCAGAGCCCGACAGTCACCCAGTTCAGGAGGAAGGATTTCAAAGTGATTGCCTTTAACATCTAAGTAGGAGAGAAATAGCAAATTTCCAATTTTCGGTGAAAGAACTGATAGGCTGTTTTTCCCAATCTTTAGAGTTTTCAGTTTCTTACAGAAGTACAGTTCATCTGGAAGGCTCTCTACTTTGTTACAAGTGATGGAAAAATACTGTAAACTTTGTAGAACTCCTATTTCAGGTGGGATAAATCGAATATCATTGTAGGATAAGTCCAAGTATCGGATTTTGTTGCATAAGAAGAGGTGGGAAGGCAGCACCTCTATTTTATTGTGACTGAAGGATAGACGCTCTAGGCTGGTGAGTTTCTTTATATGCTCTGGGATATAGGTGATGCTGTTATGCCACAGTTTTAGCACTGTCAATTTTCTCAAGTGCTGAAAGCTAACAATTTCTTCTATAGACTTGAGATTGTTTTCCTTCAGGTCCAGTTCCTGGAGGCTGAGCAGGCTGAACACAGCGTGGGGAATTCGCTCCAGGTCACAGTGGACCAGTTCTAGCTCTGTCAGATTGACCATCTTCTTCAAGTTGTTGAGCATCACCAGCTTGGTGCCATCGTTATGTATACACATCTTCTGGAGGTGACTGGAAACATCAACCACTGCCTGAGGGATTTTGGACACATTGCTTTTGATGGAGAGAATTTTAAGGCTTTTGAGATCCCGCAGAGACTCAAGGGTGACATTTTTTGAAATATCATGACTTAGAGAACCGACTAGATAGAGTTCTTCCAGATTCCGAAGCCCATACATCCAGGGGGGCAGCTCCCTCATGTCATCAAACTTGACACTCAAGACCTTGAGGTTCTCCTTCAAGAAAGATAAAGCTGCACTGTGGATTTTGACAGAGCACTGGTGTAGGGAGAGCTCTTGGAGATTGTCCAGTTGTGCAATTGTGGCTGGTATCATTACATTCTTAATGATTTCAAGTTTTAGAGACTGTAACTCTGTGATTTCAAAAACAGTGTCTGGAAGGCCAGACAGCATGATAAGAGGCAGTTCTAGTCGGTTATGGGCATTTGTCTGTAGCTTCTGCCTTAGTTTATCAGCAGTCCACTCATTATTTAAGTTCAACTGCTTTAATTTGTTTTCACTGACTTCAGATAGGAACACTGCAAATCTCTTGGAATACAGAGGGTCATACTGATCTATCATATGAAGCATAAAAGCAAAATCATTTTTCACATCTGGAATATCATCAATTCCAGTCTCCTGCCGGACATACTCAAAAGAATATTCCCTTAGAGAGCGGTAGAACAGCCAGTATAAGGTATAAAGGCACGTCAATCCATAGATACTTACAAAGCACAGGTAGCAAAAGGAAAGCTTAGAGAACAGGTGTGCCATGGTATGATTGCAAGAAAAGTTTTTGTATCCAGTCATGTCCTGGATGTCAACATTACAGTCCACTGTAAACTGGACTTTGGAAACCAGAGCGCTGTTATATGCAATGATGATCAAAAATTTTATAACCTTAAGTACAGTTTGGCGAACATACATGGCATACAAGATATCACCTTCTTCTACATGCAGCCTGAACTTCTTCACCTTCTCAAATAAGGCCTTGGCTTGCTCACCTTCCTTTTTATCCAAGGCCCCTGCAGTGGATTTGTCAACCACAAACTTCTCAGGTATTGACTTTAAAGACTGAGAGTTGACCAAGCTGCCTTCTGGGCCAGACTGGATGGTGTTAGATCTGCTCATGTTGTTCTTCCTGTTGTCTTTCTCTTCTGAGTCCTCCCCAGACACTTCAGACAAGGCCCGTGTGGTCCAGGGAGAGTCAAAACACTTCCCCAGAATTGAGATGAAATGTTCTATTTTGGAGCTGGATCCAGGAAATTTGAACCAAAAGTTACTGCACAGCATGAAGACCAGGGTATGGATGAGGACAAGGTAAGGGAAATATTTGGCATACCAGTGGAGGGCTCTCTCATAACACATCTGGTTTATAAAACTGTATTGCTGAAGGTCCAAATCTGTCTTCAGTCCTTTCATTTCCACAGTGGCAGGGTTACTAGCAGATGGTTTAGGTGGAGGCAGTGGGGTGGTACTGGCAACTGCTTGAGAGACATTTGAAACAGAAGAATGGTTCTGAGAAGGCTGCACTCTTTTTGGAAGGCAGATGATCTTGTCTTGCATGACCTGAAATATAGAAATAGTTCAAATTATATTACTCAAAGAGCTTTCATAATGTCATTAGTGCTAAGAAAGCAGTAATAACATCCAATAAATGTCTATTTCCTTTGCCTGGAGAATATAGCTTTCAATTCCAGTATCAAGATTTTATTCTTAGCCCAATAAACATCCAACTTTCCTCATAACACAAAACTTAGGAGGTTTGTATTAGGACATAGAACAAGTCACAGCAGAATAAAAATTTAGGGAGTATTCTTATATTTTAAAAAATCTCTCCCTAAGTAGTGACTGGGGTCTTAAAACTTGCAAGCAGCCATCTAGATGTGATGAAGGGTCTCTCCTCATCCAGAGCAAAGAAGAATGAAGAAAACTAAGGACACACAGAAACAATTGGTCCAAAGGACTAGTAGACCATGTGATCCTCAGTCTATATGACCATGAGACCAGAAGAACTAGATGGTGCCCGAGTGTCAACTGCTCGGAAGGGGATTGGTACAGGAGATCCTAGATAGAGTGGGAGAACAATGTGGAACAAAACTCAAATTCATAAAGAAAAAAAAAAAAAAAAAGACCAGGTTTGCTGATCTGATAGAGCCTGGTGAGACCCTTGAGACTATGGCCCCTAGTTACCTTTCAGGTCTGCAACTGAACTCACCCCGGTACCTTCCAGCCAAACAACAGACAGGCATACAGGGCGAACATTTACATCAGGTAGATACACTCCCTGGAGAGATCAATCGTGGGAAAACAGAAGGACAGTGTTTACACAGGGAGACAGCTGGGGTGGGGGGCAGCAGTGCTTGGGAGGGAAGGACACAGGGAAGAGGTAACTATGGGGAGAAAGTGGGAAGAGAGCTGTTACATTGTGGGGAATGGCAGTCAATTGTCATGAAACAAAATGTGCATGAACTGCTACATGGAAAATGAATTTACTCTGTGAACATTTACCCAAATCACAATTAAAAACAAATATCATAGGTGTTAGCTTTTTTAATTGTCACATTAACCCTAGGAGGCAGGTACTCTGATTACTCCTATTTTACACATGAGGAAATTAAGGCACAGAAAGGTTAAGTAAGTAACTCAATGTCATCCAGCTCAGGTTACCACCTGGACCCAGACTCTATATTCTTACTTAATTTTGTTGTATTTTTAGGATTAAAACAAAAAGGACTTCAATATGAAAAGAGGAAGTTTCTTTTCACGAGAAGATTTATAAAGCTATGTCCTGGAAGATAAAGCAGGGGGAAACTACTTACTACATAAATCAAAAGCAGGTAGGGCAGAACGGCAAAGCTGTCTGCATTCAGAGGCTTCTGTGGCTACAGAGGTAGGAGAACTGACTCTTTTGTTTTATCACTTACTTATAGCACATTAAAAAAAACTGTGCGTGCCTATCATTTACATATACATGAGTATTATCTATTTATAACTGTGGAATCTCTGGGTGGTACAGACGATTAACACGTTTACTGAAAGTTCAGAGATTTGAGTCCATCCAGTCACCTTCAGAAGAAAGTCTACTTCCAAAAATCAAACATTAAAAGCCCCATGGGTTTCTACTCTGACACACATGGGGTTGCCATGAGTTGCAACTGACTCACTGGCAACTGGTTTATTTATAAGAGTATCCATAAAGTACATATGTAAATCTGTATGTCAAATATTGGTAAAGCTTAATTTCTTTGTTGTTGTTATGTGCCGTCGAGTGAGACCTGACTCATAGCGACCCCTTCTTGGGTTTCCGAGGCAGTATCACTACTGCCCAACCTGTCTTCCGAGGGGTGGCTGGTGGGTTTGAACCGCCAGCCTTCTGGTTAACAGTCAAGTGCCTTAGGGACTACGCTACCAGAGCTCCCCTTAATTTCTTTAAGTTTAGAATAAATATAGATAAAAGATGTCCTATTTTGGAAACCACTGGGATACAGAATAGTAGAAGAAAGCCTAGACAAATGCCAGAATATTAAAGGAATACTAAAGGGACATTAAAGAAAAATAACCAAGAAACTCAGTATTTGGGACCATGTTCCAGATGATTTCCCATCTATGGTTTCATTTAATTCTCCAATAATTTATTAATTAGAAGGTAGAGGTGAGGCACCTACAAGGAAAAGGGATGCTTCCCTGAGCACATCCTCCAAGAGTGACACCTTTGAGCTCATCTGTTAATATGACATTGTTATGCTGTGATGAAAATATGGAGAAGTCATTGTGAAACCAAGATCCTTTAGAAAGTGAAAAAGCAGACACCTTCTGAAGGTGCTAAATCCCTGTCAAGCAACCAGGTGGGGTCCATTACTAACCCCTGCCTAGCCTCTCCCCATCCTCACAACCCTGGCTGTGCTTGAGCCCATCGCTACAGCTACTGTGTCAGTCCATCACGGTGAGGGTCTTTTGTCACAGATTTGCCCCGTGCAATACGATATTTGATTTCTTGACTGCCACTTTCATAGGTGTTGACTGTAGATCCAAGTAAAATAAAATCCTTGACAACCTCATGTTGTACCATGCTAGGGATATCAAAACAATAAGCCCATCAAGGTCTGACACAGGAAAAAGACAACTAAATCAGTAATTACAGTGTATAAGTGGTCAAATTCTTGCTGGTCCTTCACAACTTTATAATCAGTTTGTTTAAGTCCTGGAAAATACTCCACAAATATCTGAGGGTGTTTTGTATTGGGACTGCATTAAATTTATACATTAATTTAGAATGAACTAAAATCTTTATGATGTTGGTTCTTCCTCTCCATATGTTTCTACCTGTTCATGTCTCATTTATATCTTTCAGGAGTGTTTTACAGCTTTCCACACATAGATTTTGGGTATTTATTGTTAAGTTATGATTAAATATTTCAGTTTCCTTTTTGCTATCATAAATGGATCTTCTCTTTTAAAACATGCATTTTTAAGAGTCTTTTTATTTTTTAACGTTTCCCTACCATTTTTCCCTGTTATTCATCTTTGTAAGCATTTGGTATACACTATTCCATATTTTTATCTGTATATTATTTATACACCCCCCCACACACAAATCCCTGGGAGGTGCAAATGACTAAGTGCTTCACTACCACCTAAAATGTTGGCAGTTCAAATCCACCCATAGGCACCTCACAAGAAAGGTATGGAGCTCTGCTTCCCAAAAGTCACAGCCTTGAAACCCTGTGGAGCACAGACAGTTCTATGCTGCAACACATGGAGTTGCCATGAGACAGAATGGAATCAACAGCAACGGGTTTGATTTTTGGCTTCTAATGTATAAACTGGGATCTTACCTTATGTATTATTCCTGCACCATGAGTTTTTCATGGTATGTTTTGGAGACTGTAACACATCAGTGCATGGAGGTGTGTTTTATTCTAAGTGGTACCGAGTTACACAGTGTGGATGGGCTGTAATTTACTAAAACAATCCCATGATGATGGGCATTTAGGCTATTTTGCTAATGAGAACAATACTTGTCTCAATAGATTCATGCTGTCTGATTTCACATAGTATTCTGAAAATAAAACAGAGAATAGATCAGTTGGTGACAGAGGTTAGAGACAGGGGAAGAGGTTTACCGCAAAGAGTCAGCACCAGGGAATTCTTTAGACGTTGAAATTCTTCTGTATCTTATTTGGGGTGGTAGTTATAAGAATCTATGCATGTTTTAAAACTCAAATACATAACCTAGTTTAGAGAAAGAGTTACTCTTGAAAATGGGAAGAGTGAATGCTGTCTAATATTAAGAATAAGGAACTCTTATGGTGGTATGGTGGTTAAAGCATTGGGCTGCTAACCAAAAGGTCAATGGTTTGAACCCATCAGTTGCTCTGCAGGAGAAAGATGAGGCAGTCTGCTTCATACAGTCTTGGAAACCCTATGGAGCAGTTCTACTCTATCTTATAGGGTCACTATGAGTTAGAATATTAAGAATGCTCCACCAGCTTTTTTTGTGGTATTTTCAACCAGCCACTCCTCGGGAGGAAGATCGGGCCACTTACTTCCGTAGTGATACCACCTTGTAAACCCAGGGAGGGGTTACTATGAGCTGGATCTGACTCAATGGCAGTGAGTTTGGTTTTTTTTGGTATCATTTTTTAAGTCACTACTTTTCATTTTTGTGATTTTGTTTTATTTTTTAGGTTGTATCTTGTGGATTTTTCAAAAATCCAAACTCACTATTTCTTTCACTTTACAAGTAAATTTAATCCATTATTTTGTTCACTCATATTTGGATATTTAACTGATATTTGGATTTCTCTCTAA
Source organism: Orycteropus afer afer (assembly GCF_000298275.1). Classification (NCBI taxonomy): domain Eukaryota; kingdom Metazoa; phylum Chordata; class Mammalia; order Tubulidentata; family Orycteropodidae; genus Orycteropus; species Orycteropus afer. Next base: position 922,165 of record NW_006922069.1, on the reverse strand, counting down.
ATTAAAAATATTTTTCTTTATGGTTTTGCTTTGTTTCTCTCCCCTCCCCCAACCTTCTACCTGTCTTCTGTTGCACTGATAACATTTTTGTATCTTCTCTTCCCCTCCTCCAACTGGTTAAGAAGGTGTAGATTATATGTCTATTATTTTAGAAGCCGTCTACAATTTCTAAAGGAGCTCTGGTAGCATAGTGCCTAAGGCACTTGATTGCTAACCAGAAGGCTGGTGGTTCAAATCCACCAGCCACTCCTCAGAAGGAAGGTTGGGCAATCTACTTCCATAGTGAGACTCCCTTGGAAACCCAAGGAGGGGTCAATATGAGTTGGGTCTGATTCGATGGCAAATAATAACAACCACAATTTCTAAAACCTTACACACTTAAGTTTCTCAGTATTTCTACTCCCCTTTCCAAGAATGTTTTAACTACCCACTGACCAGCCCTTCATTTTGTTATCAGAATAGTTTAGTTCTCTTTTGAAACTCTCAAAATTTTTTATGCACTATAGTTAATTTTGACTATATATATCCGAAAACTCCAAATACACATACATGCATTATATAAATATATTATGCCACCTTTGGTGGCATAGTGGTAAGGCATTTGGTTACTAATCAGAATAGTGGTTCAAAAACCCACCAGCTGCTCTGTGGGAAGAAGATGAGGTAATCTACTCCCACAAAGATTTACAGCCTTAGAAACCCAATGGGGGTTGCTATGAGTCAGAACTGACTCGATAACAGTTGGTGTGGTTTGGGTTTTGGTATATACACATGATTCAAAACGAAACTCACTGCCATCAAGACCGTTCTGACTCATAGTGACCCCCATTGCATTTCCAAGGCTGTAAATCTTTATAGAAACAGACTGCCTCATCTTTCTTCAATGGAGCAGCTGGTGGGTGTGAACTGCTGACCTTCTGGCTAGCAGCCAAATGCCTTAACCACTATACACCAGAATATACACATATAACTTTGTGCTTACCATTTTTCTTATGCTCTATACCTTTCTGAGTTCATTTTTCTTTTGGTTGAAGTGTCTTTCTTAATAGTTTGTTTAAAAATTCCTTGTAAGTCTGAAAATGTCTCTATTGTCCTCATTCTTTCTCTCTTTTTTTTTTTTTATTAAAAACCTATTTATTTATTTATTTATTTATTGTGATTTGGGTGAAAGTTTACAGAGCAAATTAACTTTCCATATAGCAGTTCACATACACTTTGT
>NW_006922069.1:912231-920416 GCF_000298275.1 Orycteropus afer afer | reverse complement strand
TAGGAAGTGAAACAATGTTTTGTGTAGTATGTTATGCCAATTGAGCTTGATATCCTTTGTGACTATGGTCCCGAGCCCACAGGTTCAACTGCCCAGTCCCTTTGGGTAGCTGGGTGTGTATTGTCTTCATTCTTGAATAACGCTTTTAGTAAGTTATGAATTCTGTATTGACAATAATATCCTCTCAGCACTTTAAGTATTATTCCATTTTCTCTGGCTTGTATTTGTGCTGATGAGAAGCTTAACTTTCATTTGATTTTGTTCTTTAGAGGACAATCTATCTTTCCCCATTGTAGCTTTTGGGAGCTCTGGTGGCATAATGCCTAAGGCATTTGACTGCTAACCAGAAGGCTAGTGGTTCAAACTCCCCAGCCACTCCTTGGAAAGGAGATTGGGCAATCTACTTCTGTAGTGATACTGCCTTGGAAAACCAAGGAGGGGTCATTATGAGTTGGATTTGACTCAATGGAAGTGAGTTTTTTTTTTTTATTATTATTATAGCTTTTAAGATTTTTACCTTTAATCTCTAATATTTTATGCTTTCACTTTAACTCCTTTTGATGGGTATACAATCTTACTCAGTACCTGAAGGTAGGACTGGGTTTTCTTCAACTTTAGAAAATTATAACATGTATAATTCAAATATTACTTCAAATATTTCTCTATCATTTCTCCCATTTTCTTCTACAATTCCTATTAAGTGTGCAAGACCCTCTCCATCTTCAATGTGTCTTTTCTTAAATTTTTTTTTAATTCACATGTCTTTTTGTGCTGAGCTCTGGATAAACTTAGAACACTTGTCTAATTCACTAAATCTCTGCAACTGAGCCCAGTCTAGTTATTGGTTTTTTATTACTATTATTCCAATGACTTTTTTTTTTTTTTTCATTTTCAAGGTTCCTAGATTAAAAAAAAAAAAAAATCTGCTTGTCCTTATGTCAGATTTCCTAATTTTATTATGATGTGGTATGCATCAATATTTCATTTCTTTTTTAAGGCTAAATACCATTGTATGAATACACCACATTTAATTTATCCATTCATCAGTTGATGGATATTTGCATAGCTTCCACTGCCGTAAATGTTTGTGTAGAAGTTTTTGTGTGAACATGTGTTTTCAGTTCTTTTGGATATATACCTAGAAGTGGGGTAGGTGGGTCATATGATAACTGTGTTTTACTTGAGTAATTGCCTAAGTATTTTCCAAAGCAGCTGCTCATTTTACATTCTGATACACCAGCAATGTGTGAGAGTTTCATTTTTTCCAAATCCTCATCAACAGTTGCTATTGTTCATCTTTTTGATAATAGCCATTCTAGTGGGTATTACGCTGTCTCATTGTGGTCTGGATTTGCATTCCCTAAGGAGCTCTGGTAGCGTAGTGCCTAAGGTACTTGACTGCTAACCAGAAGGCTGGTGGTTCAAGCCCACCAGCCACTCCATGGAAGGAAGGTTGGTCAATCTACTTCCGTAGTGATACTGCCTTGGAAACCCACGGAGTCAGGTTTGACTCAATGGCACATAACAACATCAACAACAAGGAGCTCTGGTAGCGTAGTGCCTAAGGCAGCTCAAATCCACCAGCCACTCCTCGGAAGAAAGGTTGGGCAATCTACTTCCATAGTGATACTCCCTCAGAAACCCAAGGAGGGGCCGTTATGAGTTGGGGCCGACTTGACGGCACATAACAACAACAGCAACACAATGACTGATGATGCTGAGCATCTTTTCATATACTTGTCTATTTGTATGTCTTCTTTGGAGAAATGTCTTTGGTGGCCTTAGTAGTTTTCTTCATGTGTTCTGGCTAGTAGGCTCATTTGGAGTAGGAGGTTGTTTTCTATTGTTTTTCATGCTCTTCTGTCATCTCCTGCACCCAGCCCCTGGCCTGAGGTTCACTACCAGGTCTTATCACAATGTCTGATGCCGCACTGTGATGTCAGGACCTCACAGTTCCAGTCAGGGTGACAGTGGGCAAGCTGGGTCACTTCCCTGGTGGGGAGGCTTCGTCATCCCCACCCTCATACCCCAGGTGAATGGTTTCCTCTGAAGTGTCAGCTCCAGCATTTAATTAATCACCATTTTATTCAGCTTTTTTTGGAAGTGGGGAGACCTAACACGGCCATTGGCTTCAAACAGTGATCAGCCTCCAATTTCTTATTGTGTACTATGAATTTTTACTTCTCTTTACTGGCAGGAACTGGGCTCCTGAATGCTACTGACTGCTTTTGGACCAGAGCCCAGCAGTTGCTTCAGCCTCACTCAATATTCTATTCATGCTCCTAAATCTTTATCTTGTTTTTGAGCCCATCTATGCATTTTTATCTCTTTTTATTTTCTCTTTCACTGCTACATGTATCGAGAAAAGGAGAGGGAGTATTTTGAAGTGTAGCACTGGCTTTACCATCTTTTCCTTAAGACTGTGTGTGTATACTTTAATACAAAAGTTAGTCTTGAGACAAATCAACATGATGATGAATCAGGGGTGCTTGGATAGAGCTAAACAATGTAAACATGTAAAGCCAGAAAAGGTTGTATTCCATATACAATTTGAACCAATAGCATATATTGTCAACAATAAAAATCTACTGGTCTCTTTTCTATGAAATAGAAATCAAAAAGCATTTCTTCAGTTTGGACCTAAATTATAATAGAAACAAGTGAGTGAGAAAATCTGCTATGTATGATAAAACGTTCTTTAACATGATATTGCTGTCAACATAGTACACAAAACATTGTTCTACATCCTACTTTGGTGAGTAGTGACTAGGGTCTTAAAAACTTGCAAATGACCATCTAAGATGCACTACTGGTCTCTCATTGTCTGGAGCAAAGAAGAGTGAAGAAAGCAAAGATGTATGGAAATAATTTGTCCAAGGGACTAACGGATCACAGGAACCTCAGCCTCCATGACCCTGAGACCAGAAGAACTAGATGGTATCTGGCTACCACTGCTGACTGCTCAGAAAGGGATCCAAATTGGAGATGCTGGATAGAGTGGGAGAGAAAATGTGAAACAAAATTAAAAAACATAAAAAAGAGCAGGATTACTGGTCGATTAGAGACTGGTGAAACCTCTAAGACTATGGACCCAAGTTACCTTTCTAGCCTGGGATTGGACTCACTCTGGTGGTTCAACTCTCAGCCAAACTGTAGACAGGCCTACATGAGAGATATGCACTCTTAGAACAAGCAACCATGGGAGATCAGAAGGGCAGCATTTGCATAGAGAGATAGCAAGGCAGGCAGGTAAGAGGGACACAGGGGAGGGGTAACCACAAGATGCAAGGAGGAAGTGGGAGGAAAGCTGTTACATTATGGAGATTGTAATCAGTGTCAAGAAACAAAATGTGTACAAACTGTTAAATGTATAACAATGTTACTTTATAAAATTACACCCAAATCACAATAAAACCTTTAAAAAAAAATCACCGTGCTTTAACTCAGTTATGGCAAGTTTGATACAAACAAGTAGACTAGACCCATTAGAAAGCAAGTGGGTAAAAAGGAAGGTGATTCCTTTTACCCTTCACTCTCTCCCACTCACAGATTTGAATACAGCTTCTTGGTAGTTCTAAAGGTTTCCACCATGAAGTTGATTGGGCAGAACAAAACAAGTTATCTCTGTGGACCTAAGAACAACCTAGCAAGAAACAGATCCTGAAGACCTACTCCCCAGGTACACTCAGAAATACGAGGGATGGGTTACCATTCATCAACTAAAACCTATTGAATATTTACTATGCTCTAAGTAACGTAGAGGAGCTCTGGTAGCATAATGCCTAAGGCACTTGACTGCTAACCAGAAGGCTGGTGGTTCAAACCCACCAGCCACTCCTTGGAAGGAAGGTTGGGCAATCTACTTCTGTAGTGATACTGCCTCGGAAACCCAAGGAGTGGTCACTATTAGTCGGGTCCAACTTGATGGCACATAACGACGATGACGAAGTGTCTAAGGCATTTGACTGCTAACCAGAAGGCTAGCGGTTCTAACCCACTAGCCACTCCTCAGAAGGAAGATGGGGCAATCCACTTCCATAGTGATATACCGCCTTGGAAACCCAAGGAGGGGTCACTATGAGTTGGGGCTGATTCAATGGCACATAACAATGATGACAATACCATGGCTTCCAGCCAAACAACAGACAGGCCTATGAGGTGAACCATTACACCTGGCAGGTAACACTCCTTAGAACAACCAACTACGGGAGATCAGAAGGCAGTATTTGCACAGGGAGAAAGCTCAGAGAGCAGGTATACACAGGAAAGAAGGACACAGGGAAAAGGTAACCACAGGGAGCAAAGTGAGAAGAGAGCTGTTAAATTATGGGGATTGCAATCAATGTCATGAAACAAAATGTGTATGAACTGTGGAATGGAAAATGAATTTGCTCTATAAACTTTCACCCAGATCACAAAATGATTAAAAAAAAAAAGTCAGAGCTCCGTGGGTCCCAGAGACAGGAGCAAAGATTTGCATTGGGAGGAGATGGGAAAAAAAAAGAAAAGATGAATTGTTACTCTTCCTTTTTGAGACAGATCCACTTCTGCTGGGTAAAAGGATGTAGGTAGAAGAGAAGGGAAATAACTTTCATGTCACTCAGTTATCAGTTAATGTACAAACATAAGTAATTTCTTCCAAAAATAAGATGCTGGAGGACAAAGAAAATATCTATGTTCAGAAGTTTTGAGACTTACCCTTTTCAGTGACAAGATTAACCCCTGAAAACGTAGACTTTGTTTCAAGTCTAACCACTGAAGATATTTTAAATGTAAAAAATCTTGGCGAAAAAGAAAAGGAACTGAAAAGGCAGGGAAGATGGCTCTAAAAGGGATGAACCACTAAATGCTTTTATTCTCAGCAAATGTCTTATTCACAAGTCTTGCTACTCTTCAAGTACCACTATAGGTGTATCTGGAGGAAATCACCAATGAAACACAAAAGTAGATACCCAGAGGAAGCACACATGCTGCGAATCTATCACCAGGACAAACAAGGTCCTTGTCTCCAGGGGAAATGGAAAAGCATAACTGTAAGTGGGTGACAGCATTTGCTGCCTGTTGTGGACACAGTATCTTCCTTTCTTTTTAATGATGGTGGTCAAAATTTATATGATGGCTAAGAAATAACACATTGTGTGTGCAGGAAATTTAGACCCAGATGCAAGACAGAGAGGGAGAGAGGGAAAGTGGGGAGAGGGGGGAAGAGGGAGAAACTAAAGCAAATTGTCAAATTTTAGGGTGTTTATTGATAAGTCAGGAGCTCTGGTAGCATAGTGCCTAAGGCGCTTGACTGCTAACCAGAAGGCTGGTGGTTCAAACCCACCAGCCACTCCTCGGAAGGAAGGTTGGGTAATCTACTTCTGTAGTGATACTGCCTCGGAAACCCAAGGAGGGGTTGCTATGAGTTGGGGCCTACTCGACAGCAAATAACAACAACAACAACACTGATAAGTCACAAAGCTGAGTAAAAGTTTGTTTTATTGGTTGCTCACTTCTCCAACAGTAACCACAACAAATAAAACCAAACCCACTGCCATTGAGCCGACTGGGACCCATAGTGACCCCCTAGGGTTTCCCTGGCTATAAATCTTTGCAGAAGCAGACTACCTCATCTTTCTCCTGTGGAGCAGCTGGTGGGTTCAAACCATCAACCTTTTGGCTAGTAGCTGAATGTCTTACCACAGCCCCACCAGAGTTCCTTTCAACAGTAATAGGAAAAGGAAAAGAAACAATTCATACCCTGGCACCTCTGAGGCATGTGGTTGATGTCCTTGGAAGAGAATCAAGGGGACTGGAGTGACGACCCATTAACTTAGATTTTTTAATTTTCTCAGTGATAAAGTATAGTAATAATACATTTGCTGTATATTTCTTGTGCTATAGGTTTCATCAGCACAAGATTAAAAACCAGGCATCAAATAAATCTTCTTGAGTTATGCATCAGAAATTTATTTCCATGCTTGGAGAGCCTTAAATGCCATTAGCCTGGTAGAAGGATTAAACACTATGGAAAAGCTAAAGCATGATTTTTTTTTTCTTTCAAAAAAACTGTTATAAAATAAACCATAATTCTTGAGTCTTATCATGATACAGAACAAGTACTAGTAAACCAGTTGCCATTGAGTCAATTCTGGCTCCTGGCAACCTTAGGTATGTGCTCCATAGGGTTTTCAATTGTTAATTTTTTGGAAGCAGATTGCCAGGCCTTTCTTCCAAGATACTTCTGGGTGGACTCAAACCTCCAACCTTCAGCAGCCAAGCATATTAACTGCACCACTCAGGGACTCCAAGTAATAGTTAAAGAGGTTGAAAATAATTTCAAACTATCTATCAGAATTGGAGTAGCTTTTAAGTTCTGATTTCCTCCCCTAACATGGCACCTAAATAATTGTCTACTTTCTTACTGATTTCCTTCTAGACTAATGAATGAACTCCTTAATGGTAGATGCCACGCTTTGTAGTCATTGCCTGGCACAACATATGTATGCAATAAATATGAGATGCATAAATAAAAACAAACACGAGGTGCTCTCTTTATCCCCTACCCAAAGGAAAATAAATCATTAACAAAAACAAGTACACATATATTTATATAATATGATGCCAGTGAACATATGGAAATATTTGACTTCTAGCTACCTTCTTTTGAGATGAAATAATTCATTTTGCACATCCTCCAAATTACTAGACCATGGCTGTATATGCCAAATATGATATGCTCTAAATGTTCACAGTGCCAAGTCATGTCAGCCTAGTGATTCCCAAACGCAGTGCTAAGTGCCGACTCATTAAGATACAAATATTATCTTTGAGAGGCATTTTTGTTCCTAAGTGGAAAAGAAACCATCATGTCTACATAAGGAGTATGTCTACATTTTGATATTTCTCTTTCTATAGGCAATTTATCACTGTAAATATTGGCACACGGACTTTCTTGTCAATGACATGACAATACATACTATTTTTTAACCTAGTTAGTCTGAGATTTTCAGCTATCAAGGGTGCTTGATTTATGTATCTCAATTTTATCTACTTTTTTTTTCTTGTCTTCTTTTGAGGGAAGCTTGCTTCAGGACTTCAGGACAAACAAGGAATGAGGACAAATGTTTCAACAATGAGGGTGTGGATAAGGTTCCAAGTAGTCTCAAAGGACCAATGAATTATTTGACCTATGATATTTAAGATTGAAGTGGAAGTCACCATTTCAAAGTCAAAATCACATGGGAAAATGCAATGGATAAATAAAAACTACAGGTAAAAGTTAGGAACATTCATTTTATTATGCATAGCATAGATCATTTGTTCCAGCTGTTGTAAGAATTTGAAATATTTACAAGACTGCTCTTGAAATAATGGCGGTAAGCCTCTTTTTGAAGCCATGCTCAGGGACTGAAATCTTCGTTCTGTACTTAGCTGACTTATCTTTCGATATCTTACAATGTACTGACAAATCTGCAATGAGGAGTAGGGTAACAAACATTGGGGGAGTCCAAAGAAACATAAATCCTCTGAACAAGCTATACCACAAAGATAGTGAACTCTAAACAGTGAAATGATCCAAAGCCAAAATAAAAACAAACAAACAAACAAAATTTTAAAAGGATTTTTCAAAAATGAGTATTTAAAAAAATTGTGAAGAGTAATTTTCTATAGACTCAGCTGCCAGATTTGGTACAATCTATATGAAGGAAGGGATGGTATAATTAATGAGAGAATAGCTATAACTTGTGACATCATAAAAAGCTTGCAGATAAGGCAAAATTCATGCCAATTCTTCAGCATTTGTATGTGTTGGAAGGTAAGGTAATTTTTCTTTTTCCTGTCATGTTTTTTGGACCCCAGAAATATCATTATTTTGGATAAAGGTCTTATACATTCCAGGCAAATAGATCTTTTAAAATAGAGGGTAAATTTCAGTTATGCACTTTTCTTGTTTTCTGAAACATCCAGATAATGGTTGATTTCTGGGGAGATCTCAAGACACTTCTTTGTTCTTCTTCACTCATTTCCAGGATGTGGTAGTTATGTTTGTGTGTCAACTTGGCTGGGCCTGGTTGAGTGGCTGGGCAGCTGGTGGTAGTCATTCCCCATGATGAGACTGGCAATCAACTCCATGGTGGGATCTACCACAAGCAGCTAAGTAGCTGCCTTTGGGATGTGGTCTGCTTCCTGTATATAAGGA
>NW_006922069.1:903555-911990 GCF_000298275.1 Orycteropus afer afer | reverse complement strand
CCTCTAGCTTCAGTGGGCTGGGAGTTGGAGGCAGAGCTGAAGCCCAAGGTTGAGGGGCGCTTTCACCCAGCCCCTAGAGCCTGGTACTTTGAACTTGGACTTAAAGCCTCCAACCTGTAAGAGAATAAACTCCTGTTTGTTAAGGCCATCCCATTTGTGGTATATTCCTATCAGAGTGGCACTAGGTAACCACAACACAGGAGAAAAGGGGCTAGTAGAGCCGGCAACATTTAACGATAAGTATTGAATGGTACTCAAAGTGTTAAGGTTCTGAGTTTAGGGACTCTCATTCAGGATCAGTCTGTTTGGACTCTATCTTTAGAGGTTCTCTAGAGAGTCTTCCTTCTTCCTTGAGATGGTGAGATACAATGGGTCTGGAATACCTCTCTCTTGGAAGTTATTCTTACCCTTCAAGAACATGAGGAGGGTAGGTTAGACTGCTTCTAGAATAAAAAATAACTTTCCTTTCCTCCCTCTCCTTGCCTTTGTTTCCTGGGTTTGACTTTTCTTGTCCTGGGAGTGGCAGAGATGAAGGCATAGGAGAGGTGAAAAGGGCTTCTTTCCCTGCTCTGGTTCAGGTCATGCAGGCCTGGAGAATTTAGCCAAAAGGTGTCCTTGTGCCTGATTCGATGTCTTGCTCACCAGGAGACTGATACTGAGGTTTGCGACCAGAGCCTTAGCTTTAATTAAATGTTCCTTTGCAGGACCTTGTCTTCTCTCTCTCTAGTTTCTACAGGGGATTCTAGGAGAGTGAAGCAGGTAGCTATAAGAGGGAAGGATCTGAGTACTTGTTACTGGATCCTAGACAGCTCTCAATATGTTTGCCAGAGACCTAACTCATAGAGATAGATGGCTGCTGTTGAGTCACCTCAGACTCATAATGACTTCATGTACAACAGATGGAAATGTTGCCCAGTCCTGCATCATCCTCACAATCACTAGAAAGTTCAAACCCATCATTGTGGCTACTGTGCCAATCCATCTCACCCAAGTGTTTTCCTCGTACTTGCTGGCTCTCTACTTCACCAAACAAGATGTCCTCCTCTAGCATGTCCTGATGATATGTGCAAAGCAAGCAAATGAGACATTGTTCTAGTATGATCCATAAAATTTTAATTGGCTAATTTTTTCTTTTTTAATATTTCAACTGATTTATTTACCCTATTCTTTTTTTTTTTAATTTTATTGTGATTTGGGTGAAAGTTTACAGAGCAAATTCATTTTCCATACAGCAGCTCACATACACTTTGTCTCATGACATTGACTGCAATTTCCCACAATGCAACAGCTCTCTTCCCACCTCCTCCCCATAGTTACCTCTTCCCTGTGTCCTTCCCTCCATGCACTCCTGCCCCCGACCTGTCTCCCTGTGCATACACAGCCCTTCTATTCTCCCATGATTGATCTCTCCAAGGAGTGTATCTACCTAATGTAAATGTTCACCTCATATGCCTGTCTTTTGTTTGGCTGGAAGCCACAGGAGTGGGTTCCATTCCAGACCTGATGGGCAGCTAGGGGTCATAATCTCAGGGGTTCCACCAGGCTCTATCAGACCAGAAAACTTCGTTCCCTCCCCACCCCCTTTTTTTTTTAATGATTTTGAGTTTTGTTCCACATTGTTTGTTCTCCCTCTATCCAGGATCTCCAACATAGATCCCCCTCCAAGTGGTTGACAGTGGTAGCCAGGCACCATCTAGTTCTCCTGGTCTCATAATCATATAGGCTGAGGATTGCATGGTGTACCAGTCCCTTGGACTAATTGTTTCCAAGAGTCTTTGGTTTTCTTCATTCTTCTTTGCTCTGCACAAGGAGAGACCCATCATTGCATCCAGATGGCTGCTTAAAAGCTTTTAAAATTCCAGTCGCTACTCACCAAAGTAGGATGTGGAACAATGTTTTTGTGTGGTATGTTACGCCAATTGAGCTTGATGTCTCCTGTGACCATGGTCCCAAGCTCACAGGTCCAACTACTCACTCCCTCTGGGTACCTGGCTGTGGCCAAGAAGTAACTACAACATTGTCCCTTGTCAGCTCTACCTGGAATTTCCAATATCTACCTAGGAATTCTTACAGAGCATGCAAATACACTTGTAGAATAATTGGCTATGTTTTGAAAGTGGATTGCCATGCCTTTCTTCCTAACCCATCTCAGTCTGAAAGCTCCACTGAAACCTGGTCACCATGGGTGACCCTGCTGGTATTTGAAATACTAGTGGCACAGTTTCCAGCATTATAGCAACACACGACCCACCACAGTATGACAAATTGACAGATGGGTGGTGGCAGCTAAACATACTTATGACTATATGGAAATCGCCTCAAATGAACAGAAAGCATTTTGAAATCTATAATTAAAGACACTAAAAATAATACATTTCTATTTTTCACTATCATTTTCTTTTCACAATAAGTCTTTGAAATGGAAATGATGCTTATATTGCTTATTTTTATAAAACTGAGGCTTAGAAAAGTCAGTGTTTTATCTAAAACCATACCAAAGGAATATAGGAGAGTTGTTTTCTGTATGAAGTTTTAGGAAAAGATTTTTCTCTTTAAATTTTCTTGGCCTAGCTGAAATCATCAAAAACAACTTAGGTTTTATATTTCCAGTGAGCAGATAAAGTTTCTCAGTAAAATGATACTGTAGTTCATAGCTTGTTTATTAGACAAAAGAACTGTGGTTAACAGAGCAGAATTTCTAGAAATACAAAATGATATGACTAACATGCACAATCATGCACATTAAGAAGTGTTCCAAAAGGAAAAAGCCCTACACATTTTCTCATCAGGCATTAAGCATTTCTTGAGCCCAATATCTAGCACAAGGGGTGGATTATGCAATAAGCAAGGTAAGTAGGGGCTTATTTGTGCTTACTTACTAATCTGTACTGAATAGATTACTAAATAATCATGAATAAGCCCATGTTGTGAAACTGTTCACCACAGATAAGTAAGTAAGCACAAGTAAGCCCATGCTCACCTTGCTTACTGGGTTATCTGGCCCTGTCTAGCATCTGTATTTTATTTTTTTCTTGTGACTTGAGTGAAAATTTACTGAGCAAATTGATTTTCCACTCAATTGTTCATAAAGGTTTTGTTTCATGACTTTGAATACAGTCCCCACAATGTAACAGCACCCTTCCCACTTCTCTGTTTATTATTTCCATTGTTTTTCTTTCCTATCCATTCCTGTCTTGTATGCTTTAACCTTGCGTGAATGCTCTCCTTTTGATCTAAGGTTGACTGTTCTAAGGAGTGTATACCTCTCTGGTGTTATTGGTCACCCCACAGTTCTACCTATCTTTTGGCTGAAACTTGAGCCATGGGGGTGGAGTTCAGTTCTAGGTCTGGAGGGTGTCTAAGGGTCACAGTCTCAGGGTTTCTACTGATATAGTCTCAGTCTATATCAGATCACTAAGTCTGGAATTTCTTAAGATTTTGAGTTTGTTCCCCATTTTTCTCTTACTCTGTCTAGCACCTCACATTGTGATCCTTTTCAGAGTAGTCAGCAGCAGTAGCCAGGCACCATCTGGTTCTTCTTGTCTCAGAGTCGTGGAGGCTGAGATTCATGTGGTCCACTAGTTCCCTTGGATAGTTTCCATGCATCTCTGATTTTCTTCACTCTTCTTTGCTCCTGACGAGGAAAGACCACCTTAGACGGCCATTCACAAGCTTTTAAACCCCAGTCGCTACTAACCAAAGCAGGATGTAGAACATTGCGTTTGTGGAGTATGTTATGCCAATTGGCCTTGATGTACCCTGTGACTATGGTCCTGAGCCCCCAGGACTAGTGACTTATTCTCTCAAGGTGTTTGGTTTCAGCTAAGAAGTCTTCATATCTTTTCCCTCTGTTTACTACATATATGGATATTTTTACAGCACATACAAATATGTATGCAGAAATATCATCAGCCAAACCTATATATGGTCATGGATATGGTCCTGTTTCCCTACCTAGACCTGATCATCATGACTGTCTACCTATGAATCCGTTCATAGGTTAATGTTTGTTATTACTGATAATGCTGGATTGTGTATGTAATAGTATTTATCTTTGTTGTCTGTAACTCTCATGCACCTCTCTGTGTTTTCCTTTTCCTTAGTGATATTGTGCTGGCACCCCCTTTCTGTATATTAATTTTCCCTTTGCCCAAATTATGTGTGTTTTTAATGTAGTTAGTGATTTTCCCTCCTCTTCCCTCCTGTCACTCATAGTCACTAAACAATGTTCCTTTACATGTGTAAACGTTTCCTCGACTTTTTGCAATAGTGGACTCATGCAATATTTGTCCTTTTTTGATTGACTTATTTCGCTCAGAATAATGTCCTCCAGGTTCATCCACATTATTAGGTGTTTCTTGGATTCTTTGTTATTCTTTAACATTGTATATTATTTCATTCTGTATAGGTACCATAGCTTGTTTAACCATTCACCCATTGATGGGTACTTAAGATTGTTTCCATCTCTTTGCTATTGTAAGTAGTGCTGCAATGAGCATGGGTGTGCATATATCTATGTGTATCCCAGCCTGCATTTCTTCAGAATATATACCAGTAGTGGGATTGCTGAATCAAATGGCATTTCTATTTCCAACTTTTTAAGGAAGTGTCATATAATTTTCCACAGTGCTTGCACCATTTCACAGTCCCACCAGCAGTGTGTGAGAGTTCCAATCTCTCCATACACTCACCAGCATTTGTTTGCTGCCTTGTTGAACTTTGTTATTATTGCTGGGGTGAGATGGTATCTCATCATTGTTTTGATCTGCATCTCTCTAATGGCTAATGATCGTTGAGTATTTCTCCATGTGTTTGTTGACTGTCTGAATGTTTTCTTTGGTGAAGTGTCTGTTCATGTTCTCTGCTCATTTTTAATTGGATTGTTTGTCTTTTTCATTGTCCAGGTACCACTTATATTTTAAAAGTTAACCTCAACATCCAAAAAGATAAGCTAACATATTTGAACTTAAGGTTACATGCTGTTGTTGTTAGCTGCCATTGAGTTGGCCCCGTCTCATGGTAATCCCACGTGCAATAGAAAAAAAAAAAAAAAAATGTTGCCTTGGCCCTGAGCCATTTTCATGATTGTTTGTTGTGAAACATGGAATCATCTTGCAAAAAAGCAATTTGGCCTTTTATTCTCAGTTTTTTCCTGAGGAGTGCCAACATCTGAGACTAATGAATAAGACTAACAAGACCAAGGGGGACCACCTGAGGGCCCAATGCTGACTGAACCTTACAACCAAAAAAACCAGATCCACTGCCATCGAGTTGATTCTGACCCATAGAGACCCGCATTGAATTTCCAAGGTGGTAAATCTTTACGGAAGCAGATTGCCCTGTCTTCCTTCCACATAGTGGCTGGTGGGTTTGAACCACCAACCTTCTGGTTAGTAGTCAAATACCTTAGGCACTACGCCACTGGAGCTCCCTAAGCCTTACACAGCAAGATGTAATTTATCATGGCCATGTGTGCTGATAAGAGCCCTGAACCTTGAGACTCAGATGGAGCTATCTAGTTGGTGACCATACACAAGAGAAGGTAGCACATCCTTTCTTTTAGGAGATGGAAACTCCATGCTGTGACCCCTCCCAGATCTCACCCTATGTGTTGCTGTTTGTATCCTTTTTGGTTGTAATAAAGCTGTCGCCATAAGTATAGTATACTCTCTGTGAGATTCTACAAACATTTCTAGCACATTAACGAACCTATGGGGGCAGTGAGAGCCAGCAGGGGTAGATGTGACAGTCTGAAAGAAGGCATCCTTCTAACCTGTGAGCTCTGACCTAGCTCTGGTTGGTGATGATCTGAGAAATGCTGCATAGGCAGCCGGTCTGAAAGAGAGTGTTGTTCTAACTTGTGAGCACTCACTCAGCTCTAGGGTGGCAACGGTTGGTGAGAAAGAGGGGAGGGGGAGGGACGGAGGGAGGGAGAGAGAACGAGGGAGGTAGGGAGGGAGAGAGAGAGAGCGAGAGAGCTGCTTGGGTAGCTAGCTATGAGGAGAGAGAAGTGGGAAGGTAAGGACTGGAACCATTTTCACACTTTGGGAAATGGATTCATGCTGATGGTTGGCACAGTTATCAGTGAAGGTGGGGTTTGCCCACTGTGCCCCTTGCTTATTGCAGTGTGGATCACATAGCTGCAGCTTTATGTATCAGTGTGAATGATCTTACCCAGTCTTAAAAACGAGTATGTCTTTGGTAGGGAGATGTCAATTCTATTTTAAAACAGCTGATCCTAATATTGCCAGTTAGCACAAGTTTACTTCTTAGGAAAGCTAATGTTTTGCACTTGCTGTTACATGATGAAGAGTTACTATATAAGATTAAAAGCCTTTATTCTTAGAAAAAGGAAGTACTAATACACGAAAAGCTGAAAGCCTTTGTTTGTTGTTGTTGTTGTTAGGTGCCGTCGAGTCGTTTCCAACTCATAGCGACCCCATGCACGGCAGAATGAAACACTGCCCGATCCCGCATGCATCAATTCTTCTTTGGTCTTCCTCATTCATTTTTCAGCTTTTGTATAGGTATGAGATGATTGGAAATACCATGGCTTGGATCAGGAGCAGTATAGTCCTCAAAGGGGCATCTTTCTTTTTTCACATTTTAGAGAGGTCTTTTATAGCAGATTTGCCTAATCCAAGGCATTGTTTGATTTCTTGATTGCTGCTTCCCTGGGTGTTGATTGTGGATCCAAGTAAAATGAAATCCTTGGCAACTTCAATCTTTTCTTCATTTATCATCATGTTGCTTATTGGTCCATTTGTGAGGATTTTGTTTTCTTTATGTTGAGGTGTAATCCATAATGAAAGTTGTAGCCTTTGATCTTCATCAGTAAGTGCTTCATGTCTTCTTCACTTTCAGCAAGCAAGGCTGTGTCATCTGCATATCACAGGTGGTTGATGAATTTTCCTTCAACATTGATGCTATATTCGTCTTCATATAGTCCAGTTTCTCAGATTATTTGCTCAGCATACAGATTGAATACGTATGGTGAGAGGATTCAAGCCTAAAGCACACCTTTCCTGATTTTAAACCATGCAGTATTCCCTTGTTCTGTTTGAACACCTGTCTATTGGTCAACGTACATATGAGTACAATTAAGTGTCCTGGAATTTCCATTCTTTGCAATGTTATCCATAAATTTGCTATTATCCACACAGTCAAATGCATTTACCTACTCAATAAAGCACAAGTAAACACCTTTCTGATTTTCTCTGCTTTCAGTAAGATCCATCTGATATTAACAATGATATCCCTCATACCATGTCCTCTTTTGAATCTGGTTTGTATAGCTGGCAATTCTGTGTCAATGTACTGCTGTAACCATTTTTGAGTCAAGTTCAGCAAAATTTTATTAATGATATTGTCAGTAATTTGCATGTGATATTAATGATATTGTCCAGTAATTTCTGCATTTTGTGGAATCACCTTTATCTGGAATGGACACAAACATGGATCTCCTCCAGCTGGTTGGCCAGGTAGCTATCTTCCAAATTTCTTGGCATAGATGAGTGAGCATTTCCAGCATTGCATACATTTGTTGACACATTTTAATTGGTATCCCATGAATTCCTGGAGGCTGGTTTTTCATCAGTGCCTTCCATACAGCTTAGGCTTCTTCTTTCCATATCACCAGTTCTTGATCATATGCTATCTCCTGAAATGGCTGAATTTCGACCAATTCTGTTTGGTACAATGACTCAATGTATTCCTTCTATCTTCTTTTGATGCATCTGGTGTCATTTAATATTTTGCCCATAGAATCCTCCAATATTGCACCTCAATTCTTGAAATTTTTCTTCAGTCTTTTCAGGTTGAGAAATGCTGAGCGTGTCCTTCCCTTTAGTTTTCTAATTCCAGGTCCTTGCACATTTCATTGTAATACTTTGTCTTCTCAAGCCACCCTTTGAAATGTTCTGTTCAACTTTCCATTAGTTTTAGCTACTCTATGTTTAAGACATGTTTCAGCATCTCTTCTGACATCCATTTTGGTCTTTTCTTTCTTTCCTCTCATTTTAATGACTCTTTGCTTTTTTATATATGATGTCTTTATAGAACTTATATTCCTAAATAGAACTTACAGTCCTAAAAAGTAGAGGTAATTCTTCCAATGAGATTTTGTTTTAAAAACAAAGGGATGACCAGTTTTAGAGCTAAAGATTTTCCCACTTGTAAACTTTTGAGTGAAGAAAATACAACAGAAATATTTGCCAAGAGAGAGATTTAAAGTGTACAATTGGGGGAGGCGAGAAGATAAAATCTGGATGGAGCATCTTCCAAAAAGATGACTGATTTTAAAAAAGGAAATTTGAAGAAATTCGTATAGTCAGGATTATTTATTTTATTAATTTATTAATTTTATTTATTTTATCCATGCTCCTGAATGCAGGGTACATTATCATCATCAGTTTATATAAAGCCTAGCCTTGTTT
>NW_006922069.1:902689-903194 GCF_000298275.1 Orycteropus afer afer | reverse complement strand
TTTCCATTTATTCCAATCATCTTATATGTCATTGAACAGATGTTTAAAACTTTTCTATGAAGGTTTTATGTATTTTTCATAAGCTTATTCCTAGATACTTGATAGTTTTGTTGCTATTAATTTTTGTTAAACCTTCATATTGGTGTACATCTGTTTACTGGAGGGGTTAATTTCGTATTTTAAAAAGTAGATGTGAAACAATGTTATTAAGTAATATTACATATTGTTTATTTTTAATATATGAAGTTTAGATGTTTCAAATTGATAGGAATTAAAATGAACATAACAAAAATGCAGGGCTTTACAAAGGGAAACAGTAGAGAGAGTAAGGAAGAAAGAGCCATACTTGCTATTTACATTAAACCGAAGACTCCAGATATAACCTGGAACCCTACAAGTCTTGCAATAAAAAGTAGTCTCAATGTTAGCCTAATCCTTACCACAGGGCACTTGCGCTTAACACCAGATGTATTCCATGTTCTCTGTGGGATGGGAAAGAAGATTT
>NW_006922069.1:885474-901269 GCF_000298275.1 Orycteropus afer afer | reverse complement strand
CCTTCACTTGCTGCACGTGTAGCTTTTAAATCACTGAAAAGGCTTTGAGCCTTTTCTTGAACTAAAGTAGGGCAAATAAGAACCGTAGCCACTTGTGCCAACTTATCTACAAATTTGACTTAATGACACACTTAGGAAGGGATCTTGCAGGTAACCCCAGGATGGCCTATATTTAGTGCTATCTGCTACTTCATTAGCTTTATGAATTTCACTGTAAGCAATGAGTTAATCTAAGTAAGACTTTCTGGACCTCCATCTGTACATTCAGATTTGGCAAAAGAAAAATGATCCACTAGAAATTCCAGATAGAATGGGGCAACAATTCAAGGCATATTATTGAAACAGGCTCCTCTGGAGTTGATACATTTACTGCCTTTACTTGCCTGTGACCTGCTTCTGAGAATTTCACCTGAAGTCCATTTTGCCATAGAGCCCATGTTGATGGCTCTCAATCAGAGAAGTAGAAGCTAACCTCAGTATGTACCAGAAAATAAACTGGGGATCAACTCCAACCAACACGCTCAGATTTCCTTCACTTTTCTCCAGTATAATCCTGTTGGCCAGTTTGTAAGGATTTTTTTTTTTTTTTTTGGGGGTGGTCTCAAATCAGTGAAATCATCTTTTGGTTTTTTTTTTTTTTTAATTTTTAATTCAGAAAGCAGGAAATGTCTTTCCTGTGTAACAATCACAAGGCTGGTCCCCTGGGGCTTCCAGGGGGCTTGTATCTCCCAGTTCCTGTTTCTGGTTTCTAACTGTTAAATCTATATTTGGTAATAGCCTGCCTGTGGGCTGTTTTGGATTTGGTCATAATAAGATAACCTGGAGGCATTGAGTGAGATCTAAAGCAATCTTATTTTTCCAGGAAGCAACGTGTTGACCTTCAGGCTCTGGTCTATTTTATTGAGTGTGTTGAATTCTTGAATAGTGTTGTTTATGGTACAAAGTTGGGTGTTTACACTATTGGTCCTTGAGGGTGTATGACTGTACAGGAATAGGATACATGTATTCTCCTGGTTTACAATGAGTTTATATTTGTTTCTTACGTGCACTGATGTGGCAAGCCATGAAAATAGCTGCTTGCTCAGAAATGAATAAATATTTGTCAGATGAGTAAGACAGTGTTGCTTCTAATCTTTTCACATCAGGGCAAGAAAGAATCAACACTCTTTTGATACATAATAAATCCAATCCCCATACCCCTCCTCAGCCTTTTCAAAGCTGCCCAGTGTTAAAACCTATTTGAACACAACTCTTTAGGAGTAAACTAGCAACTTTTATTTGACATGGAAGAGACAACTTAAAAAATGGTTGCGTCAAAAGCTATAGGATTAACATTTTATCACCAATAAGGACTCTTCTAACTCTACCTTAGATTTTGTTTTGCTTTGTCATATTTCTAATTTTGGGGTTAACTTGTTTTGTAAATGAGATCAGAAAGAATAATTGTGCTTTTATTTTACAAATGGAAAAATCAAGGCATAGAACCATATTTTAACTAATTTTTAATATGACCTTGGAATGAGAAAGGGATCTGAGCTTCACAGAGAAGCCTTTGTTCATAAAGTTATCAGCCATTAAGCCAATTTTAGAGGATTATCATAGCAGAGCTAAAATACAAGCTTCAATTCCCCTCCTAAGGAATATTAATTTGTAATATGGATCCTAGGTATTTTTCCTTTCCTTAGATATTTATATCATATATCTTGTTTCTTTAATGCTTTTTATAGCTTGCAAGTTACTTTTTTTATATAGCATGTGTAAAGCAAATAACCTTTACAAAATCTAATCTGGAATTCCGAGAATTCATCCTTTTTTTTAAAAAAAAAATAATAATTTTCTATTTTCCCTTTTAGGAATTTTGCATTTGTGTTTATACCTAAAATCTTATTTTACAAACCAAAGTTTTTCTACATAATCTCTGTAATTGAACTGGTTTCATAATATTCCTTATCAGTGGACACAGGGATGAAGGATTCATACTGGAGAATCAGACCTCTGTTTGTATCCTGGCTCCATCCCTCTTGGCCTTCACAAGTTCCTTAACCTTCTAGACTTCAGAATTCTCATCTGAAAAACAGGACTAATCTTCCTCCCGGGGGACATTCTGGGAACTAAATAAAATAAAGTACATACAGATTCTAGCACAGGTTCTCTTACAGGTGTTACTCCAGGTAAGAGTCATTAGCATTTTAGAGAGGTCAGTTCTATTGTGTGGGGCTCTCCCACCCCTTACAGGTTGTTAAACGTCCCTGACTCTGCCCTCTAAAAATGTTATCTCTGTGCTCCTGTCACTGTCACTGTACCAGTCAATGCCAGCTTTATAAAATGATCATACTAAATGTTGTTTGCACTGATTTTCTAACTTTTAAATATATATATTGGGTTTGTATGCTCATTCTTTGAGACTTAGCTCAATGATCACTTGCTCGAATCCCTAATATTCAGTGGTTGAAATGATATCATAGTATTTAATGCTCCTCACATCTATACAATTAAAGCATTAGCACAGAGAACAGCATTGCTTATATATTTCTAGCACTGGTAGACTGTTAGTAACCTTAGGGCAGGGGCTGTACTGTATTTCTCCTTCAGTATCCAACACCCAACACAGTGCCTGATATATTGCTGGAGCTCAGAGAGGTTTGCTGGATTGAATGGTCCACCCCACATGAATTCTGAGTCCTTTAGACTTCGTATTCTGACACAATATTCCTTTGGGTCATCTCACTTCTTTTCAGAACACTGATCATCTAACACTTCCTGTACCTAGTCAACTGGTTTTGTTTTTAAAACCTGTAAGGATGGTATGGTTCCTTGGTGGCACAAATGGCTTATCTTCGACTGCTAACCTGTAGTTTAGTGGTTTGAACCCACCCAGCACTACTGTGGAAGAAAAGTTCTGGCAATCTGCTTCTGTTAAGATTATACAGCCAAAAAAACCCCAATGGAGCAGTTCTACTGTGTAAGACACAGGGTCATCATGAGTTGGAATCAACTAAACAGCAATGTGCAACAACAACAATAACAAATACAGGCCTGTGTGAAGGGCCCAGGTTACCTGATGAGTAAGCTCTGAAAGTGGGCAGTACAGTTGGAAGGGCTGGGTAAGAAATGGGGAATACCAAAAACTTCTGTACGGCGACATGACTGGTCTATGCTGTGGGAGGATGTGTGACTATGGTACAGAGAAAGATAAGATGGACTTGCATCCACTCCTGAACTCACCACCCACACATTCCTTAAATGATGTTCATCACAGACATCTTCACAGGTATTTTCTCTTGTCTTCATTCATTTCGTTCCAAATAAAACTACTAGTTTTCACAGATTTTCTATGTGGCTTCTTTTGCCTGCATCTTACCATTTCACCCTGCCATGGAATACATAAACAAGAGAAATGACTCTCTGTGCTTAAGCAGATCTGAGGCAGTGCTGTGGCAATACAAGTAAATTCACAGACCTCCTGCTATAAGCTCCCTCAACTACTTCCTAAACTGGCCATTCCAAATTTTGCCTTTCTCAAGGACTCTGCTACCTTCCATGATGCCCCATCCTGCCACTCATCTCACCCTCACAATTTCTCAGCAGATATGTCACTCTCTACTTCATAGAGAAACCAGAAGTCATAAAGCATAAACTCTCACCTTTCTGCTCCCTCGCCCCAAATAAAATGCATCATCCATCACCTGGTCTGTCAGTTTGCCACACTGCAGAGACTTATGTGTTGCTATGATGCTAAAAGCTATGTCACCAGGACTTCAAACACCAGCAGGGTCACTCACAGAGGGCAGGTTTCAGCAGAGCTTACAGACTAAGATAGATTAAAAAGAAAGGCCTAGTGATCTACTTGCAAAATTTATCAACAAAAACTTATGATATATATTCATTTGCCTTGGGTACTTCATGAGGAAGGTTCAATTGCTGGAGCAGGACATTATGTTTGGTGAAGTGGAGGGCCACAGAGGGCAATGGAGACCTTTGGTGACATGGATTGGCACAATAACTACAATAGCCTCAAACATGCCAGACATCATGAGGAAGACCCAGACCTGGGAAATGTTTTGTTCTGTTGTACATTAGGTCATCATGCCTTCAAGTCAACGCAATAGTGCCTGTCTATCTACCTACCTATCTATCTATCTATCTATCTATCTATCTATCTATCTATCCTTGCCAGTATTCCCTTTCTGGTGGAAAACCACACCCTTCCCCACTCAAGGATAATCCTTCCATCTGGACCCTGGATCCTATCACCTCCTTCCTCCCAAAGAAGGCATTCATTACTTACCCTAAACTACTGACTGAGTCTTATAGGCAACTACTTTGATAGCTGGCATATATCATAAACTTAATATGTTCACAGATAAACTAATTTTCTAGTCTGCTCAGGTCTAAAACTTTAAGGGTTTCCTGATTTTCCTTTGTTTTATACCCTACAATCAATCTGTCAGCAAATCTTGGTAGCTTTTCCTTTAAATATAGCCAGAAACACTACTTCAACCATTGTCCAAGCCACGGTCATCTCTTGCCTGGATTACTTCACCAGCCTTCTAAGTAATCCCCCTGGTTCCTTCTTTGTCTTCTGCATTGTACTCTTAATACAATGGCTAGAATGATCTTTTTAAAACATAAGTCAGATAATAAAAATATTCTGCTCAAAACCCTCCAAATGTGTCTTCTCTCAGAACAAAAGCCAAACCCTTTATAGTGTCCTATAAGGCCTTCTATGATTTGGCACCATGGGCCTCTTTCTTCTACTGCTCTTCTCCTCACATACCCTGCTTCAGTAGACTGGCCTCCTGGCCTTTCCTTCAACATGCCAGGGACACTCCTGTTTCATATGTCTGTAACAGCACATATCTTTCTAGGTTCCCCTCAGCATTCAGATTTCAAAGATGATAACAGACCTCCATTGACACCAGACTCACTTAGAAACATACAGAATTAGAGTCACAGCTGATTGCAAGTCAGCATCAAGTTTTCCTTTTTCGGAGAATCTTCCTAACTGTCCATGTAGTGGTTCACATTATTGCCTAGAAGCTAGTCTTTCCCTATGCACCTCCTCCCCATAACATCTCAGGTGTAAGAAAAAGAAATCCATTTTGATTGGTGTTATATATTGAATTATGTTTCCCCCCAAAATTATGCTGAAATCCTAACTGTGGAAGAAGGTCTTTAAAAATGTCATCAGTAAGGTTAACATGAGGTCATACTGGAGTAGGGTGGTCCTAATCCTATACATCTGGTGTCCTTATAAAAGAGAAGATACACAGGGAGCTCTGGTAGCATAGTGCCTAAGGCATTTGACTGCTAAACAGAAGGCTGGTGGTTCAAACCCACCAGCCACTCCTCAGAAGGAAGGTTGGGAAATCTACTTCCATAGGGATACCACCTTGGAAACCCAAGGAGGGGTAGCTATGAGTCGGGTTGAACTTGACGGCACATAACAACAACAACAACATAGAGACAATGAGATATGGGAAGGACACCATGTAACATAAAGTTTAAAGCCAAGAATACCTGGAACTAACAGAAGCTAGGAGGGAGGCATAGAATAGATTCTCTGCCAAAGTCTCAGAAGGAATCAATGTAGCTGACACCCTCATCTCTGACTCTCAGCCTTTAGAACTGTAAGACAATAAATTTCTGTTCTTAAAAGCCACCTTGTTTGCAGTATTTTGTTATGGCAGCCCTAGGAAATAAATATGAGTGGGTTTAGAACATATCCTAGTTTAAAAGGCCTTATGATCCAAAGGAGCCAATATCTCTAGTAACTGAATAGATACATCTTGCATGTGTCAAAGACATGCTCAGTTACAAGTGTCACCACAACCACAGAAGCCTAATGACATGGCTTCCTACCACACATTAATTATTCTCCCAGCCAAGATTCAGGTGACCAATAGTGATCATTTTTACCATAAGCAATGGTGCCTATTAACAGTTGACATTGTACCTTTATCAGGTATCCAGGGAAATAGAACTAGAAAGTTAAGAGAAAGTCAAAAAGTCAAATTTTCATGCAGAAGGGGAAGGGCTCTCTTAACCCTTTGTCTATAAAGATCTTTACTCTTATTTCCACAGCCTGGAAGCCTCCTCCCTGGAGGCCCCCATACCTTCTTCAACTCTTTGGTCAACAGCTATCTTCTCATCCTAATTAAGAAGTGCAACTTCCATCTGACCTGATGGGATCACCTACCATCCTTGCATGCTTTATTATTTTTCCATTGACCTTATCATATAATTTACTAATAATATGATAACATATAATTTACTAATTGATTTTGCTTCATATGCTTAAGTTCAATTCCAATAGAACTTAAGTTCCATAAAGCTGGCATTTTTCACTTTTATTTTTTTCCTCTTTCATTGATAATTAGAATAGTGCCTGACAATGAGATACTATCTTGCTCCAGCACTAGTAGCAAAGTTCAACGAGACAGAAAATAACAAATGCTGTCGAGGT
The DNA here is from genome assembly GCF_000298275.1 of Orycteropus afer afer. Classification (NCBI taxonomy): domain Eukaryota; kingdom Metazoa; phylum Chordata; class Mammalia; order Tubulidentata; family Orycteropodidae; genus Orycteropus; species Orycteropus afer. The sequence continues at coordinate 894,803 of NW_006922069.1, read as the reverse complement.
TGTGGAGAGATTGAGACTCTTATACACTGCTGGTGGGACTATAAAATGGTACAACCATTGTGGAAAGCAGTATGGTGATTCCTTCAAAAGTTGGAACTAGAAATACCATTTGACCCAGCCATTCCATTACTAGGTATATACCCTAAAGAAGTGAGAGCCATGACAAGAACAGATATATGCACACCCATGTTCATCGCAGCACTATTTGCAATAGCCAAACGATGGAAACAACCTAGGTGTCCATCAACCAAGGAATGGATAACCAAACTATGGCACATACACACAATGGAATACTATGCAATGCTAAAGAATAAAGTAGAATCTGCAATACACTGCATAACGTGGATGAACTTGGAGGACATTATGCTGAGTGAAATAAGTCGATCACAAAAGGACAAATATTGTATTAGTCCGTTATTGTAAAAGTTAAGGAAAGGTTTATCTATTGAAGGCAATTTTCTTTGTTGGTTACCAGGGGTGGGAGGGGATGGAACACTGTTAGATAGATAGAGATAAGTATTGATTTGGGTGAAGAGAAGGGCAATGTACCAAATGTGAGTGACCAATATGGCAGCATTGAGGATGAGAAAGACATAGAGAGGTACATGGGAAGTACAGACAACAAAGATGAACCCTTTTGCAGACAGAGTACTGCGTTGTCAGTGAAGACAAACGTGGGTATATGGATGGATAGATGGGTGGACAGGCTAAACGATTAGGTATGTGTATGAAATGGGGAGTGTATCCAAGAACATGTATAGGGTTGGCAGACAATGGTCCTATAAGTTTATGTGAATGATCAGAATTCCCAGGTGTATAGTAGAGCTGACAAGGGGCAAGGTTGTGGTCACTTCTTGGTCACAGCCAGCTACCAAGAGGAACCGGGTAGTTGAACCTGTGAGCTTGGGACCATAGTCGCAGGGAACATCAAGCTCAACTGGCATAACATACTATACAAAACATTGTTCCACCTCCTACTTTGGCAAGTAGCGACTGGGATCTTAAAAGCTAGCAAGCTGCCATCTAGATGCAATGATGGGTCTCTCCTCGTCCCAAGCAAAGAAGAATGAAGAAAAACAGAATTCATGGAAACAATTAGTCCTAGTGACTGGTACACCATCCGATCTGCAGCCTATACGACTATGAGACCAGAAGAACTAGATGGTGCCCGGCTACCACTGTCACCCACTTAGAAGGGGATCTATGTAGGAGATCCTTGATAGAGAGGGAGAAAAATGTGGAACAAAACTCAAAATCATTTGGAGAAAAAAAAAAGGGGGGGGGGGACCAGGTTTGCTGGTCCGATAGAGCCTGGTGGAACCACTGAGACCATGGCCCCTAGCTGCCCTTCAGGTCTGGAATTGAACCCACACCTGTGGTTGCCAGCCAAACAATGTACAGGCATGTGAGTTAAACATTTACCTCAAGTAGACACATGCCCTGGAGAGAACAATCATGGGAGAAGGAAGGGCTGCTTATGCACAGGGAGACAGCTCAGGGGGCAGTGGTACATGGAGGGATGGACACAGAGAAGAGGTAACTATGGGGAGGAAGTGGGAGGGGAACTGTTGCATTGTGGTAAACTGTGGTCAATGTCATGAGACAAAGTATATGTAAACAGCTGTATGGAAAGTGAGTCTGCTCTGTAAATCGTCACCCAAATCACAATTTAAAAAAAAAAAAAAAAGGATAGTGCCTGACACACAGTAATTTCTTCAATATATATGTTTTATTTATGAATGAATTTATGTGCTTTCTCTCATTCAAACTCTAGTTTTTCATTGGCATCTCCCTGTCACCCCCACACACCTTTTTTCATTCCACAAATAAAAGGCAGCAGGATGCTGGGGATTAAGAACAAGATTTTGGAGCCAAACTACCAGGGTTTGAGTAATGACTTTGCTACTCATCTTTCTTCAACCTATCTGTGCCTCAGTTGCCAGATCTATAAATGTAATAATAATAGTACTTACATCTACTTAGAAGGCCAGTGAAGTAATTCAGGCAAGAGATGAAGGTAGTTTGGACTAGGACTGAAATCGTGGTTCTGGATATATTTTGAAGGATAGGTAGTAATAATAGTACCTACATCTTTCAAACAGTAATTTTTCATTGGCATCCCACTGCTCTTTTTTGGCCAACTTTTTCAATCTTACATATCAAAGGCAGTGGGATGTTAAGGATTAAGAACAGGACTTTGGAGCCAAAGTGCCTGAGTTTGATTAATGGCTTTGCTACTTAGCATGGGAAGTTCTTCAACCTATCTATGCCTCAGCTGTCAGATCTGTAAATGTGCCTAGATCTTAGGGTTGTAATGAGTATGAAATGAATCAGTAAGTATAAAGTGTTCATAATAGTGTGTGATACATAGGAAGCACTATGTCTTAACAATGATTAAAATCAGCATCAAAAAAGCCTGTACTTCTGCTCTGTGCTGCTTCTAGCTCTTGATCTTGTTCCCTAGCTTCTCTCCATCTCAGCTCATCTATTTGAAAATCATTTCCATTTCATGGCCTTAACTTTCACTTCCATTCACTTTTTCAACTACTGAAACTAAGATTTTTAATGATCTAGCTAACACTTTTTGTCCTTAGTGGATGTTTTAGCTGCACTGCCAGTCATCATAGACCACATCTTCCTTGGACTTCTGAGGCACTCCTCTCTCCTGGTTTCCACCTGCCTTTATGGCTGTCCCTTCTCAGTCTTCTGTGGAGGCTCCTCTTCTCCCTCCATTTACTCTTTAAAGTTACTTCTGACCATGACTTCATACATAGGCATTGCTTCAACTCTCACCCTATTGAAACCCAATCTGTGCCAGTCCTCCCTACAGTTTCCCAAAGGTGTCATGTTCTTTATCACATACATGACTGCACTTTTTTAGGGTATTCTTCCTGAACCTTCTCTCACCCTTATGTCCCTTTATCTACTAATTCTTGCTGGTTCTCCAAATTTTTATTCAATCATTATATTTTCTCTTGCTCTCAAGCAAAGTTGAGTGTTTCTCCTCTGCACTTCCTTAGTGCCTTGTGGATGCCTCCATTACAGTATAATATAATCTTTAATTGTTTATTTGACTCTCTACTAGAACATGAACTACTTATAGATATCTACATCCTCAAATCATGGTGTCTGGCACATAGCATGTATGCAAAAAATATAAAGATTCAATGTATAAAATAAAATATAAGTATAAAATAAGTAGTGATTGTGATTAGGTAATATTTTAACTCATAATTGAACATCAGGATGACATCTCATCAAATATGTTAGCTCTCCCTGAAAATATTATCAGTGGAAAGTGTAAGAGGTGATTCAAAGGAATAAGTTCATTTTGGTGATATAAAAAGCACTATGGAGGAAGTAGGAGCTCTGGTGGCATAATGCCTAAGGCATTTGACTGCTAACCAGAAGGCTGATGGTTCAAGCCCCAGCCACTCCTCAGAAGGAAGATTGGGCAATCTACTTCCATAGTGATACTGCCTCAGAAACGCAAGGAGGGGTCACCGAGAGTCAGATCCCACTCAACGGCAGTGAGTTTTTAGTTTGAGCATGGAGGAAGTGGGAAGACAGCTGTTGCATTGTGGGAAATTGCTGTCAATGTCATGAGACAAAGTGTATGTGAACTGCTGTATGGAAAATGAATTTGCTCTGTAAACTTTCCCCAAAATGACAATAAAAATTTTTTTAAAAAAGCAATACATAGCAATTGATATCCTAGGAATTGGTGAGCTGGGGGAAAAAAAGGCACTACAGATATACATTGGGAGGCCTGATGGTGCAGTGGTTAAGCACTTGGCTGCTAATTGAAAGGTCAGTCGTTCTAGCCCACAAGCTACTTTGTGGGAGAAAGATGTAGCAATCTGTTTCTGTAAAATAACAAGCTTAGAAACCCAATGGAGCAGTTCTACTCTGTCCTATAGGGCCATTATGAGTTGGAATCGACTTGATACCAATGAGTATGAAAATATATGCTACATTTCACTGCAAGGCCAAGTTATTACTTGGCTAACAGCTAACTGTGTATTTGGGCTCACTGGAGTATTAACTTGACTACAGTCAGCTACTGGGCATGCTGAAATCTTATAAGTACCATACTTACCTTATGAAGAAAGTTCAGTAAATAAGTGTTCTAGCTCCCTGCCATGATTATAAACACCCTACACCAGAAGAGAACAGCAACTAATATTTACAAGGTTAAAAAATCTTACGACCATCCCTTTCAAAAGGTTTCATTGACTAGGTTTCTTGCTTGGTCCCCATTCTGCTCTGACTCTCAGCACCTACCTGTAAAGTACACCCAAACACGCCGATCATTAGCATGGCCACTGAGAGGTAATCGGTAAACACATCCCACCATGGCTTCAGCACCCGGAAGGCAGGCTGCTGCTCAGAGAACTGCCGGAATTCTGTCACTGGAATCATGTTTCTGGCAAAGAAGAGATTAGTCATGAATCAACTTATAATTAATTGCAGCTTCATACACCACATACTGCATTGTTACCAGTGTTTGAAATGCTGCTTCAACCCATTAGAAGCAGAAATCTGCAGGGATAATATTATGTTACAGGGCACATGAAATATAAAGATGATAACACCAACAAAACGGAGAAGGGGGGGCAGGAGGAATGATAGTTTATCATGTGATGCCTGAGGTCTTAAGGGCTTGTCAACTGCCATCCAAAGCACAATGGCTGATCTCTGTTCACCTAGAGCGATGAAGGATGGGGGTGGGTCAGAATACGAGGAGGAGATGATGGAATGAGTGACTAGTTGCCTCCATGAATAACTGCCTACTTTGCCGGACAACCATAAAAACTGGATGGTTCCCGGCTGCCACTGCTAAACATTTTGATTAAAAAAAAAAAAAAAAAAATTCTATAGAAGAATCATGATCAAGAGGGGGAAAATATAGAATAGAATTTTAAAATTTCAGACTCCAGACTTTTCTGGATCCATGGAGGCTGGTTGAACCCTTGAAACTATTGCTATGAGATCATTTTCTTAAACCAAATATATACCCTGAAGTCTTCTTAAAACAATAGTTTAGCTTAAATAGTAAAAATATCTGCCTTAAGAATTATGTTCTTTTAGGAATTATCTATATGGTATCAAAGTGACGATAGCAACTTGAAAAATTAGGAAACTTAGGGAGCAGTGAGTTTATGCTAATGGAGGAGGAACAATTCAGAAAGGGAGGATGCGAATGGTTGCACAACTTGAAGAATGTAATCAATGTTACTGAATTGTACATGTAGGAAACAGTTGAATTGATGTATGTTTTGCTGTATATATTCTCAATAAAAACAACAAAACAAACAAAAGAAGCAGAGGTCTCAATTAGTAAAGGCACTATCATGATATACTAGTGTTTTGGTGAGCAGTTGGAAAAAGCCACCAATCCAGGAAATAAGGAGACAACTGGAAAAAGCAAGTACTTTTTTAATGAACTATATTGCACATGTGGGCCAGAGAGACCATGGCCAGAGCAGTCACCAAGTCCTACTTATTTCGTGGAATCTTTCTTTTCCTAAACAGAACACAAAGAGGCCACAAAGATTCCACAAATAGCAGAGCCCATCCTTTGAAATGTTTTTGGTATTTATCTTACCATCTTGGGTTGTAGCTTTAAACCACTTATTTCTTTTTAAGTGTAATTTCAACATTCATGTTAATTATTTACTGGGCCCTATAGGAGCCTCTGGGAGCTCTGGTAGCATAGTGGCTAAGACACTTGCCTGCTAACCAGATGGCTGGCGGTTCAAACCCACCAGCCACTCCTCGGAAGGAAGGTTGGGCAATCCTACTTCCGTAGTGATACTGCCTCGGAAACCCAAGAAGGGGTCGCTATGAGTCAGGGCCGACTCGACGGCATATAACAACAACAACAACATTTGCAAAGCACTTAGCTTGTTCCATGGGGAAGGCAAATGATTTTGCCACATAGTCATGCATGGCCTTCAAGAGGGAAGTCTCACTGGCAGTGGTGGCACGTTGGGGAGGACTCCATTTTCTCCTGTTTTTTTTTTTTTTTTTGGTCTCTGTAATTTTACCTTGACTTCTTTTCTCAATTTCCTTTTCTTCACATTTAACTGTGAATCTTAAAAATTTATCTTCATTTTCTCCTCTGAAAAGTCAGTGTCTCCTGGAAATTCTGACACCCTCCCCACCCCGCATTAACTTGTGTTGATTCCAATTCATAGCGACGCCATGTGTGTCAGAGTAGAACTGTGCTCCACAGGGTTTTCAATGGCTGATGTTTTGGAAGTAGCTCACCTGGCCTTTTTCTGAGGCCCTTCTGGGTGGATCTGAACCTCTAACCTTCTGGTTAGCAGCCAGTGCATTAACTATTTGTGCAGCCAAGGACTCCGTAGAAACTCCTATTTCTACCAAAATGATAGAAGAGCCATATCCTTTTCTTGCTCTGAATCTCCTTTCTCACTCCTCATTGCTGTAGCCCATGCTTCCAGTTACTCACCCTGCTACCATGTGGAATATTCTTTCCTCATCTGTAGTAAGGAATAGAAGCCATAAAGAAAATGTCTTTCCCTTCTGCCTTCTTTGGATCCAAAAATCCAGCTCTCTAGATCTCTCCTTGTTATTTAGTCTTAATTCAGGAGAGAGGGGGAAAAGCTTGCTTGTTTCATGGACCATACTTTCCCAAATACTGGGTCTAATACTTAGAAATGATCTCAGGACTCAGGTCTAAGAACTACACAATAAACAAACCCAGGCAAAAGCAAAGCCTCTTCTTTGAATGCACTGGTGGGTATAGCTTTGGAAACTATTATCACATGATGTGTTCTGTCTTGCTGCTGTGCCTATCTTATTCTTAGACAGTAATTTGTCTTCCTTTTGGATTTGTTCTTTAACACAAAGCTGAAAATTTCAACTGCCTCATGATCTCATCTATGACTTAATGCTACTTAATTTACTTGACATCTGTGTAGCATTAATAGGATTTCCTCATTTTACTGAAACATCTTTCCTAACTTCAATCTGTCAAGAAGCTGCATGCTTCTTGAGTGCAGAATCTATATTTCATTCATATGCATATCTTCAACACTTAGGACTATGCCTGACATACTGCAAGCAAGCCAAATAGCTAAATAAATTACTTTGCATATTCTCAGTGTCATTAAAATGTGAGACTAGTTCACATTATTCACAATAGCGAAAAATGCAAACAACCTAAATATCCATCAACAGATGAATGGATAATCAAAATGTGGTCTATACATACAATGGAGTATTACTCATCCATAAAGAGAAATGAAGTTCTGCTACATGCTACAACATGGATTAACCTTGAAAATATTATGATGAGTGACATAATCATAAAAGGACAAATATTGTATGATCCTATTATGTGAAATATTTGGAACAGATTAACATACACAGAGAAAAGTTTATTAGTTGTTATCAGGGGTAGGAGGGAGGGAGAGAGGGGGAATTATTGTTCAGGAAGCACTGAGGATCTGTTCAAGGTGATGGAAAACCTGGCAATAGAGACTGATGATATTTGCACAGCATGATTAATATAGTTGGAATCAATTAATTATTCATGTAAGAAACGCTAGATTGGCAAATATGTTATATATATATATTTTAAAACAATAAAATTGGATACTAGTTTAGAGTTTGATTTTTCAACAACTTAAAGCTTTCTTCCTTCTCTGTAAGTCATTACAATGTCACTATCCAGATGTTTTCCTGTCACAATCATATAAGCGACAGTCACAGACAGGCACTAACTCATCTTCCAAGCCCGGCTTCAGAAGCTATCTATGTCTTATTCTCTTCTGCATGCACATCATTTATTATGGTGCCTGGCCAACAACAGGCCCTGAACAATTGTCTGTTGAATAAATGAATGTGTGAATTCACATATTCATGGAGTAATACTCATCCAAGTCAGCTTTGGGGTGACCCCAATCAGCCACAGTGACTGTGATTAATTAGCTTATTGCCTGTGGTATGGTTTACACATCGTTCTTTGATAGGTTAGGTTGTTGTCTCCTTTGTGATAAATTCCTGTACATATCAAAGGGAATTGGTCTTGTTCATTAAGTGAATGACAATTTCAGGAATAAAATGCACTGATGTACAGCGATTGTTCTCAAACTTTTTGGTCTCAGGACCCCTTCACACTCTAAAATTTGATGAGGACACTCCCAAAGGGCTTTTGTGTGGATTATATCTATCAATACTAAATATATTAGAAGTTAAAAATTTACCTATTCCATTAACATAAATTATATCATTACAAAAAATATATTTTCCCAAACAAGAACAATTAGTGAGAACTGTTGCACTGATTTATATTTTTGCAAATATCCTTAATGGCTGGCTTAATAAAAGACAGCTAGGTCATCTTTGCTTCCACACTGAACTGTTGTTTGAAGTGAATGTGCATCATCTGGTCTGTGGCAAGATTTCTTGTTGTGGTAGCTGCCATTGAGTCTTTTTGTTTTGACTCATAGCAATACCATCTGACAGAGCAGAACCAACCCATAGGATTTTGTACACTGTGATCTTTACTTGTGCAGATTGCCAGGCCTTTCTCCCTCAGAGCCACTGGGTAGGCTTGAATGTCAAACATGTGGTTAGCAGCCGAGCACTTAACCACTGTGCCACCAGGGATCACTGTACATTGATCTGTTGTTTTCACTGAAGTTTATGAAGAAAACATAGTTTCACACAGACAGGCAATTAGCAAAGGGACTATTTTAGTACTTTTCATATGTTTGTAGATATTTGTTTTTTTATATTCTACTAAATCTTGAAAAGGTTAGCTGGAGTATGACATCTAAAAATTATCTCAATGAACTTTTCAAACTTTATTATATTAAAACCCACGATTCTATCTTACACTTTGAATGGATCTTTTTACCATGCAAAATTTTATAACAGCACGCATTAATCATTTGGCAAATATAGTTATGAAGAGCTTTCCAATGTTGATACATTTCATTACATAATATTAGAAAAAAACAAAAACACAAACAACATCCATTAATATCGCCATTGCTTTTATCAAAAACTTTTTCTTTCTTAAAGTACTGGGAAGCTCTCAAGCTCATGGTAGTAGGTGTAAATTTTTCAAAATTATTATTTGAAAGTTTGAATTTTATTGCTGGCAACATGTATTATCAGTTGTTTTCCTCAAAGTGTCAGAATCACTGCAGTATTCATGAGAAAGTCTGAAAAATCAATTGTTTCATTCAAGTAAAAACAGTGTAATATCAATCCCAATCCAGATCCCATCAACATTCTTTAGGGATATGGAAAAAATGATCACTAACTTTATATGGAAAGGAAAGAGACCTCGG
>NW_006922069.1:879887-881784 GCF_000298275.1 Orycteropus afer afer | reverse complement strand
CAAACCCACCAGCCACTCCTTGGAAGGAAGACTGGGCAATCTACTTCCATAGAGATACTGCCTCAGAAATCCAAGGTGGGGTTGCTATGAGTTGGAATTGATCTGATGGCAGTGAGTTTGGTTTTTTGGTTTTGGATAAGCAAAGGCCTGATCATTCACAACAGGTGAGTCCTTTGCTGATTTGCTTCACAAAAGTCATTTCCTTAATATGGAAAATAAAGACAAAATAAGGAATTATAGAAACTTAACTATTTTCTACTGCTTCTTCATATTGCCACAGCCTAGTTAAGGTGGATTACAAGACTTGTTAAGAGAAACAGCTGGTCAAGATGACTCAGTCTTTTAGTGTTATAACTCTTATTGCACATAAACTCTTTTGGAGTAAGTGTGGGTATATAAGTGGGTCCTGGTGGTGCAGTGGTTAAAGTGCTAAGCTGCTAAATGAGAGGGTGGTGATTCAAACTCACCAGCCATAATGTGGAAAGATGTGACTGTCTGCTTCTGTAAAGATTTAAAGCCCATACAACCTATGCTGTCTTCTAACTTGAGACCAGAAGAACTAGATGATGCCCAGCTACTACTATCAACCCTTGTGAACAGGGACACAATAAAAGGTCTCAGCCAGAATGCAAGAAAAATGTAGAACAAAACTCAAAATTCATTTAAAAAAAAAAAAAAACGACTTATTGGAGTGATAGAGACTGAAGCACCCCCAAGACTATTGCCCTACAATATCCTTTTAACCTAGAACTGAAACCACTTCTGGAGGTCACCTTTCAGCCTCTTTCAACAGTAGATTGGATTATAAAATAAACAATGTCACCCATGAGAGTGATGTGTCCCTTTAACCAATTAATAATATGAGATCAACTGGTGAATATTTACACAAAAGCAAAGATGAGAAGGTGAGGAGGGAAAGGAATGTTAGATCTATGGGAAAAGAACAAAGAATGGAAATAAGAATGGTGACACATTGTGAAAACTGTAACCAATGTCACAGAACAATGTGTATAGAAATTGTTAAATGGGAATCTAATCCATTGTGTAAAATGTTCACCTAAAAATAATAAAATATATTTTAAAAAATACACAGGAAGAATCTGAGTTTACTGTGTTGTTGTTAGGTGTCACTGAGTCAGTTCCAACTCACAGTAACCCCATGTACAACAGTATAATACATTTCCAGTCCTGCACAATCTCACAGTCGTTGCTATGTTTGAGCTCACTGCTGTAGCCACTGTGTCAATCCATATTGTTGAGGGTCTTCTTCTTTTTCACTGACCCTCTATTTTAACAAGCATGATATATCCTTCTCCAGTGAGAGGTCCCTCCTGATAACATGGCCAAAGTAAGTGAGACAAAATCTCTCCATCCTTACTCCTAAGGAACATCATGACTACACTTCACTATACTTCTCTGAGTTTACTATGGAAGAAAAAAAAAAAAGATTTTCAACTATGAGGGAGTAGTTCTACCCTGTCATATAGGGTTGATATACATCAGAATACTACCGTTATTCAAATTTACACACCAATCACCAAAGCCAAAGATGAGGAAACTGAAGATTTTTACCAACTTCCGCAGTCTAAAATTGACTGAACATGCAATCAGGATGTGTTGATTATCACTAGTGATTGGAATGCAAAAGTTAGAAACAAAGACGAATCACCGGTACTTGGAAAATATAGCATTGGTTATAGAAATAATGCTGGAGATTGCATGATAGAATTTTCTAAGACCAACAACTTATTCATCGCAACTACTTTTTTTTCAACAACACAAACAGTGGCTATACACGTGGACTTCACCAGATGGAGTACACAGGAATCAGATGACTACATCTGTAGCAAGAGGTGATGGAGAAGCTCAATATCTTCAGCCAAAACAAGGCCAGGGG
>NW_006922069.1:876465-879182 GCF_000298275.1 Orycteropus afer afer | reverse complement strand
CAACAAATGGATGCTGCACTGGAGGCACTCACTCGGTTATGCCAAGAGATTTGGAAGAGAGCTACCTGGCCAACTGACTGGAAGAGATCCATATTTGTACCCACTCCAAAGAAAGGTGATCCCAAAGAATGTGGAAATTATCGAACAATGTCATTAATATCACATGAAAGTAAAATCTTACAGAAGACAAATCAAAAACAGTTGCAGCAGTACATTGACAAAGAACTTCCAGAAATGCAAGCTGGATTCAGAAAAGGATATGGAACGAAAGATATCATCGCTGATGTCAGATGATCTTGGCTGAAAGCAAAGAATACCAGAAAGATGTTTACTGATGTTTTGTTGACTGTGCAAAAGCATCCAATTGTGTGGATCATGACAAATTATGGATAACATTGAGAAGAATGGGAATTCCAGAACACTTAATTATACTCATGAAGAATCTGTACATAGACCAAGAGGCTGCCATTTGAACATAACAAATGGATACTGCATGGTTTAAAATCAAGAAGGGAGTGTGAGAGGATTGCATCCTTTCATCAAAACTAAAAAATCAAACCCACTACCATGCAGTCAATTCTTACTCATAGCAACCCCTTTTGGCTTTGCAAGGTAGTAAATCTTAACAGAAGTAGATTGCCCAGTCTTCCCTCCACAGAGTGGCCTGGTAAGTTTGAACCACCAACCTTCTCGTTAGTCAAATGCCTTAGGCACTATACCACCAGAGGTGGATTTAAACCATCATACTTATTCAATCTGTATGCTGAACAAATAATCCAAGAAGCTGGATTATATGACGAACATGGCATCAGGATTGGAGGAAGACTAATTAACAACCTGCGATACACAGATGATACTACTTTGCTTGCTGAAAGTGAGGATGACTTGAAGCACTTATTGATGAAGATTGAAGACTATAGTCTGCAGTATGGATTACATCTCAATATAAAGGAAACAAAAATCCTCACAACTGGACCAGTAAACAGCATCATCAGAAAAGACTGAAGCTGTCAAAGACATTACTTGGTTCTACAATCAACACCAATGGAAGCAGCAGTCAAGACATAAGATGACATATAGCACTGGGCAAATCGGCTGCAAAAGACCTCTTTCAAGAACTGAAGAGCAAAGATGTCTCCTTGAAGACTAAGGTGCACCTAACCCAAGCCATTGTATTTTCAATCGCATGTGAAAGCTGGACAATGAATAAGAAGATTGAAGAAGAGTTGATGCTTTTGAGTTGTGGTGCTGGTGAAGAATACTGAAAGTACTGTGGACTGCTAGAAGAGCCGACAAATCTGTCCTGGAAGAAGTGCAGCCGGAATGTCCCTTGGAAGGGAGAATGGCCAGACTTTGTCTCACCTACTGTGGTCAGGTTGTCAGAAGGAACCATTCCCTGAGAAGGATATCATGCTTGGTAAAGTGGAGGGTCAATGAAAAAGGGAAAAGCACTCAACGAAATGGACTGACACAGTGGCTGCAACGTTATGCTCAGATATAGCAGGGATCATGAGGCTGGCACAGGACCGGGCAGTTGTTCGTTCTGTTGTACATGGGGTGGTTATGAGTTGGAGTCAACTCAATGGTGCCTAACAACACCAACATGAGTGTGAATTGACTCAGCAGCAGTGGGTTGGGTAGGTATATGTGTATGTCCATATATGTGCTTGTATGCATACTAAACATAAGTGTATACAGATGTTTGATACATGCATACACACTTTATTGTTTTAACATATCACAAGGCTCCAAGTTCATATCCAGCACAGCATAATTCCTTAATATTTTTGATGCTCCCCCTTCAAAAAAACCAACCAACCAACCAAACAGAAAAACACTGAGTGAAGGGGGAGTTGAACTTACAAATTTCAAGACTAAAGAAAGGTGGATGGACCTTTTGCTTGCTTAAATGAAAAATTATATTCTTTCATAAATTTTAGCTCCTAAGAAAGTCATGCATTACAATGATAAGTACACTTAATTTTTCTTTCATTATCAGTATAGTTTCCAAGTGATTGTGACAATTTCAAGAGTTATTTCAAGATGAGGGAAGCACTTTTGATTAAACTACTAGATTTATATAGTTTTTCTCTCCCCTAAAAATTAATCAGCATAAATTTATTTCTATTTAAAATTTTTCCTATTTTAGAAATGTAAGTGATTATCATTATATTTCCTCCACCTCCAATTTCCATCTTATTACATAAGATTTTAGCTTATTCAATTAGCAATTAGCAATTAGCAACCTTTGGAAATGAGGCATTTCAAATTGAATCAAGAGATTCTGGTATATTATACAAACACAAGTTTACATCATATTATCTCTCTGCCTCTGTCTCTTTTTGCAGAAACCCATGTGCATTTCCTTTATAAAAAATACTACCAAAAATCATTTGGTAACTCCATTTTCCACAAAACTTTACCTGTCAATGATATCATGTACTATATCCCTTTGGCAAAGAATATTGCTAAAGTTAGGTGCAACCCAGTTTCTTATTTCTTTTATTCATAAGGCTCATCCTAAAACAATTTGCCCCCACTCTTCTACAGAAGAATTTTAGTTCTTTCTTGTCTAGAATTAATTACTCATCACAAATTCCACTCTATTTATTAACTTGTAACTTTTGGCAATCTGCTTCTGTAATAATCATAGTCCACAAAACCCTATGGGACAAATATTGTATTAGTCCGTTATTGTAAAAGTTAAGGAAAGGTTT
>NW_006922069.1:873910-875206 GCF_000298275.1 Orycteropus afer afer | reverse complement strand
GAAATTAAATAGAAAACCCTATGGGGCAGTTCTGCTCTGTCACATGGGTCGCTGTGAGTCAGAATGGACTTGACGTCACCCAATAACAACACCTTTAAGAATATCACACTCATTCTACTTTGACTTGAACTTGATTGCTAACACCATTCTCCTATTGTTATCAGGTGGGCATGCCTAACATTTGTTTTGTTTCACATTTTTCTGGCATCACTTTTAGACAGTACCATCATACACAGTCCAAGGAAACAAGGCCTAATTCCAAATGATGATAGTAACCTGGTGAATGTCCTCTTATAAAGATAAATAAAAATAATGTAATAATTCCTGAGCACATGAAATACAAATATATTTTTCATCTATGCTGCTAAATCCAATGCTCTATCTTTGTCTTATATCATCAGCATTTGACATGACTGATTATTCTTCACCTGGCTTCCCAGACGCTCAGTCTTTTGTGATTTTTGTCCTACGTCATTGGTTGATTTTTCTTCAACTCCTTTGCTGTTTCCTCCTCTTTCCCTGACCTCTTAACTTTGGAGCACCCCAGTACTTTGTGTTTAGTCCTATCCTGTTCCCTAACTCACTCACTCCACTGATGATCTCATCTAGTCTCAAGGCTTTAAATACCATTCAGAAATACAATGCCTCATTGTATAGATGGTATGTAAAGCCTTGCAACTAGAATAGTAGAATTCAGTGATAGAATTCTTACTTTCCATATGGGGGAGACCAAGGTTTGATTCCTGGTCAATGCACTTCATGCACAGCAACCATGTGTCTCTCAGTAGAGGCTGGCGTGTTGCTCTGATGCTGAACAGGTTTCAGCAGAGCTTCCAGCTTAACACTGAGTAGGAAGAAAGGCCTGGATATGTACTTCTGAATATTAGCCAATGAAGTCCTCTGCCAATACTCCAATCTACAACCAACCATGAGGTCACCATGAGTAGGGGGCTGACTGCATGGTAGCTAACAGCAGGAACATACTGAACATTTTCCAAATTCCTATCTCCACTCAGACTCATAGATCCAACTCCTTTTTGACATCTGTACTGAATATCTACCAGACACCTCAAACTTAGGATGTCCAAAACCAACTCCTGTCCCACTCACTTACCCTCCCTTTCCAACCTCCCCAGCAAAGCCCCACTCCACTCGAAGCTCTCCCATCTCAGTAGATGGCAATTTAGGCCTTCTTGGAATCATGTGTGTCTCTTACATTTACATTTACCAAAAATACTTATTTATTATCTTTCTCAATGAATTATCTGTTACCTCCTATAAGAATGTAAGTTTCAT
>NW_006922069.1:869685-871780 GCF_000298275.1 Orycteropus afer afer | reverse complement strand
GTTTACTTGTGTTTTATTGACTATGCAAAGGCATTTGATTGTGTGGATCATGACAAATTATGGATAACATTGAGAAGAATGGGAATCCCTGAGCACTTGGTATATAGCAGACACTCAATATTTGCTAAATAAATTAGTGAGTATGTAGCAAGTTTAATAAGGAAAGGGAGTTCAATTAAGGTTCTAAAACTTCAGCTTTAGAAATAATAACTGTAAAAGCAAAGTGTGTATCTGGGTAATGTCATGGGAGGCAGATCCACAGTTCAGGACCTCGATGTTATTAGCACAGCTGAGGCCAGCTGGGAGAAGGGGTGAAAAAGTGGAAGAGTAGAGAAATACCATGATTTTAAAACGACAAATTCTTCTCTGTTGTGTCCAAAGAAGCAAAACCAAAGCAATATCATCAGGATACGCACAGAACACAAATTAGAAAACAAACTACTTTTCTTCTGGAAGTGCAAAGATGGAAATAAAAAATAGAAAAATACCCAATATTTCCTCTGTTAAATAAAAATTATCTTTCTCCCTCAGGAAAACATAACTCTAGATGCAATTTTACTTTGTAGCTGTGGTACACAAGCCAAATATTTCTAGAAAAATCTACTGTTGAAGGACATAGTTATTATATGGTACCATAAAATAACATTTAATTAAAGAGTAAATCATAAATGGGTTATAAAATTTTAGAGCTTAAAGGGAGCTCAGAGCTCATTCAGTCCAAACCTTTCTATATGCAGAAAACTTCAGCCAACGAACAGGCGACTTGCCCAAGGAACACAATAGCAGAGAGCCATGACTTCTGACCAAATCTTTTTCTGTCAAGAGCTCTCTGCTAATTAGAACTTAAGAAATCTAAGATGTGTTAAGATCCAAATAGTTTAAGAAGAGTTTCTCCTACACTCAATCACTCTTTTTACATCCCTTATTTGAGGATGGTGAGATTGTGTCTCACATACTTTGGACATATCATCAGGAGGGACCAGTCCCTGGAGCAGGATATCACGCTTGGTAAAGCAGAGGGTTAGCAAGAAAGGAGATCATCCACAATGAGATGCTGACACAATGCAACAATGGGCTCAATCATAGCAACTATTGTTATGAGAATGACACAGGACCAGCAAGCATTTCGTTCAGTTGTACACGGGGTCACTATGAATCGGAACTGAGTCGATGGCACCTAACAACAACAATTTGACAATATTGTTGTTGTTAGGTGCCATGGAGTCAGACCCGATACAAAATAAAAAAAAAAAACAAAACTATTACTAGTACATTTAAATGATTCTTAAGGCAGAATGCCCTTACAGCACCATAAAATGAGAGAACTTTAGACTCAGAAGGAGGCTTCAGAGACAGGTGCTGCTTTATTTTTGTATCTTCTAGAAAATAGCATATCTTAGAATAGGCCCTCAATAGACATAGATAGATAGATAGATAGATAGATAGATAGAGACATATAGATATTGAGAATTTTCTTTTATTGAGCTTTGTATATAAAAACTCATGTCAGTGAAAACACTTTAAATAATAAAGTGATATGTTATGGTACAAAAAACAGTAACAAATGAATGTATTTTAATTATATTGAATGTTTAAAAGAAAAATTATACTTACATATTAATCTGTCACAGTAATGAATAATATTAGTCATTATTTTAATAAAATCAAAACATCTGCAAAAGGCGTGGTTTATCACTGATGTAACTTTTTATTCTCCTGATTCATTTTTTAGTTATAAAACAAATAATTTTAAAAAGAATAAACTTCATTTTTAAAGACATTCAAATTCCATAAAGTATTTTCTTCATGACCTAAAATTTTCATTTCCAAACAAAATATTTTCCTTCACAGTTTCACTGTTTTAACTTTTAAACACAACAAAAACTGCGAGAGGTCACGTAGAATGACAGAACGGATGTGACTCAGCTTCTCTTCCTATGCCTTCTTCTCTTCCTATGCCTTCTTCTCTTCCTATGCCTTTACAGACAGTGCATCCTGTTATTGCTTGTCCTGGAGCCTGGAGGGCACTAGTGGTTTGTGATTGGCTGCTAACCTTGCTAGAGAGTTGTTAAATCATAATACTTAAACATACGCT
>NW_006922069.1:866348-869410 GCF_000298275.1 Orycteropus afer afer | reverse complement strand
TTTTTTTTTTTTTTTTTACCACATAGCTCTACATTATAAATGATTATTCAAAGAATGTCAATTACTGAAGAGAAAAGAGGAAAGGAGTCAGGAATAATTTATAATTTCAAAGTTAAGAATCATTGAACTTTTAATGCACAATGTTCTTCTGTCACTAGGGCTAAAGAGGATGTGTTGATCGATAATGTCTTCTTAGGTCTCAGCTTCTATCCAAATAACTGGCCAAATTTTGTTACTCCCTCATCAGAACATTATCCTATTAAGAAACAAATGACAGAAAACAGATCCAAACATCAAGGTCATGTTAATAATATAATGGTTTGGAATACTTTATTTCTAAATCTTAATGAGATCTTAGAAGGCTTTTATTTCTTTGTGATTTTTGTCACAAAGCTTCTGTTATATCCATATGACCCCTTAATAATTATTTAATGTTTAGTATTAATAATTATTTAATAAGTCCTTAATAATTATTATGTGCACATTTCAAGTAAATTTAAATACAGAAATCCTTTCTGAAATGAGGTCAAATTGCAATTTAATAATCTTTAAAAAATTGGACATACAAGATTATAATCAAATGCTTCTCATTCTGTCCCTCCTCTGATATTCTGGGTACATCTCAAGTCTCTTGGAAATGGATTCAGCTCTCTGATTGCATCAGACTGTTCTTCTCGGTCACCTCTTTGTTTTCCCATTTTGTTTTTATCTTCTTTAAACCAGGAAGAGTCTTCCAGGAGGCTGAGTGTATATAAATTCCAGGATTCTGAACCCTTGAAAAGACTGTGTTTCCCCTCATACCCTTGATATCATTCCAAGTGTGAATTAGACAAAGTTTCAATAAATCTTACCAGTCTCAACACCCAAAAACTATGTCTAGGATTCCATTCAATAAATTTGCAAAGATTATTTTAAAGATTATATGTACTTCTTCCTTCAGAGAACAAGAGATGGAGGTTTATCTCCAATCCAGTTTTACCTCTAGTCAAAAAGGGCACAATAGTTCTAAACAGCAGACACACAGTGAACAAAACATGGTACACGGCAGAAAATCTGAACAAACCCAAGTGCTGGCTAAGCCATCTACCTGGGAAGCAACTTCCTTTCCAACAAATGGTTAGCAAGAATAGAAAGATGGACAAGCTGGGAATATCTCTCTGCCTTTAAGAACATTAAAACCAAAGTTTCTTTTTTATTTTTTAGTGTTTGGAGTTCAGAGTAATCTGAGAAGCAAGGGTCATGTTTTATTTCTTATTCCTACCTCTGAGGTCTAAATTGCTCATTAAATTGCTTTCTGCTCAGTGATTGCTCTGCTGGTGGTGGTGTTGGAAATCAGGTACCTTGTCTGTTCCTACAGGAATTTGGCTTGTTTTCCAAATACCTTTTCACAAATGTAGATAATAAATTGGTACTTATGAAAACAGAATCGACCAAAACTGTGATAGGGAAGTCAAAGCAACTTTTTATCAGAAATGTTACCATTTACCTCTATTTTTAGATAGAGATAAAATGTAAACTGTCAAGCTATATTAAATATGTTGTGTTGTTGTTATGTGCCATCGAGTCAGACCCAACTCATAGCGACCCCTCCTTGGGTTTCCAAGGCAGTATCACTACGGAAGTAGATTGTCCAACCTTCCTTCTGAGGAGTGGCTGGTGGGTTTGAACCGCCAGCCTTCTGGTGAGCAGTCAAATGCCTTAGGCACTATGCTACCAGAGCTCCTATATTAAATGTAACAACAACTCAAAAACACAATAACACTGCTCAGAAAACAAAAATTATTGGTGTTTAAAGTAAGAGGTTGAAACACTAATAGATTTATGGTATTTTGTATCTTCCTTTGTATCAAACTAATCTTTACAGGAATCTACCATTTAAAATTTTCCTTTTAGGATAAAAGACTATAGAAAGTTTGATGACAGCAGAAAAATACTGTTGAATATTTTCTTTGAAGCTTTCAAAGTCCCTGCATGGTGCAAATGGTTAAGCACTGGACTGTTAGCTGAAAGGTTGGTGGTTCGAACCCACCCACAGGTGCCTTGGAAAGAAGTCCTGGTGATCTGCTTCCAAAGTGTCACAGCTTGAAAACCTATGGAACAGGTCTACTCTGCACACATGTGGTCCGGAGTCAGAATCGACTTGATAACAACTAATGACAACAACACACTGAATATTCTCTTTGAGGATTTTGAGAAGGTTGTTTTCATAACAAGGAGCTCTGGTGGTGTAACGGTTAAGGCATTTGGCTGCTAACTAAAAGGTCGGTGGTTTGAATCCACCAGCCACTCCACAGAAGAGAGATGACACAGTCTGCTTCTGTAAAGATTTACAGCCTTGGAAACCCAATGGCAGGTCATTATGAATCGGAATAGATTCAACGGCAGAGAGTTTGGTCTTTTAGTTTGGTTCCTTACCAGCTTTGGATTAGTCACTCCTGCTGATTGTGCTCAGAAACACCCACCATAGAAGGAGAAAGTTCAGGCCCTCAGCCTCCTGGAAGAAACAGCCCTGCAGGAGTAAACTAACAACTACCAAACTTTTATCGCCAGAATATTAAAACTGATGTGAATGCATCTAAAAATTAAAATATCAGGTTTTCATCCATTAGTCAGCCATCCAATTAATATTTAATGCAAGGCTCTGTGCATACTGAAAAAAATATTTATTGGGTTTAGCTCTAAATTTAATATATTGATTTAATGGCCACCTTTTCCAAGTTACACATTATATAAAAGTTTCTCTTCCAAGTCTAATTTTCTCACAGCAAAACAAAATAAAATCTAATGCAATGACATTTGATACCCATAAAGCCACACTCCAACAGCTGAGTAAGAAGGCAGAAAGGTTTCTTTATATCATGCCTCTGGGAACTTATGGTCACAGGCTACTGGCCTTGCAAACCTAGACTGTGTCAAAAAGCTAGTAAATAAAGTGCCTGGCAGAAGGACAAATACTCTATTAGTCTACTATTGTAAAAAGTTACGGAAACTTTCTTTGTTGGTTACCAGGAATGGGAGGGGAGGAGCAGAAAAATTTCTAGATAGGTTGAAAAAAAAAAAAA
>NW_006922069.1:862100-865983 GCF_000298275.1 Orycteropus afer afer | reverse complement strand
ATACACACACACACAGATACATATACACACACACACACATATACCAAAAACTGTTAGTGGTTATCAGGGGTAGGAGGGAGCAGGAAGCTTTTGTTTGGGGAGCATTGAGTCTATGCTAATAGGTGGTGGAATATTTTGGAAAAGGATAGCAATAACGGTGGCACAACATGAAAAATATCATCAATGTCCCTGAGCTGTAAATATGGAAGTTGTTATGCTGGCGAATGCCTTGTTGTGTATGTTTTCACCACAATAAAAGTTAAATAAATTTAAAAAAAAGTGCCTGGAAAATACAAATCAATTCACCAAAATATAACATTATACTGTTTCTAAAGATGAATATACTTTTTTTTTTTTTTTGCAGTGTTTCCTCCACTGCCTTCCTACACCTGGTAAACAACAAAGAAAGTTTCCATCCATATATAAACCTTTCCTTGACTTTTTACAATAATGAACTAATACAGTATTTGTCCTTCTATGATTGACTTTTTTCACTCAGCTAAAGGTGAAAATACTCTTCAATGAAAAAACAGAAACTATTCCTCCTCATAAAGAAATACAGTTATCCATCGCCTAATGTCCATGATATGTTCTATGAAATAGGACATTATGTGATTTGGACACTGTGTGAACATCATATTGTAGTCTAGTCCTGAGCTTTCTTTAAGCATCTCAAACAAGCTTCATGCTAGTAGTGAGAGTCAATGTGCTGAGAGGAATTTGCTTTTGTTTGGTCCTCAATCTACATCATTAGCAATTTCTCCATATCTGATATAGGTCCCTCTTGCATTTTCATTAGCCTTGTAGCTTTCAGTGGAGCTGACCCTTTAACAGCTTGGAGAATTTTTTCTATTTTTTGAGGATCTTCATGATTACTGAGTGTGATATGCCTAGATTGCTAAGAGTAGCATTCACTGATTTTCTACCTTCCTGTTGTTATTGAAAGGAGTTCTGGTGGCACAGTGCCTAAGGCATTTGGCTGCTAACCAGAAGGTTGGCAGTTCAAACCCTCCAGCTGTTCCATGGAAGGAAGATGGGATAATCTACTTCTGTGAAGATGTACTGCCTCGAAAACCCAATGGGGGTCACTATTAGTTGGAATTGACTTGATGGCAGTGAGTCTGGTTTGGTTTGGTTGCTTAATAAACTTTTGTTTCACTTCCAAACCGATACTTCCCCTTTGCCTCATGATGCTGCTTTCACTAGCACTGGTTTTGCTATATTTAGGAGCCATGATACAATTCATGACCATATTTTCAAAAGAAAATTAGAGAGAGAATGCTACAATACTCAAGAGATGCACAATACACAAAGCTTGATTCTGCTGTCCATGAGGTGAAGCATACACTGTCTTATGGTAAACTTTTTAGATAAAAAGTACAGTACAGTACACACATAAACCAGCAATATAAGCATTTATTATGATTATCAAGACATGTGTATTACAGGTTATATCTTTATTGTACCTTTTCATACCTGGCAACACAATCACTTTGTACACAAGAGATATGAGGCACACATGTAGCATTTGGGAAGCTGTTGCATTTCGCACATATGTAGAGATTTCTGATCTCTTTTATAAACTTAGGACCTCTGTTGGCGTAGTGCCTAAGGCATGTGACTGCTAACCAGAAGGCTGGTGGTTTAAACCCACTAGCCACTCCTCGGAAGGAAAGTTGGGCAATCTACTTCCATAGTGATACCACCTTGGAAACTCAAGGAGGGTTTCAGATCCGACTCAACGGCAGTGCATTGCAGTTTTTGTTTATTATAACCTTATGGGACCACAGATGTATATGCCGTCAGATGTTGCCCAAATGGATATTATGTGGCGCGTGACTGTAGTGTTACTTGGTGATATACACTACATGACTGTTGCTGTTGTTGGGTGCTGTCAAGTCAATTCTGACTCATAGTGACTCCATGTGACAGAGTAGAACTACCCAGAGTGTATTCTAGGCTATAATCTTTATGGGAGCAGATTTTCAGGTCATTCTCCTGTGGAGCAGCTCGGTGGGTCTGAACTGCAAACCTTTCGATTAACAGCCAAGCACTTAACTGTTGTGTCAATAGGGCTTTGGTTTGGTTCTCTTGTGCTGCTCTAACAGAAGTACCACAAGTGGATGGCCTTAACAAATAGGAGTTCATTCTCTTACAGTTTAGGAGGCTAGAAATACAAGTTCCATGTGCCAAATCTAGGGGCTGGGTGAAGGCCCTTTGACATTGGGCTTCAGCTCTGCTTCTTGCTCCTGGCCCACTGAAGCTAAAGGCTTCTCTTAGGCAGCAGCTGGCTGCTCAGGTTGACAAACCCAAGGTCAACAAGTAAAATGGCACAGTTCCAAGATAATTATATGGCACACCACTAGTTCAAGTTTAGAAACAGTCCCAAGATTGCCAGGCAACATGGCAAGCTGCTAAATGAAGATGTAGCTACCTGCAGGGTCCAAGCATGACAAAAAGCTCAGAGACCTTTCTCAAACTTTCTTCTTATATATGAGAAGCAGACCACATCCATAAGGCAGCTACTCAGCTGTTCCAGTAGATTCCACCATGGAGCTGATTACCAGTGTCACCATGGAGAATAATTATATTCAGCTGCCGAGCCACTCAGAACCAGGCCCAGCCAAGTTGACACATAACCTTAACTACCACAGTCTCTTCACTACATAATACCAAAGTGAAGTGATCTGCGTAAACCCTGAAAAGTGACTAGAAAGGAGATATAAACAAGAATGGCAAGGTCTTGTGATGCTAATCCTAGAACTGGACTGTTCTTTCAATGCCCCCTTGCTTGATGGCAGTGGGTTTTGCTTTGTTAACATCCACATGTCCTGTAGATTGAGGCAGTAGGACCACTGCCTCAGGGAAGCCATCTCTGAGCTCTTAACTCATAGCACTCGGTACCTCCCTTGATGGCTCCTGTCACAGACAACAATTTTCTTTCATCTGTGTGGTTCTTGGATTAATGTTGGTCTCCCAATAGACCATAAACTCCATGAAGGCAGGGATAATTTCTGCGTTACGCATTACTCACCATGGTTTTCCTAGTACTTAAGAGTGTTTGAGGGAGCTCTGGTAGCATAGTGCCTAAGGCACCTGACTGCTAACCAGAAGGCTGGCGGTTCAAACCCACCAGCCGCTCCTCGGAAGGAAGTGGGGTAATCTACTTCCACAGTGATACTGCCTCAGAAACCCAAGGATGGGTCATCATGAGTCGGGTCCAACTCGACGGCACATAACAACAACAAGAAGAGTGTCTGGAAGAGTGTTGGTCGCATTACAAGTGCTCAATATATAGTCATCAAAATAAATACATGAATAATTAATTAAAAACAGAGTAACAAGAACAATTTATGGGCCAGATCTCAGATTTGTTATTCTGATTTTTTTGTCAACAAAAAGAAGATAATGAGAAAAAACAGAACTTGAAATAAGACCCAAAGCAGTGCCATCATTATAGACAAACTGTATATATTTTGAAATGGATTACTTGCAATTACTATTATTAGTTAGAAAGCTGCCTTGAGGCCAGGTGAGATCTTCTTAAGAAAACTGTCTTAAAGACATCTAGAACCCTGCCAGGTATCCTTTTTTAAAAAGTGGTTGAAAGATCTAGGAGACAAGATTCTGAAGCTAAGCAATGTACCAACCTGGACAGTGAGACCTAGTTATCTGAAGCTGGTTTCTGAAGTGGTTTTATGCAGCAACTTCATCAGTAGGACAAAAGGTGGATTAGAGGCATGTAGGGGGAGCAAAAGGAGCTCTGGTAGCATAGTGCCTAAGGCACCTGACTGCTCACCAGAAGGCTGGCGGTTCAAACCCATCAGCCACTCCTCGGAAGGAAGGTTGGGCAATCCTACTTCCATAGTGATACTGCCTCAGA
>NW_006922069.1:853576-856875 GCF_000298275.1 Orycteropus afer afer | reverse complement strand
TTGAACCGACAGCCTTCTGGTTAGCAGTCAAATGCTTTAGGCACTAGGCCACCAGAACTCCCCTCCTTAATAACAGACAGTCATATTACTATGCTACTATAGTGTTGGGATAATACTACAGTATTATGGTAATTACGAGCCCTGGTGGCACACTGGTTAAGAGTTTGGCTGCTAACTGCACAGTTGGTGTGGTTCGAACCCATCAGCTGTTCTGCAGGATAAAGATGTAACAGTCTGTTTCTGTAGATTATAGTCTGGGAAACCCGATGGGGGAAGTTGTACTCTGCCCTATAGGGTCACTACGAGTTGGAATAGACTTAATAACAATGGGTTTTATTATGATGATTGGGAGCCCAGCACTGAAGTCAAAGTGCCTGTGTCTGATCCTAGCTTTGCTGATTGTAAACTGGGTGACCAAGAGCAGGTTATTAATCCTATGTTTTCTCATCTTTAAAGTGGGAAGAAGGATATCTTCCTTTACAGAGTTATTGGGAAGTCTGTAAGAGGCAATGTGTGGCAAACACTAATTGCAGTACTAGGTAGGAAATTAGCACTGCATATATGACAGCTATAGAAGCTCTTGGGAGGGAGCTCTGGTAGCATAGTGGCTAAGGCACTTGACTGCTCACCAGATGGCTGGTGGTTCAAACCCATCAGCCACTCCTCGGAAGGAAGGTTGGGCAATCCTACTTCCGTAGTGATACTGCCTCAGAAACCCAAGGAGGGGTCGCTATGAGTTAGGTCTGACTCGAGGGCACATAACAACAACAACAGTCGGCACATAACAACAACAACAACAACGAAGCTCTGGTAGCATAATACCTAAGGCACTTGACTGCTAACCAGAAGGCTGTCGGTTCAAACCCGCCAGCCACTCTTCGGAAGGAAGGTTGGGCAATCTACTTTCGTAGTGATACTGCCTCAGAAACCCAAGGAGGGGTTGCTATGAGTTAGGTCTGACTCGAGGGCACATAACAACAACATTAATATTATCTATCAATAGTGATGATGAACAAATTTGGTGAGTATGACAGGGTGTTTACTATTAAGAATAAGAATTCCTTGGTGTCTGGAACCTTCAGTCTTAACTTGTGGTATTACACTAAAAAAAAATTTTAAATTCTTAATAAAAACAGAACAAGCAAAACTTTGAAAAAATCGTTTTTGTATATTGATTTTGGAAAGGAATGACAATTGAAATTTAACGTGATTGTGCCTACTAAGAGTCAGACATTAAACATGTTATCCATTCAACCACCACATTAAACCTACAGGTAGGTATTATCTCTGTTCTACAGAAGAGGAAATGTGCAAAAAGGAGATTAAATAATTTCCTCAAGGTTACAATGCCATTTACATAGCAAAAATTCCAACTCTGGTTTGTCAGATTCCAATGCCCAAGCTCATTCCACTTCAGGAAGGAAAGAATGTTAGTCTCTAACAACTTCTTTTACAGGAAATTCAACCTTGGCATCCATTGGCAAAAACACCTATTTGGGGAATTAACTATCTGAGGACTGTATGCAAGCAAGCAATCATCTTTGTGATTTGCACACTCCAGAAAACCTGCCATAGAAAGAGAAATCCAGTGTGAGGTAAGATCTTTGTAAAGGTTATGAAGCACTCAACTTCTGTCCATGAAAGGAACTTACTGTTCTATTATAAATAGCTAAAAATGAAATTTTACTAGAGACACCAAAACTCTTCTATGTATATTCTTGGTTGTATTTTTCATGTGATGTTAAATTCTTGGATGGAGAATATAATATGATCCCCAAGTGTTATACTTTTCCAGCCTCCTTTAGGGGAATCTGGATATGATTTCCAGGAACTCAGTGAAGCAGGACAGCAAGGAACTTCTGTATTGAGTATATGAATATTGGGAAACTTACACTGAATTAAAACAAAAGAATATTGATCACTTGTTTCCTCTTCACTGTTCTTGCTCAAAGTAATCTGGTCAAGACATTAAACTATTAATCATTTCTTGCCTCTAGAAAATGTTCAGGATTTCCCTTCTTTGAGGCTTTAGCAAAATGCTTTGCTTTGTTGCAAGTATGCTCACAATGAGGATTTATCTATGACTGGTTCAGATGTTCACTTTCTTTTGTATATGATGACTGCATTTCTGGCTTCCTTATCCAGATCCCATAGTGTTTTCAGAGAAACAGAAAATATTTTAGATGAACTTTATGAAAGCTATCCCCTCAGGAACCTCAAGTCTCTTCCCAATCCATGGGATTACAGCCTTAATTTGGCCAACTCACTCACTTTTGATGCTAAGACATATGCAGACATAATGGACTATTCTGAAAGTTGAGCTCCTTGATGGCAGTCTGACTTAGGATATGGTTTCACATCAGCCCAAGTTTCAGGGTTCAAGTTCCCTTAGCTTCTTCATCTCATCAACTATTGCCCTGCAGATACTATTACTGCTCTGTTTTCTATTTACCTCCATTCCCTCATTGCAAATCTCCCAGTTACCTCCTTTTCTATTTACCATCAATACAAGTAACTCATGTTATATCTGATGGGTCTGATGTAGGATTTAAGAGAGAGGAATCAAGATGACTCTGAAATTTCTAACTTGAGAAACTGAAAGGATGGAGGGCTGCAGAAAGAGAAGGTTTGAGGAGGGGAAGAGATGAAGAGTTTAATCAGAGACATGTTAAATCTGAGATGTCTACTAAACATCCAAGTGGAGCAGCTCAACAGTTGGATATAATAGGCCATATACTAGCATTTTTCAGGTCCCTTACTGAAGTTTTAGGCTCTATTTTTCTTAAGACGAATATGCAAAAATAGTAGATAGAAGATACAGACAACAAAGATGAACCCTTTGCGCATACATTACTGCATTGTCAGTGAAGGCAAACATGGGTATACGGGTGGATAGATGGGTGGACAGGTTGAACTATTAGGTATGTCTACACCCAAGGCCATATATAGGGTTGGCAGACAATGGTCCTATAAGTGTATTTGTATGATCTGTAAGTATTCCCAGATATATAGTACACCTGACAAGAGACAAGTTTGTAGTCACTTCTTGGTCACAGCCAGCTGCCCAGAGGGAGTGAATAGTTAAACCTATGGGCTTGGGACCATAGTTGCAGAGGACATCAAGTTCAATTGGCATAACATACTACACAAAACATTGTTCCACCTCCTACTCTGGCGAGTAGCAACTGGGATCTTAAAAGCTTGCAAGCACTCTCATACACTGCTGGTGGGACTGTAAAATGGTACAACCATTGTGGAAAGCAGTATGGCGATTCCTTCAAAAGTTGGAAATACAAATA
>NW_006922069.1:849279-853476 GCF_000298275.1 Orycteropus afer afer | reverse complement strand
GGCAAACATCAACAACAACAACAGGGGGAGCAAAACTAGTTCAAAAGCTTTCATACTGTGCATTGAGAGTTCATCACAAATGAAAAGTTGTTTACTAAAGTTCCCTATAAAAAATCCATTACAGTCAAGTTGATTCTGACTCATAGTGACCTTTTAAGGACAGAGTAGACTCGCCCCATAGGGTTTCCGAGGCTGTAAATCTTTACTGAAGCAGACTGTTACATCTTTCTCCTGTGGAGTGGCTGGTGAGTTTGAACTGCCAACCTTTCAGTTAGCAGCCAACTGTATAACCACTGCACCGCCCTTCACAAGAATTAAAACCTTAGGTTTATTAGAAAAAAAGAATGGAAGAAACAAGAAAAAACTTACTTTTAAAAGTAAGTTCTGAAGTAAAGAAGGATTTGGGAATGAGGTAGATGACCTCTTGGCTGGTGGAAAATAGGCTCCGGGCCAAGAGAAAAGACATATTTATGGAACTGTGGGGATTTATTTATTTTTATTTGTTCTGTAATGTTTGATCCTATTTTCGGATGACCCATTTTAAAAATTCAACACAGACCAATGTTTTAGGGATCTAAAAAATTATTACACAGACATAAAAATTGTTTCTGCAAATGCAAATGTCCATTTAATGAAGAAATGTAAATTGGTGGAAAGATAAGTTGGTTTATTTTTGTGCCCAATGTCCTTGGATACAAGTAGGATCAGTCTTGGGATTCTTGTGGGAAAGAAATGGGATTTGGAGTATTGGTGTGGAGAATGTCCTAGGATCTTGATTCAGCCTTGGGCTTTCCCTTTCTAGCGGCTGAGAGAGTGGGAGATTGTTATGGAAGTGACCTACTCCACTAGTACAATGTGTCTCAAGGACAGGTTCAATGTATTTTAAAGCTTTATAACCCTAGAACCTACCACAGTGCCTAGCATGTTTATACATTCTTTCCAAAAGCACTAGAGTAATTTTTATCTGTGAAGTACTGCGCTCACTAATACGAATACACCAGTGAGTATGACAGACTTGTTCTTGTGAACTTACATTATGGTGGGAAGATAGATAGTAAACAATTACACATAACCATTTAACCACAATTGTGATGAACAAGATGAAGTAAAAGTTTATGATACTCTGATAGTACAGAGAGGTACCTGAGCTATGGGGGAGAGGGGTTCAGGAAGTGAAGCTGTGATGCTTACACTGAAATACAAAGCACAACTGGTAACAGTTACCAGTTAACGCTGGACACCAGGGCCAGAACATTCTAGATGGAGTAAAAGATCCACAAGTGATGTTTTTTTTTTGTTTTTACCTTTAAGGAATTGAACTCAATCCTATAGTTTAACTCTTGCCAAACAACAGAGAGGCCCAGGAGGTGAACAATTACATCAGGGAGGTGCATTCCTTTGAACAATCAATCACAGAAGATCAGAAAGGCAGCATTTGCACAGGGAGAAAGCTCAGAGGGCAGGAATGCATAGGAAAGAAGGACACAGAGAAAAGGTAACCACAGGGAGGAAGCAGAAAGAAAGCTATTACATTATGGGAATTGTTATCAAGTCTTGAAACAAAATGTATGACCTGTTGAATGAAAAATGAATTTGCTCTGCAAACATTCACCTAAACCACAATAAAAAGTTTTTGTTTTAAAAAAAAGATTATAATTTTTCCCTCCATTATCTCATCCATTATTTCTTAAAATGGCCAGGGGTAGAGTCATCTGAAATTGTATGTGTCAGTGAATTTTTCCGGTGAGAAGGTCCATAGCTTTTTCCTAATGTTCAATGGAATTGTGACCCCCTCCCAAATACTTAACCAACACACCAACTGTACACCAGAAACTATGACTACAGAAAGAAAAGTAGAAAACACATGCTAAGGAGAGTAGCTGCAGGAATTAAACTCATAAACATTTTGTTTCTGTTTATTTTGAATAAATTTTGGATTTTGGATCCTGATGTTTTGGGGTAGCTCGAGCTGGTACAGATGCCCTGACAAAAGGAGAGCAAGTTACAAATTCTTAAACAGAATTGCCCTAAAGTTGCCAAGACTTACCCAAAGTCTTTTTCTAAACTATATGTGAAAATCTGCCCAAAGCACTCTTTCTGTAGAAGCATATAGAACTTCACAGCTTCACCTAGTCCCCTGATGTTAGATGAGGCAAACTGCCTTCTAAAACGTGTGAACCAACTCTGATTTATACTGGATTATCTTCAATATGATGCCTCAATTTTATTGTTAATTCACTGCAAAATTACCCCAAAGCTCTGGCTGAATAGGCTGTGTTTAGTAATGAATTCACAAAATGCTCATCCCAAGTACTTAACTTTGTTTTAAACTCTCATTGTGCCAGCCAGCCACTAGCAGTAAGGGGGCTGCTCAGCCATCTCACCTTGGATTGAACACAAGTCACAACTATGAGGGCAAAAGGCTTATTCTATTTGGATCTCTCTAAATGTGTTCTAGCCTGCTCAAAATCTGTCCAGAATTCCTACTAAGGAACTGGCCTCTGGACTACACACAAAAATACTCAGTCTTCAGTCAGAAGACCAGCATTGCCTTTGGTCTGTTCTTTTTTTCCTCTCTTCTTCCCTCACTTGGATATTCCCTCATCTCTTTTCTTTCCCCCTCCTTCTTTTCACATTTGTTATCTACCTACAATGTATCAAGTACTGGGTATAAAAAAGAAGAGGTTATAGTCAAAGACACACCCATCTTAGAAGAAATACGACCAGAGTGCTCCTTAGAAGCAAGGATAAAGAAAGAGACTTTAGCTTCCTTACTTTAGACCGTCATCAAGAAAGACTACGACCACTTGCTGAAAAAAAAAAAAAAAGGACATCATAGTTGGTAAAGCAGAGGGTTCACTGAAACGAAGGAGACCCTCAGTGAGATGGACTGACACAATGGCCACAGCAGTGGATTCAAACATGCCAACAATTATGAAGATGACATAGGACCTGACAATATGTCATTTTGTTATACATAAAGTTGCAATAAGTTGGCTCCAACTTATTGGAATCTAACAACAACACAGTCAAAGATGTGGGCAGCAGGTTGATCAGCAAAGGAAATCAACAAAATATTATCTCTTTTCTTTACTCCTCAGCTCCTGGAACTGCTTTAAATTCAAAGGATTTGTGTAAATCAGACCAGCACTGGGAAAGATTTATGTCAACTAGCCATTGAATCCCTACATACAGCTTGCTGAGGGTGTAAAACTAAGCATGCGATTGCTGTGGAATGAAAACAAAAATGGTAACATACCTGTTTAACATACAGGTACCTCATCTCTCATAGCCTGAAGTTAGAAATGGAAGAAATTTGGATAGATTTTTTTTCACAAATTCCTTGCTATACAAACTCTCACAAAAAACACAAGAACCAATAAGCTTCTATGTATTCATTATTTTCATTCATTATTAAACTGGCCAGGGGTAGAAGCATCTGAAATTGTATCTGTCAGCGAATTTTTCTGGTGAGAAGGTCCATAGCTTTTTCCTAATGTTCAATGGAATTGTGACTCCCTCCCAAATACTTAACCATCACACCAACTGTACACCAGAAACTATGACTACAGAGAGAAAAGTAGAAAACATGTTAAGGAGAGTAGCTGCAGGAATTAAACTCAAGAAAAAGAAAAAAAAAAAAAAAGAACATGAATTTGTCAGCATGTGAAGAAAAACTATCTTCAAGAACAGCCTTAAGGGTATACACTTTAAAGAGAAAATGAAATTATTTCAGTTATCCTAGTGACACCAAGATGAAATGTGAAAATGAAAATCTGAGAGTTAACATTAAAGAAAAAACCTTCCTTAGCATTAAAGTCTTTCACATCATGGAATGTCTTTACCATAGCAACATGCAAAAAAAAAAAAACCATGTAAATGGATTGAATGAAGAAAACATCTATTGGAGTGGAAATATAGTAATAAGGACTAAGCTTCTCTAATAAATATTCTGTACCTTTCTCTTTTCTTGAGTCACAAAATTAAATAGGGGGAAGGAAAGAAGTATTTAGGGATAAAATGAGACTTTCCTCAGTAATATATAATCATAAATAATTTTAAATGTTAAGTTTTGTATATTACTTTCACCTACCCACTTTCCTTCAAATGGCATAGAATCTCCTCCGTTTATTCTAGAGCTCTGGTTATAGGAAAAGACAAAAGAAACAAATTCAAAACAACATAAAAAAAAAAAAA
>NW_006922069.1:836678-849142 GCF_000298275.1 Orycteropus afer afer | reverse complement strand
AAAAAAAAAAAAAAGAAAAATGTTAGATAGACACTTAGGGAAGGGTAACACATTCTGCCTTCAAAAATATATATATCCAGATTCCAATGATTTCTCACCATCTCCACTATTACTATTCTGTTCTGAGACATTATCATCACTCAAGTTTATTATTTTAATAGCCTCCTATATGATTTCCTAAGGAGCTCTGGTGGTGTACTGCCTAACCAGAAGGTTGGCAGTTCAAACCTACCAGCCACTCTGCGAAGGAAGACTAGGCCATCTACTTCCGTAAAGATTTACTGCCTCCGAAACCCAAAGGGGATAACTATGAGTCAGAATCAACTCAATGGCAGTGAGTTTGGTTTTTTTAATCTGGTCTCCCTGCTTCTAATGTTGACCTCTATGGATTAAAGCTCAACTCAGCTGCCAGACTAATTCTATTAAAGTGCTGGGACGCTCCTCTGGTCACATGCTCCAATAATTCTCCATCCCATTCAGAGAAAAACTAAAAAATGTTCATAAACTGTCCTACAAGGCCCTATGCAATCTGCCACCCTGCCCCCTAAAACATATCCCGCCCCCGCCCAAGTCTCTTAGCCCTCTTCTGCACCCTCACTTTGCTTCAGCCACTCTGGCCTTTGTTGCTGTTTCTCACACATCTCAGGTTGACTCTTGCCTCAGAACCTTTCTACTTACTGCACCCTTTGCCTGGAATTTTCCTCCTCCAGATACTTGCCTGGCTCAATTTCTCATCTTACTCAGGTCTTCCTGAAACTTACCGAGATTTCAACCACTTTCATCATCTCCCTCACTGTCACTCTGGCCCAAGTCTTCACCATCCTCTAGTTGTAATAGTGAATTTAACATTACAACTCCTTCCTCAGCACCACCCCAGCATTCTCTTTCCTCCTCCTGCCCTCCTTTGTTTTTCTACAGAGTACTTAAAACCTTCGAATATACATTTTAGTTACTTAGGTATTTCTTTTCTGTTTCTTCCCACTTAAATGTAATTTTTGCAACGGCAGGAGTTTTTGCCAGTTTTGGACACATCTTTGTCCCTAATGTCCAGAAGGGTGCCTGTCTTTGTCATTCAAATAGATACTTATTGGATGAATGAGTAAAGTAGTATAGGAAACAGGGTCTATATAAAAATGTTACATAAATTGAGATAAGGAAAGGAATATATAGGGCTAATAATTAGCACGTCAAGAGCCTGGAAGTATATAGACAGAGTGAGGTAGCAAATACAAAATGCTTCAACTTAGAGTGTGAAAACAGGCTTCAAACTGTGGCCTGAGAGATTTAAGGTAGACAGCAAGAAACTGTCAGTAAAACAACTGAATAAAACTTTCTAAAATAATACCTATGGGTTGGTCATGCTGTGTAGATGTGAAAAATAGGACAATAAGTTAGGTTTTATTATTATTATTAAACATTTTATTGTGGTTTGGGTGAAAGTTTATAGAACAAATTTGTGTCCCAGTTAAAAATCTACACATATTTCGTTTCGTGGTATTAGTTGCAATCCCTTCAATGTAACAGCACTCCTTTCACTTCCTCACTGGGATCCCTGCTTCCATTTGTCCTTTCCCTGCTCCTTCCTGCCTTCTGAACTTTGTTTTCAGGCAAATGCTGTTTGGTCTCCCATGGATGATTGTTCTGAGGAGCACATGGCTCACCGGTGTTACTGTTCACTTTATAGGCCTGTTTAGATGACAAGTAATTTCCGGGAGTGGGTTTGGTTCCAGGTTTGAAGAGTGTCTAAGGGAAAAGTCTTGAGAGTTTCACCACTCCCTATCAGACCAGTGAGTCTGGTATTCTTTATGACTTTGAATTTTGCTCTACATTTTTCTCCCACTCTGCTCAGGACCTTCTATTGCGATCCTGATCAGAAGAGTTGGTAGCAGTAGCTGGGCACCATCTAGTTCTGGTCCAAGGCAATTAGAGGCTGTGGTTTGTGTGGTACAGTAGTCCTCTGGACAAATATTTTCTTGAGTCTTTCATTTTCTTCACTTTTCTTTGCTCTGGATGGGAAGAGACCAATAGTGCTATCTTAGAGGGCCACTTACAAGCATTTAAAACTCCGGTCACTACTCACCGAAGTAGGATGTAGAACATCATCTTTATGATACCTGATTTAGATGTCCTCCAAGACTATGGTCCTAAGCCCTCAAGCCCAGTGACTCAGTCCCTTCAATATGTTTGGTTATGGCCAGAAGTTTGTATAACTTAGCCCCCTGTATGCTCTACTATATATCTGGATATATTTGTAGCACACATGTATGTAGAAAAATCCTCTGCCAAACCTGTATATGTTTATGGGTATACTCCTATAAGCCATCCTATAAGTCATCGGCTTACATATCTACCTATGTTGTTGTTGTTGTTGTTATGTGCCGTCGAGTCAGACCTGACTCATAGCGACCCCTCCTTGGGTTTCCAAGGCAGTATCACTACGGAAGTAGATTGCCTCATCTTCCTTCCGAGGAGTGGCTTGTGGGTTTGAACTGCCAGCCTCCTGGTTAGCAGTCAACTGCCTTAGCCACTACGCTACCAGAGCTCCTATCTATGTATTACTTGTAAATTAGTGTTTGTTATTACTGTTATTGCAGGATTGTGTATATAATAAATAGGATTTACTGTTACTATTACTCTTGTATACCTCCTAGTGTCTCTATTTGCCTTGGTTATGTTGTGGTGACCTCCTTTTTATTGTGTATTGTCTTTTAACCAAGTTAATACATGGCTACCAGCTAGTTAGTTATTTTCTCTTCCTATCCTTCTTATCCCTGGTAACCATCAAAAAATGTTTTGTTTTTTTTTTGTATGTAAACCTTTTCTGAACTTTTTATTATAGTGCTTTCATATAATATTTGTTCTTTTGTGATTGACTAATTTTCATTCAGCATAATGTCTTCCAGACTCATTCATGTTGTAAGATATTTCATGGATTCATTGTTATTCTTTAACATGTTATAGTCCACTGTGTGTATATACCACAGTTTATTTATCCATCCATTCATGCACTGATGGGCACTTAAGTTGTTTCCATCTTTTTGCTATTGTGAATAGTGCTGTGATGAACATGGATGTGCATATGTCTAGTCATGTATGGCTCTTATTTCTCCAGGATATATATACCTAGTAGTGGGATTACTAGATAGTGTGAGTATTAGGTTTTGATGGTTACACACATGTTCTCTGGAGGCAGGTGCCAGATGAGGAAGTCTCCTGCTGTTGTGTTAGAAGCCTAGGATGGTATTCCTCTGGGAGGCAACATCACTTACTGAAGCAGCAGAGAATGCCATGTAGAAAAAGCATGGACTGGTATTACATTAGAAACTGCCAATTCAAGAACCTGTTGATAGAATCTGGGCTTAGGGCAACCTCCTGAATTTTATAGGAACCTGTGGGGGACATAAAACTCAGCAGGGGCTACAGCAGTGGTTCTCAATCACCAGCTGGAACTTAAGCTGGAATCACCTGGAGGGTTTTAAAAATACTGATGCCTGGGTCCAATTAAATGAAAATCCCTGGGTGGGACTCAGGAGCAAGATTTTTTTTAAAGGTCCCCAGGTGATTCCAACATGCAGCTAGGGTTGAGACCTATTGCTGTAGAAACACTTTGTATCCTCTTCTTGTTATAAAAAAATACACCTATGTACCAATGAAGTCTAAAGGAAAAACCAGAGCTTTATCCAGTCCTACAAAAGGCAGTGTTCACTTACTTTGAAATATGCCATGACTCTATGAATTTATATTTAATACCACATGTGTAGTTAATTCGGGAGCTCTGGTAGCATAGTGCCTAAGGCACTTGACTGCTAACCAGAAGGCTGGCGGTTCAAACCCACTAGCCATTCCTCGGAAAGAAGGTTGGGCAACCTACTTCCGTAGTGATACTGCCTCGGAAACCCAAGGAGGGTCTCTATGAGTCGGGTCTGACTCAATGGCACATAACAACAACACAATGACAACCCAGCCTACCCCAATCACCAGATCAGGTGAGACAAGCTACACCCTCTGTGGCCCATCCTCTCATGGAAGTGCATGCTGCTAGGATGACATGAACTGCAGTGTCCTATTTTGGAAGGCTGTGGCTGAATTTTTTCAAATGCAGTCCAAGATCAACACTTGTCCTACCTGCTCTGTTAGCTTCTTCACTCCCCTAGGCTATTTATACTCTCATCTATCTCCCCTCCCACACTGTACATTCTGTAAGGACAGACACTGTGCTGCTCCTTTTGGCACTTTGAGCCCCATGCCCCTCCCCTGACCTAGTTGTCTGAGCACTAATGGTTTGACTTGACAGGAAGCTCCATGTGTAGTGTAATGATTTACCCCTCCAAACATTTTTCTGCATGTGGATGTTGCTTTGAATATCAGAACTGTGTTTCTTATGGGGTCCATTATTATTAGATAGGTGTTTTATTTAAGAATAACAGTGATGATTGATCTTAACAAAGATCTTCTAATGCATATAGGAAAACCCCACCTCCATCATCACAGTAGCTAATGTTTACCATGTACTTAGAAGGTGTCAGGCACTTCTCTAAACATGTACAGTGAAACTTGTGACACCCAGAACTCACCAGGACTGCTTTGTTTTTCCAGGTCCAGGAAGCTTCTCTCCTTTGATAGGCTGCAGTCTTCCATTTTTCTATTACTTGTCTTAGTGGAAAATATTTGCATTTTCCTTCTCTGACAGGTTTCTGCCTTACACAGGTTCCTTATTCCACAGATTTTACTGTATTATCTTAATCTCCAAATATCCCTAGGCTCTAGATACCACTAACATACTCTTACAGAAGCAAATGAGATTTTGTTGTTGTTGGGTACCATTTAGTCAATTTTGACTCAAGGTGACCCCACAGGACAGAGTAGAATTGCCCTGTAGGATTTTCTTGGTTGTAATCTTTTTTCCTCTTAAAGAATATTTTATTGTGTTTAGTTTCCCATTCAACAAGTTCTACACAAATACTTTAGTAACATTGGTTACATTCTTCACAGTGCAAAAACATTCTCATTATTTCCATTCTGGTTGTTTCACTTCCATTACTTTAGTTTCCCTGCTCTATTGACTTTTGAGGCTTTTATTTTGTTGTTTTTGAGAACATACACAGCAAAACATGAACCAATTAAACCATTTCTACATGTACAATTCAGGAACACTGATTACATTCTTCAAGTTGTACAACCATTCTCATCCTCATTTTCTGACTTATTCCTCCCTCGTTAACAAAAACTGTAATCTTTATGGAAGCAGACTCTAGCTTCTTCTCCAGTGGAGCTGCTGGGTGGCTTCAAACCACCAACTTTTAGGTTAGCAGCTCAGTGCTTAGCCACTGTGCCAGCCAAGGTTCCTCACCAGGGTTTAAACCCAAACCAAACCCATTGCCAACAAGCTGATGCTGACTCATAGAGATGCTGCTATAAAATAGAGTAGAACTGCCCTGCAGGGTTTCCAAGGCGGTGATTATGGAAGCAGACTGACACATCTTTCTATTGCATGGCAGCTGGTGGATTTGAACTGCCAACTTTACAGTTACCAGTGATAAGCAGAGAAGCCTGAATAAAACCCACGTTGTTGTGAGTCATAATCAACTTGATGGCAATGGATTTGGTTTTGGGTTTGGTAATCTATTTTCAAAGGAGCCTTGGTTGCACAGTGGTTAAGCATGCCTGGCTGCTAATTGAAAAGTTGATGGTTCCAACTCACCAGCTGCTCCATGAGAGAATGATGTGGCAGTCTGCTCCTGTAAGGACTGCAAATTTGCCAACCCTAGGGGCAGTTCTAGGAGCTCTGGTAGCATAGTGGTTAAGGCACTTGACTGCTAACCAGAAGGGGCAATCTACTTCCGCAGTGATACTGCCTTGGAAACCCAAGGAGGGGTCGCTATGAGTTGGGTCCGACTCGACGGCACAAAACAACAACAACAGGGGCAGTTCTACTCTGTCCTATAGGATCACTATAGGATCATTATGACTCAAAATTGATTCAATGGAAATGAGTTCAGTTGTGGATTTTGATTTGTTTTCAAAGCCCATTATCCTAAGTCACCCAATCTAATATTCCATAAAGAACAGTGACAACACAACTGAAAATGAAATACAATTTTTCCTTGTTTTAATTTAAGAATTAGTTAAGATGAAGAGGTGTTTTCTTTTACTCTACAGAAAAGTTTCTTAAAAACTGGGAAGGACTCCACCCAAAGTCTTCTACTAACTTACATTATAATATCAGAGATGTTTTCTTTTAAATTTTATGCTTTTCCATTAGCTGTTTCCCAATTCTTTGGGCTTTAAGGCTTTTAGCTCTATAGCCTTTTGGTCAAACACTTCATTAATTTAAAGAATTTAAAGGGTAGTTTCTTGGAATCGATTTCACCCAACAGCTAAATGAGAATAATGGTCCATTTTTCTATTGAAAAAAAAATGCCCATTTTCAGCATATTCTACATGCATATTTTTAATAAATATGTTAAAGTTCATCACTTAGTATGAAAGAACACAGGTTCATTTTTTATATCAACTAGTTAGTTTTAGAAAGAGAATGAGGATTTCTTTCATCCTGTTGATAGGCGATCCTAATGTAAAAATAGTGATGGTGCTTAGGCATAATCTTTCTGGAAATGAGGCCATAGCTGCCTGTTTTTAAATTGTAGTAATTCCACCAACTTCCTCATTCCCACTAAATAAAATATTTTAGTTTGAGAATGAGATAGTGACAGATGGGGATGACTATTTAAAAACTATGGAGGTTAAGCATTTTCTAACTCTTTTTCTGATTACATTCCAGCAACAAATATATCTTAAAACAGGCTTCATTCCAAGTTTCCAAGCAAACACACCCAAATACATTAATTAATACATCAGAGCCTTAGATTGTTTTCAAATGCTATACTTACACTGCTTATGATGTCACACAAATAACTCTGATTTAGTTTAATATGTCAACAGGAAGAGGCATGTCAGAAACATAAAAATTCTAAGCAAACTAATTTTGAGACCCAAGCAATTCCATTACCAGAAATGTTAGTTAAACCAAACAGTAATGTGGCCAAAGAGCATCAAGGAAAACCACTGTTTTAAAGATGTCTGGTTTCCTCATATAAGGAACCTATTCTACTCCTATTTGGATGTGGCTCAAAGGGGGCTTTTGGAAAACATGGTATATTTCAGTAAAAAAAAAAAAAAAACCTCAGTGCAGCTGAGTAAATGTAAAGATATTTCTAGTAATACACTTACATTCCTGAGATTCTCTATAAATCTGTGTCCATGTTTAACGTTGCCTCACCTTAAACATTTTAGATTCTGCTTATAAAATGTTCTAATGTGCTATGGTACTTCATGCATAGCCCCAGTTTAGGTCTAAAACAAATCTTCCCTTCTATTGAAGAAGCAGCACCCCCGAAACAAACATTTTCCAGAAATAGACTGTCATCATACTTAGCATCTTCTAAACCACAATGGCCACTACTTAGTGGGTTCACAACCAAAGTCAGGCAGACTGTTCATAAAGGGTGGGGTATTCTCCAACTTAAGGCACCAACATTATATTAACATAATTTTTATATATAACTTAATGGTAATTTGTACAAACTATTTCTCTTTTCTATGAAGTGATTACAATTGTTTTTTTACTTTTAGGGTGATATGAAGTCCTTATTCTAAAACAATATATTCTAACAGTAAAACTAATTTTAAAAATATTTCTGTTATTACCTTGCATGTGTATATTACCTCATGGAACATCTGCATTCCCAGAACTTAAGTTTAGTCACAAGCAACCACATTAATCTAAGAAATAAAAATAAGTCATCTCTACTTACCCGTTAGTGCAACACAATGCAGTCATTACGATGCAGGCTTTACAGCCAGGAAGACTTAGGTCCTAGCTAATGAATTCTAGCTCTGTGAGTACTAGGTGGTGATGTTGGACAGATTATTTACTCCTTCAAAATTAGGCAAAAATACTTAGAACAGTGGCTCCAGTAAATATGATAATTAGCAACCTCATTATTTTATTAAGAAAGATTTAGTAGGCTTATTTCCTGAAGCTAATGGGAGGCTTCTGGATTCTGGAAAATCCTATTTATTGAAAGCTATTCTATGTCTGTGCTGATATGAAGATGAACAGCAGTCAAATAAGTGTTTATTGTCCATGGGGAAAGCCTAAAAACATCCCCAAATTAATTCTGGTTGTCCTCTTTAAAACATTTTATAATTTTTCTAGCTTGCCTCAAGATTGGCAGTTTCTCCAAAACAGCCATCACTGACTCCCTGTGTTATCCGCCCTTGTTGCATGGATCCATGGAAACAAAACCCTCATGAATATACCAGCCTGCCCCATTTCTTGAATTGGATATCTGGAAGACCAGAAATCCCAGATGTGTAAATCTGCTGGATTTCCCCTTAGACTAACTAGATAAATTTGTGAGCTTATTGAGCCCCTAGCAACACTGGAGCCCCAAACAGGTAAAACCAGCAATGACTATGTCAAGTGGATAGTTGTTGAAGAAAAAGAGCCCACGCCTACCCATACCTTAGCAGTAGGTTAGACCCACTGGTGTGGAGATGGCACCACTTATGAGAGGCTGGTAGGTATGCTTTTGGATTGCATGGGGAATAAAGATGAATTACATTATGATCTTGGAAGGCAATGAGATGACAGATAGTGTAATCTGTAACAATGACATCCAAGAGGAAGTCATTCAACAAAATGCAGCCCACTACCTGAAGACCTATTGTGTCAAGTTCCACAATTCACACAGAGCTCCCAAACAGCTTTCTAATGAGTTAAGGATTACCAGACATTTGAGAAAGATAATAAACAAGACAAACACACAACAGAAGGAATGAATGAACACACAGAAAAACCAACAACAGGGGGAAAAGATAAGGCAGAGAGCAGTAGAACACTTAAAAAAAAAATAAAACAAAAACAGACAAATCCACACTATAATCAATATCCTCAGACAGCTAATATGATACTGTGTCCAGAAAATAAATTCAGCAGAAAAGGTTGGGAACTGAAAATAAGATAAACCAAAACCAAACTCACTGCCGTCGAGTCGGTTCCGACTCACAGCAACCCCTCCTTAGGTTTCTGAGGTGGTATCACTACAGAGGTAGATTGCCCAATCTTCCCTCCGAGGAGTGGCTGGTGGGTTTGAATCTCAAGCCTTCTAGTTAGTAATCAAATGCCTTAGGCACTATGCCATCAGAGGGACAAAAAAATTAACATAAAGTTTAGATTACAATGTTGAGGTAATTTATCTAAAAGTAGAACAAAGTAAATGGGGGAAAAATTACACACACACACATGTATTTGTTGTGTGCCATCGAGTTGGACCCGACTCATAGCGATCCCTCCTTGGGTTTCTGAGGTGGTATCACTATGGAAGTATATTGCCCAACCTTCTTCCCATGGAGTGGCTGGTGGGTTTGAATCCCCAGCCTTCTGGTTTGCAGTCAAGTGCCTTAGGCACTACACTAGCAGAACTCCATAGATAGATAGATATAGATATAGATATAAATTTAAGATCTACTATCTGAAAAACACATTTTACAGAAAGAAAAAAATGAATGGAAAAATTATCAGGGAAATAATGCAAGAAAATTTCCTCAACTGTAGAATATGATACTCAATATTAAAATGATTGAGTGAAGTGTTCAATAAAGGAGGTAAGTTACATACAAAAAAGTGAAGATCAGAATAGCATCAGCCTTTTCAGTAACAATTCTGGATGCTAGAAGATAATAGGGGAAAAAACCTTTAAACTTCTTAGTGAAAGTAGTTGTCAACACAGAATTCAGTACCCACTCTAACATTCAAATTTGAGAATGAAATAAAGAATATATTTCAGCACTGAAGTTGTTGTATTGTTGTTAGGTGCCATTGAGTTGGCTCTGACTCATAGTGACCTTATGTACAACAGAACAAAACACTGCCCGGTCCTGCACCATCCTCACAATCCTTGCTGTACCTGAGCCCATTGTTGTAGTCACTGTGTCATTCCAGCTCACTGAGGGTCTTCCCCTTTTTTCCTGACCCTTCCATTTACCGAACATAATATCCCTCTCCAGGGAATGGTCCCTTCTGACAACATGACCAAAATAGGTGAGACGAAGGAAGTCTGGTCATTCTCACTTCCAAGGAGCATTCCAGCTACACTTCTTCCAAGACAGATTTGTTCGTTCTTCTGGAAGTCCATGGTACATTCAGTATTCTTCACCAACACCACAATTCAAAGGCATCAGTTCTTCTTTGGTCTTCTTTATTCATTGTCCAGCTTTCACATGCACATGAGGCTATTGAAAACCCATGGCTTGGATTAGGCATATCTTAGTCTTCAAGGAGACATCTTTGCTCATCAGCACTTGAAAGAGTTCTTTTGCAGCAGTTTGCCCAGTGCAATACATCGTCTGATGTCTTGACCGCTGCTTCCATTGGCGTTGATGGTGGAATCAAGTAATATGAAACCATTGACAACATCAATCTTCTCTCCATTTATTGTGATGCTGCTTATTGGTCCAGTTGTGAGGATTTTTGTTTTCTTTATGTTGAGGTGTAATCCATATTGCAGACTGTAGTCTTTAATCTTCATCAGTAAGTGCTTCAAGGCATCTTCACTTTCAGCAAACAAGGTTGCTGTCATGTGTGTATCAGCTTGTTAAGGAGTCTTCCTCCAATCCTGAAGCCACTCTTCTTCATACAATGCAGCTTCTTGGATTATTTGCTCAGCACATAGATTAAATAAGTATGGTGAAAGGATACAACCCCAACACACTCTCTTTCAGATTCTAAACCATGCAGTATCCCCTTGTTCTGTTTGAACAACAGCCTCCTAGTCTATGTACAGGTTCTTCATGAGCACAATGAAGTGTTCTGGAATGCCCATTCTTCTCAATGTTATCCATAATTTGTTACGAACCACACAATTGAATGTTTTTGCATAGTCAATAAAACACAAGTAAACATCTTTCTGGTATTCTTCACTTTCAGCTGAGACCCATCTGACATCAGCAATGATATCGCACATTCCACGTCCTCTTCTGAATCCAGCTTGTATGTCTGGAAGTTCTCTATCAATACACTGCTGAATTGTAGCCTGTTGCTTCTCTAATAAACCTCATAATCTGTGAGTTCTGTGTGGCCACTGCAACGAATTATCAAACCCAGCAAAGGGGTGGTGGGTGCCATGGTTGCTGTTAAGGTTGGTAAGAGGGTTGGAGAGTGGTGGCATGTTTGGCCTCATAGGAACAGACCTTAGGCTGCTGATGGTGATTCTGTCTTCCTCTTGTGTAGTTAGAGGAGGTCAAAAGATGCCGCCTCTCTGCCCCTTTAGCAATACCTTTTGGTTAGCAGCCAAACCTTACAAACAGCCTTAACCACAGTGCCACACGGGCTCCTACTATTCATCTGGCAGTCCATGGTATACTCAATATACTTCACTAATACCGTAATTCAAAGGCATCTATTCTTCTTCAGTCTTACTTACTCATTGTCCAGTTTTTGCATGCACATGAGGTGACTGAAAATACCATAGCTTGGGTTAGGTGCACCTTAGTCTTCAAAGTGACGTCTTTGATCTTAAAAACTTTAATGAGATCTTTTCCTAGCAGACTTGTCCAATGCAATACATTGTTTGATTTCCTGACTGCTGTTTGCATGAGTGTTGATTATAGATCCTTAACAACTTTAGTATTTTCTCCAGTTATTGATGTTGCTTATTGAGAGGGAGAGTAGTAGTTATTAACTTAGAGGATCTTACAGGCTCATGAAGTGCCTTGGAGGCCTCCACTCTGATTGTGATTGTTGTTGTTGTTGTTACGTGCTGTCCAGTCGGCCCTAACTCAAAGCGAGCCCTCCTTGGGTTTCCGAGGCAGTATCACTATGGAAGTAGATTGCCCCATCTTCCTTCCGAGGAGTGGCTGATTGTGATTAGGAGCTTTTAAAGCATTCTGAGCAGAAGAATGTCACAATCTGACTAAAGTTCTGAAAGGACTACTCTGGGTCCTGTGTAGAATAGCAATTATCCAATCTTTTTTTTTTTTTTCTCCAGCCCTCTTTACACT
Organism: Orycteropus afer afer; assembly: GCF_000298275.1. Lineage (NCBI taxonomy): Eukaryota > Metazoa > Chordata > Mammalia > Tubulidentata > Orycteropodidae > Orycteropus > Orycteropus afer. Next base: position 837,079 of record NW_006922069.1, on the reverse strand, counting down.
TTTAAAAATATTATTGAAGACCCCAAAGAGCCTTTATACGGGTTATATCCAAAATGCTTACCATATTAGAAATTAAAAACTTATCAATAAACATTTATTTAATAATTCATTTAAAACAATAGTAAAGCTACTATATATTGATACAAATAATGTATTTTTATGAAAAATATATTTTCTAAAATAAAATAGTGAAAAACTGGCATTGCTTAACATTTTTGTAAGTCTCTTTAATGTCTGGTATTTGATCTGTTACACTTTATGTAACCTCTAGAAAGCTCCACTGTACATTCACGAATGAGTAAGTATGAAAATAGCAAATAATGTTTTAGTATTTGTGAAGAATATTGAATATACCATGGACTTCCAGAAAAGTGAACAAATCAGTCTGACACAAAATATAA